>NC_080162.1:184655485-185007985 GCF_950295315.1 Erinaceus europaeus
AAATGAAATAAAGTTGCCCAAAAAACCCTAAAAATTCATTTACATGGTTGCACAGCCGTAAATTATGTCCTTTCTGACCCTTTCCTTCCCAAAGTCCTTTCTTTACTTTGGTGCAGTACACCACACCCAGTCCGAGTTTCTCTTTGTATTGTCCCTTTCTGTCCATGTTTCTTAAGTTCCTCCTAGAGGTGAGATCATCCAGTACTTGCTATTCCTTTTTGAATTGTCTCACTTAACATGATCCTTCAGCTTTTAAAAAACTATCTGAGGAACACACACACACAAACACACACATGCTACATATCTCATAAATTTTTACCCAATTATCTGTGAATGGGGTTTACATTGACTCCAGATCTTAGTTACTATAAATAATGTTGCAGCATGTGAATTTATTAGAGTATCATGATTGAACCAACACAAATACTACAAATGTAAGAGCACAAATGCACATATTTCAAATATGCTTATTTGAAAAAGCACAGAAAATAGTCTTAAGACACAAGTCAAAAAAATTAAGTGATTTTCTCTGAGGCAGAGGCTTATGAATGTATGGAATTCTTAAAAAAAAACAAGAAAAAAAAACCCCTTTCATTGGAATTACTAGTGGATATAAAATACTGATTTATGATAAGGAAGTGAAGGGTATTCTCAGCAGAAAATTGCAATTTTTTTTTCTGTGATACAGCATGACACATAATCTGCTGATTATAAATAAATATTTTTGGTATGGTGCTAAATATTTAGAATGGTTTCTGTGGGACCTGAAGCTTTCTCTGAGTTTAAAAGTGTTTAGTTCATAAGGAGCCAAACTGTAGGGTTTCGTAATGACGCCAACCATTGTCAACAAGGATGCAGAAAACTGGAGGAACTGATAGATGGGTTAGCAGAAGATGTGGTGACTAGTAGAACAGTGTGTTGAGGATGAAAGTAAAAGAATGGGAAGGATAGAAATTACAGGGTGAGAAGGATGAATCAAAATAAAAGGAGTTAGATAGCTGGATGTCTTTTGACCTTCCCCAAATTGCTTGCTCAAATAATTTGCTTGTTTTCCTGGTGGCTGACCTTTTCTTATTGATCTTTGGGCTATTTGTTGTATTGCATATGCCAAATGGATATTTTTAAACAGTGAGTGTTGGTATGCTTTTAAAAACCCCTTCTGTTTCATTTGGTTTAATCCCCCCTGTTTAACACTATTCTATTTACATAACCACTTCATTCTATTTACATAACCACTGATAATAAGCACCACCCTCCCTCCAGGGCATTGGTGGTTTAGTGGTAGAATTCTCACCTGCTCCACCCCCTCTCCTTGTCATACCCTGATTTTCACCAGTCACTTTTCTCTCCACCCTCTCTGCATCGCATCCTGTTCCCACCCTACTGGGCTAGTATATTTATAAGGACAAGATTGTTTGTAGTGGTTTTTAGTTTAGCTTAGCCTGGTATAGATTGCGCTGCGTCCTGCATGAATAAAGAGATACTGCTTACAACCCAGCCATGAGTCCCGGGTAGTCTGTTACCCGCCCATGAAGCCAGCCCAGTGAAAACAACAAGTGAGTTAGGGAGAAAGATGTAGGAAATGAGCATCTTATAATCAGAGAACCAGAAAGACTGATTGAGTTTCCAGTTCAAGGAGGTGGGATATTGTGTTGAAATAAAATTCATTGATTTCTATAAAATTAAGACTTGTGACCAGGAAACTAGTCATGTGAACATAAGCAGTACATATAAATGTGAGGTCACTCAGATGAAAAATAAACTTTGTTGTTGGTATGCTTCTGGATTCTGCTTGTGAAACCTTCTGTTTTTATCATCACATTGGGTTAACTTGTGTTGCTTGCTATGTGTTCTGTTTGCACGTCCACTGTTGGCTGGGCACCCCCCTGCCTCCGGGATATTGGTTTGGTCTCCCCCCCCCTGCCTCTGGGACATTTGGTTTAGTCCTCGCTGGTTCCTGCTTCTTCCTTCCCCCCCCCCCCCCCCCCCCCCCCCCGCGTACATATTTCCTTTGTTCCTGACTCTTCTGCCTGAGGAGAGAGATGCAGGACAGAATTGGGTTGTGATTAGATTAGATTAGTTTGTTGAACTGCATCCCCACTCGTGAATAAAGATTGAACTGCATTCTCACCTCAGCCATGAGTCTCTGATCGTCTCTATCTCCCACCCATGAAGCCAGCCAGGCAAAAATGACACTTTGCTAGAAAGGAAGATTGGAAGGCCTTAGATTCATTAGGGGTAGAGAAAGGGACAGATGAAAGAAATCTTGGCAGATTTTTGTTTTTGTTTTAGATTTTCTTTTTTTAATATTTTATTTATTTTCCCTTTTGTTGCCCTTGTTGCTTTTTTATTGTTGTTGTAGTTATTATTGTTGTTGTTATTTATGGGGCAGGGGAGATAAAGAGTGAGAGAGAGACACACACATGCAGTGCTGCTTCACCACTTGTGAAGCTTCCCCCATGCAACTGGGGAACAGGGTTTGAAATCAGTTCCCTGCCTCTGGCAATGTAAATGTTTAATCTGGTGCACCAGCAACCAGACACTAGGCATCTTTTTTTTTTTTTTAATTGGGGAGTTCATGGGTTACAGCATAGTATTTAACATATAAGAACAAACTTTCATCTTTTCTTGATAGGTATCCAGGACCCCAATGTCTCTTCACCTCAATCCCAATATTAAGCTCCTCAAAGGAGAAAGAATGTATATCAGGTAACATCCTGATCCAAAAAGGAAAATGGAGGCATAAAGCTCAAAATCTGGCTTTGTAATTGTGTGCGGTTGAAATAGAATGGGAAGAAAAAAAAATTTCCATTTTCTGTGAAATTGGTATTTGTAAGGAAACACCTAACTTCATCTAGAATCATCACATATTCATAATTGCACAAGTGAGATTAGAGGTGTAAAATAATAAGGCATTGATATAATAAGAGTCCTTGAAATAACTGGGAAAATAGCTTAATAGTAGAATGTGAGGCTTGGAGACCACCCCCCCAACACCTCCTGCCCAATGCATTTCATTGATACATCACACATTGTCTAATGACCTCTATTGGAACTCAATTTCAGTTTGTTTGTTTTTTTAAATCTTCCATCTTTTCAATATCTAGTTTGGCTCATTGAGTCAGAATGATTTATTTCATTTTTATTCAAGTGTTGCCTCCTCTTTATGGTTTCAGGTTTGATGAGGTTTCAGTCAAGAAAAAGAGAAAAACCTGAGCTTTGAGAAAAGAAAAGTAGAACTCTGTACAATGTTTAACAATAATTTTAAAACCAGGAAACAGATTGAAAGAATGTTGTCTGAATGTCTTATTACAAAATCCTAGTCTGCACCCAGCTGAGTGTTTCATTAAACACATTTCCTGTGGAGATTCCTCTATACTTCCATTTTGAACTTGGGCTATTCCTTCAGTTTCTAAAATCCCAAAGGTTTCACAGCAAGTGTTAGGAACAAACAGTTGGTCATCTAGCAGCTTATCTTCCTGCTATAGGAGATAATTAAATGTAAGTTGACTAATCTAGTCTAGAATTTTGCTCCACTGACAAGCCATCTGTGGAAGCTGTTAGGTCGCATATGAAAGCAAACCAAGTTCATTTACAATGATATTTTTAGTTACTAATAGTATCACCGACTATTTTAGAAAATTAATCTTCTCCTGTACTGACTTGATTTTGACTTGCAGTAGTAATACATACTAAGATTAGAGACCAATGCTCTGGAAGTGGTTTAGCTTAAAGAGTGTACACATTGGGAGTTGGGCGGTAGCACTGTGGGTTAAGCACAGATGGCACAAAGCGCAAGGACCTGCATAAAGATCCCGGTTTGAGCCCCCGGCTCCCCACCTGCAGGTGGGTCGCTTCACAAGCGGTGAAGCAAGTCTGCAGGTGTCTTTCTCTCCCTCCTCTGTCTTCCCCTCCTCTCTCTATTTCTCTCTGTCCTAGCCAACAACGACGACATCAATAACAACAATAATAACTACAACAATAAAAACAACAAGGGCAACAAAAAGGGAATAAATAAATATTAAAAAAAAAAAGTTAACACGTTGTCATGTCTGAGGACCCAGGTTCAAGTCCCCAGCCACCAGATTGGAGTGCATACAGGGATGGGGAGCTTCATGATCAGTGGAGTGGAACTTTGGCATGTTTCACTTTCTGACTCTTTCTCTCTGGGTCTCACTCTATATAAAGAAAAAGTCTGCCAGGAGCAATGGAGTGGTGTGGGTGTGGAGAACTAACAATAATCTTGATGGCAATAAAATAAAATAAAATAAGATAAAATAAAATAATAAAATATTAGTGTATTGTACCAAAATAAAAGACTCTGGGTCTGGGGTTGGGGGGGGGGAGGGTTCAGGTCCTGGAACATGATGGCAGAGGAGGATCTAGTGGGAGCTGAATTATTATGTGGAAAATTGGGAAATGTATGCATGTACAAACGTATTTTACTGTCAACTGTAAACCATCAACCACCCCCATAAAGAAATTTTTAAAAAGGGAAAAGAAAAAGAAAAAAATTATAAAAAAACTTATAAAATAAAATAAAATACCAAGAATTTTCTTGAGTAAATAATAATTACACTATTTAAAAATCATTTAAAAATGGCGTAAAGCGCAAAGACGGGAGGAAGGATCCCGGTTCAAGACCCCAGCTCCCCACCTGCAGGGGAGTCACTACACAGGCGTTGAAGCAGGTCTGCAGGTGTCTATCTTTCTCTCCCCCTCTCTGTCTTCATCTCCTCTCTCCATCTCTCTCTGTCCTGTCCAAGAACAACGACATTAATAACCACAACAATGTTAAACAACAAGGGCAACAAAAGGTAAAATAAACAAATAAATAGATAAATAAATAAAATAAGAAAAAATCATTTAAAAAAGAGATTCACATATTTATAGATTCACATATTTATACTGTTGCAGTCTATCTCCAATCTAATTTGGACAAACTGCTTTTTTGTGTGCATGTTAAATGGCATCATCGTGTTCCCATTGTTTAGGTTTAAAATAATACAAACATATTTGTGTCCTTTTTTCCATTTTTTGTTAACACTTAAGGTGACACATCTCATATCTTCTAAAGACATTATATCTATTCTATTTCCCTTTTTCTCTCTCTCTCTCTGTTTCTCTCTTTCTTCCTTACTCTCTTTCTTTCTTCTATTCATCAGGTGGGGCTTCCCACATGTTCAGTTTCACCATTCCTGCACTGACTTTTTCATTCAAAGAGACAGCATGAGGTGTCACAGGACCAGAACTTACTCTGGTGCTATATTACTACCCACCATGTGGTGTCAGGACTTGAACCTTAGTCATATATATGGCAAGGCACATGCCCAGCCCAGTAAGATATCTCTCTGGTTCACTATTTTTCATATAATCATCATAATTTTACGTTTGCAAAAAATGAAATTATGTCTTCATTTTTTCTAGTTAAAGACATAATAGCTTCCTCAATAACATCACTTTTTATACACAATTTCCTACATATTTACATTCAAACTGCTTGATAACTACTCAATATTGGTTGAGGTTCACTATGTAGTAGGGTTTTTTTTCCCCAATTTCCTGGATTTCAGTTACAGATTTTCAGCACTGTACTTTTTCCTACATAGATTACATTCTAGTTGGGAAAGGGGGAAAAGATTTTTAAAAATTAACTTACATTTGGGGCTGAAAAGGTCCATCATTAGAAAGCATGTCTGTATGCCTAAGACTCTGGGTTTGATCCCTGGCACTGTATAAATGACAAAGTGATGTTCTGTGCTAACTCTCTTTCTCCGTCTCTCTCTCTCAATGTAAAAAAAAGAGACAAATAAAGAAAGTTTATTTTGAAAAGCAATCAGTGCTAGGAAGTGATGAGACTGATTGGTATGAAGAAGATAAACAATTTGGGTCTAGGAGAAAGATTACTGTGAAACTAATAAAGCTAAACATTATACCTTGTCCCTTTTAAATACAAACATCCTCAATTTACAAAAACACTTATCATGCTTTGGGGAACTCTACACAAGTGTTTACTTAGTCATACTGCTCAAGGTATGATATACTGATATTATCTTGATTAATTTAAACTGACTTGCCACTACATTCTGATGAACCCTTAAACTTTCTTTTTCTGTCAGCTCTAGGTAGGGGAACACTTGGATCTATTCATCAGAAAGCATCTTCCTCTCTAACAGATCGCTCTCTCCAACATCACTGGTCATCTCCACCAGGAATAACATCATAAACCTCTCATGGGCCTCTACAGGACCTTGCCCTCAGTGTAGAACAACAATGGTAGAAATTGTCCCACTCTCCCGAGGGAGGCTGGGTCAACATACTTGCCACTCAAGGAGTACTGATCCTGAAATGAGTGCAGCCTAGAATGTTCCTTGCTACGACCAGGGAATGGAATCTCAGACTGACAGGGACACAGAAGCTACACAGGCTCCTATGCTAAATATGAGAAGACATGGGCCCTAGGTCAGATTGACGGTTATAGTTAATGGTATTTATATACTTTCCCATATTTGGGAGCTACTTTCTTCCATTATCCAGCTTTCTAGTCCCATCCTCAACTCTTACACCATTTTCCCAGACAGTACTCCTAGCCTGCCTACATACTAGCTGTCAAGCTCAGGCAAAAATTAGTAGAGTCATAGGCCCTTGGAAAATACCTAAAATAGACTTTCTGACTCCTTCCAATATGAAGACCCCCACGTTTCATCTGCTATACTTTTACTGTTTTGTTCCTGATTATTAAACAAATTGTTCTGCTTTATATCGTAATGCTTTTCATCCACCAAGTTGCAGATGCTGCCATGATACCAACCTGACTTCCCTGGTCATAGGATCTCACTAATGTGTTCTGAAACCTCACCTCCCCAGAGCCCTACCCTACTAGGAAAAGATAGGAACAGGCTCAGGGAGGGAGGTAATGGATTGACCTGTCAACGTCCATGTCCAGAAGAGAAGCAATTACAGAAGCCAGACCTCCCACCTTCTGCTCCCCATAAAGATCTTTGGCCCATATTCCCAGAGAGATAAAGAGGAGAGAAACTGCCAATGTAGGGGAGGGGATATGGAACTTTGGTCATGGGAACTGTACCCCTCTTATACCACAATTTTATCAGTCATTATTAAATCACACACACACACACACACACACACACACACACACACACACACACACACACACACATCTTCCTGAGAGCAAGCACAAGAAGGCAGTTACCTGAAAAAAAAAAAGAAAAATGGTGCCAGTGTTTTTCAGGCAGAGAAATATCACAAGGAAAAGACTTGAACTTGGACCAGTGTATGATTAAGTGAGGTGCATATGTGTAAGGAATAAGAAATATAAATGGGAAGGTAGCCAATGGTCTGGTCATTCAGGACTTTGTAGACATTATAAGAAGATTTAATTTTATTTCAAATGCAACCTGAAACTGGTGAAAGATTTTAGTTGGTGGTACACAATATAATTTGACTTAAAAAAAGGTCTCCAATGTCCAAAAGCCCGTTAGTGAGTTTAGGACCAGCCTCTCATTCTGAACTAGCAGTGATAGAGACTGCTCCACTTTCCAAAGGGAGGCTGTGTCATCCTACTCTGCTACTTTTGGAAGACTGGTTCTAAAGTGAATGAAGTCTAGAATGTTCCCACCTGTGATTATGGTCTGTGAGCTCAGTTTGACAGGGACTTGGAGGCTGTGCAGGTTTCTGTGCTAAATATAAATAGATCTTTGTGGTAGTTAATTGCATTTATATATTTTCTTCAGGTAGGCAAGCAAGTCTCTGCCCTAATCCTGCTTCTCAGTTCTATACTTCACTCTGACAATATCTTCCCAGACAATATTTCTAGTGCATCCCTATGTTAGCTATAAAGCTCAAGCAAAGACTACTAAAACAAAGGCTGTTAGGCTCATACCAGAAACAGACTTCCTAGCTTCCTTCTATGCTAAGGTCCCTAATTCATCTCTTCTATTCTTACTTTAAGGTTCCTGTTTATCAAACATTTTACCCTGCTTTCCATCTTACTACATTTCAGCCACGAAGTTCCAGACACTACTATGAGTCCACCCTGACTTCCTTGGACAGATGACCTCCTCAGTGCTTCCTGGAACTTTATTTCTCCAGAGCCATACCCCACCAGGGAAAGCTAGAAACAGTCTGGGGGTGTGGATTGACCTGCCAGCACCCATGTCCAGAGGAGAAGAAATTACAGAAGCCAGAAATCCCACATTCTGTACTCCAGAAGGAATTTTGGTCCATACTCCTAAAGGGGGAAATGACAGGGGAAGTAAACCAAAGAACTCTGTACCCCACTCCACCAATATCCAAAGTATTTGTCACCAGGAATCTTGTTTTTATACTATCAATGAAAGAAAAGCACTTCTGGAAAACACCAAAGGAAGCCAGGCACAGTTTCACCTATCTGAGAGAGAATAAGAATGACACTTGGAAGTAATAATAGTTATAGGGGTGTATAGAAAGAAGTGAAGGCAGACCCACTGAAACATTGTGTGTGTGTGGGAGAATATACATAGGTATTGATAGTTAGTTATAGAACCAGTCCATATCAGTGAGCTAGGGAGAACTACTGTAGTTTCCAATGAAGGGGAGGGGATACAGAACTCTGGTGCTGGGAACTATATAATATCCCTATTATCTTACAGTTATGTAAATAAATATTAAATCACTAATAAAAATGAAAAATATTTATTTTGCCATAGTGTTAACACAATCCCAGCACTATAAGTGGGACTCAGTACCAGCACTGTAAGTCCACTGCTCCTGGAAAGCATTGTTTTTTTTTTCTTTTTCTTTTTTCTTTATACTTTTTTTTGTTAGGACAGAGAAAAATTAAGAGAGGATGAGGAGATAGAGAGAGGAAGAGAAATATAGACACCTGAAGACCTGCTTCACCGCTTGTGAAGTGGACACCCCTCTAGGTAGGGAGTGGGGCTCAAACCCAGGTCCTTTAGCTTGTTAATACATATGCTTAACCAGGCATAACACTGCATCCTCCCCCCAAAAATTATATTTTTTTAACAAGAGTCTCTGATGTCTATGTGGAAGGAGGTGGCAGATGTGAGAAATGTGAAGGGAGAGGCCAGCTAGGCAATATTTTAGGTAAGAGATCAGATCTGTCTGAACTAGATTAGTAGCATAGCATTGGAGGAATTCAGGACATATTTTTCTGGAGAAAACAGGCAGAAAATTTCATTGTATTGAAATAGAGGTAAGGGAAAGAGTGGCATCAAAGAGATTTCATAAACATTTTAAGTGATATATATATATATATACATATATATATAATCATAGATAATTTCTTTCTAGGGAATATTCATCTTAGATGTTCACAAGGTCAAGCTTACTCAGTACTTGAAAGACTGTTTCCAGTAAACTATCTATATATTCCTCAGGAATAGCTAGGTTGTTGGGTAAAAGCCCATGGGGAGCAATAGCTCCTAGACAGAAAAGTCTTAACCTTGCATATGGAAGAAGACTATGAGTAAACTACTGATAAGTAACAGTCATTCATATGTTGAGTTTAAATATACTATCTTTAGATTCAGTTACTACACTCTATGTTTTAAACATTTTAATCATTTACCCAACTCTTTGTTCTGCTTCCCATCTGAACCTATCCCTTTATATCTAGACTTCCTGATGTTTTGTAATCCTTGTTAATAAAAAGACTCTGAGCCTTGGAAAGTCATCTCTAGGTTCTCAGTCAGACTAAGCAATGTCTAAGTAATTTTTGGGTATCCTGAGCCTCTAGCTCTGACCATTTGGCAAACTACGGCATATGGCCGTACTGGGGCTTGAACCTAGACACTCTAGGGTCTCAAGTTTGTAAGTCCTATTCCCTAATATTGAGCTGCCATCTTGACTGAATTCTTGTTTGTTTGACCTAGCAGGTGGGTAGACTATGGTACTATTTATTGAAGAGAAGATTGAGAGTGAAGCTTTTGCCAATAGAATAAATTCTTTCTGTCCTCCATCTCTCTCTCTCTCTCTAACTATGCTGGGATTGTGATTACTAGCAGTCACTGAAGTGAGGATCATCAAGAAAACAGATAGGGGTGGAGGTAGATAGCATAATGCTTATGCAGAGAAACTCTCATGCCTGAGGCTCGAAGGCCCAAATGTAATCCCCTGCACCACCAAAAACCAGAGCTGCTCAGTGTTCTGGTAAAAATAAATAAATAAATAAATAAATAAACAAACAAGGCAGTTTGATGTCAAATTTAGAGATGAAAAAAGAGCCATTCAATTTGGAACTAGCAAAGTCTGTTCATTAAAGCCAAGAAATCATATTAAATAAGCCAGAGAGTATGTCTTTAGAGGAAAGTTATTCAAATTCCTTTACAATCTATATTTTTTCCTATGACATATTCAACTTTTTGAATAATCTTGCATTTAAATTAAAACATTTTCATTTGGTTTTGACCCCTTTTCTTAATATTCATATTACATAGGTCCTTCAAAATCTACCTCAAGTAAAACATTCTGTTAAACTTTAGTTTTACTGAACACCTGTCCTAAAGCAAATATAGCTTCCTGCAAATTTACCTAGGACTTTATCTTTACCCTAATGTTCTGCTTGACTCTACAGTGATTTGAAGTTATATCTTTTATCACTTAACACTGTTCGCTTCTGGACTGCAGGATTAATATCTTCATTTATGGTCTTCAAGATCCTGTGTGCCTTGTCCATAATATGCAGTAAAGGAAAATTGATAGTCTAGCGCAGTTATTCAGTAAGACCAATTCAGCTCCCGTTTTGCCTTATTTAGAGATTTTTAGGCATTGTTTATTTAATGTCAATCCAGAATTTTATCTGGCTCCCCAAATCCCTATTTTGGAGGGTGATTATTAAATACTTTCTTTATATCTGAAACAAGATGTCTAATCTTAAAAGTGTCGTCTGCAACCAGATATGCTGTATCATTGGGAACATAAACTTTCTACTTTTGTTAGTTTAAATATTTAGAAGTTGATGTATACATACAGAGTTCCTAAAATACTTTAAAAAACTACATCTACTGAGGTATAATTTAAGGGTATAGTTACGTGAGCGTTGATCTGCTTTCTGTTACTATAGATAACATGTGTCTTGAATAATGTAATATAAATGGAATCATGTGACAAGCACTCTTTAATGTCTTTCACTAAATGTCTACAGCATAATTTAAAATTCAGGTCTGTTACATACAGACCTCCTTTACCACTTGTGAAGTGTTTCCCCTGCAAGTGGGAAGAAGGGGCTCGAACCCAGGTCCTTGCACTTGGTAATACGTGCACTTAACCAGTTGTGCCACTGGCCAGCCTCCCTTATGAGATTCTTTTTGTGAGTGTTTATATAATTTAAAATGTCTACCAAAATCTATAAGATTTCCCATTGGCCCACATTCATACAGCAGCTGGTGGTGTTTATTGTGAAACTTTCAGTAGATATGTAGTAGTGTCTCATTTTGATTTTATTATCAATTTTCCTAATATCTGTGGGGTTTTTTTTACCTTCTTTACTGATTACTCAGGTCTTCTTTTTCAATATATATTCAAAGCTTTGATCTTATTTTTATTATGTTGTTAGTAATTACATATCTTGATATAAGCCATATGTCAGAAAACTATACTGTGAATATTTCCTCCTAGCCTCATGCCTTCAAACAACAAAAGGTTTCAATTTTGAAATTTATTTTTATCAATTTCTATTTTGTATTTTGTGCTTTCTGCCTTTCTAATAAACTTTGCCTACTTCAAGATCTCAAAAATTTGGCCTAAGTTTGCTAGGAAATTGTGCAGATGCAGTCACATCTGCCATGCTGTCCCCTCAGGCTACTGCTAGTTCCCGTGAGAGTTGGGATATTCTCAGAGTGCCTGTTCAGCCATGTTGTGCCCTCAGGGCATTGTCTATTTCCCCGCGATAATTGGAGTGCTTTGGTCACTCCTCCCCCTTCCCATTCTCGTGAGAGTTATTATCCTATCCTGGAGTGCGATGGTTACTCCTCCTCCTTCCCATTCTCGCGAAAGCTACTCCTATAAAAGCCCTTCTTCTTCCGCACCTCGTTCTCTTGCCAGGGCTTCACTTCGGTGTTCAGACGCAGGAAAGGTTACTGTGTGAGGCGGCCATTTTCGCTACCTCCAAGTGGCCCAACCTGTATGAGTGGACTTTATTTTTATTCCCTTATGGACATCTAGTTATTTCAATCAGTTTTTTTTTTCACAAGACCTTTTTTCTTATTTAATTATCTTGGTTATTTGGGCAAAAATCAATCAGGCATATGTTTAATATTATTTTGCTTCTGTCCCACTAATTTATAGATACTTAAAATAACAAACCATCTTTTTGGCTACTGCAACTAAAATGACTTCACACAAAGTTATCTATATTCTCCAAATTTATCTTTACCTTACAAAATACACTGGACAGTCTCTAAAGTCAATTTAAATAGAAAAATTTAGAATATATATTGTTTTTTAATTTAAAGAAAATTTAAAATATTTTATTTGTTAGAGCAGGGGAAAGTTGACAGGGAGACAGAGAGAGGCAGAGAGACACTTGCAGCACTGCTTCACTGCTCTTGAAAGTTCCCCCTGCAGGTGGGGACTGGGCATGGGACACAGGGTGGGGGCTTGAACCTGGGTCCTTATGTGTAGTAATATGTGCACTTAACCAGGTTGGCCACCAGCTGCCCCTGTTAATTAATTAATTAATTGCTTATTATTATTGGATAGAGACAGAAAAGTCAAAAGGAGGAAGGAAAAGTAGATAAAGAAGAAAGAAACCAGGAGAGAGAGAGGGAAAGAGAGAGAGAGACTTGCAGCTCTGTTTTACCACTCTTGAAGCTTCTCCTCTGCCAGTGGGGACTGGAGACTTAAACTCAGGTCTTTCTGAATTGTAACATGTATACTCAACTGAATGTATCACTGTCTAGTCCTAATTTAATTAAACATTTAAAAATGACTGCCAAATTTATTAACAAAAGTTGATTGGTTTTTAACTAGAATTAAGGTGAGTCTGCAGATAAATTGGAAACAATTAATATATTGGGGGGGGGCAGTCGGTAGCGCAGCGGGTTAAGTGCACATGGCGCAAAGCACAAGGACCACCTTAAGGATCCTGGTTTGAGCCCCTGGCTCCCCACCTGCAAGGGGGGGGGTCGCTTCACAAGTGGTGAAACAGGTCTTCAGGTGTCTGTCTTTCCCTCTCTTTGTCTCTGTCTTCCACTTTTCTCTCGATTTCTCTCTGACCTTTCCAACAACAATAACAACAATGATAAAGAACAAGGTCAACAAAAGGGGTAAAATAGTCTCCATAGTGCAGACACCAAGCTCAATCGATAGATAACCCTGGAGGCAAAACAAACAAACAAACAAACAAACAAAAAACAAAAACCCAAAAAACTAGGATAGCCATAGGCCCTTTGAAATATAACTAAAATATGACTACTAGCTATCTACAGAATGGAAGACCCCCCCCCCCCAACTCTTCATCTGCACTACTCCAGCCTTTAGGTTCATGATTAGTCAACAACTTGTTTAGCTTTATATGTTAACTCTCTTTTCAGCCACCAGGTTCCAGATGCTAGCATGATGCCAACCAGACTTCCCTGGACAAAAGACCCCACCATGTGTCCTAGAACTCGATTCCCCAGAACCCTGCCGCACTAGGGAAAGAGAGAGGCAGGCTGGCAGTATGGATTGACCTGTCAATGCTCATGTTCAGCAGGCAAGCAATTACAGAAGCCAGACCTGCTACCTTCTGCATCCCACAATGACCTTGGGTCCATACTCCCAGAGGGTTAAAGAATAAGAAAGCTATCAAGGGATGAAATGGGATGTGGAGTTCTTGTGGTGAGAATTGTGTGGAGTTGTACCCCTCTTATCCTATGGTTTTGTCAGTGTTTCCTTTTTATAAATAATAATAATAATAAATCCAGTTCTTAGCATTGCCATTAAATAAATGTTAAGAAAAAAAAGAATTAACATACTAGGAGCACCCAAAGCTCACACCCTCAGGCACTTTGCATATCTTCATTCACATAGGAGCTCTGCAATTTCTTCCAGTTTGACAAATTTATGCTTTTTCTCATTTTTATTCTTTACAGTCAAAACTACTGATATTGTTTGATTGTTTTTTTTCATTTTTCTATTCACAATATTTTTTCTATCTTCTCTTCATTTTCTCAGTTGAGTATATCTTAAAAATTCTTTATTATTCCCATTGTTGACTGATTAGCTATCACTATTTTATTTCATTAGCTCCAAATTTTTTTCTGGGTTATAAGGAATATTTTCATATTAGAATAATGTTCAAAGTCTCTTCTCCCAGGTCAACTAGGAATACCAAAGAAGATGATCTAGGACCAAAACAAAGTAGGACTAGAATGACTTTAGGAACCCACCAAATCACTGGTGAGTGCAAATATGTTTGGCTCAAGGACAGAGAGGAGCCTAGGGGGAGATTAAGTGGCTGGTAACAGTCCAGAAGTTTACCAGTTGAGACACCATCTCCAGTCTGCTTTACTAACAAAAAGACTGCTGAAGGGAGGAAAGGACTCCACTAAGACTCACCAAATGCAACTGTGAGTCTTCATTGCTACTGCCCTTGGATGCTAGAGCAGCAGGGGGAGACCCTGTGCTAACACCAGGAGACAGAGAACTGACTAGGAAACTCAGGAAAAGATCTACACCTGGATGGCCTAGCAATGGGGCCCTTGGTGGGAGCCTTTCCATTTTGTTCACCTGATTAGAACATAACAAATAGTTGTCTCAGAACCTACAGACTATAAATGGGACTAACTCACAGGGCCTAACAGTGCTGCCTTGCTTGGCAGAGAAGCTGAATTGAGCTGGGAGCTTTGGATGCTTGGGGTGTGAGAGTCTCTTTGCATAATCACTGTATTATCTCTTCCCCACCCTGATTTATCTCTTGGTCAGGAGTGAGGGGTTAAGCTAAGAAGCCTACATATAGTTTAAAAGCCCTCAGGCTTCCATAGCCTACAGGGAAGAAAAAGAACAAAAGAGGCTTTAAGCCACTGTGCTCCAACTCAGGGATTAAAATAAAATTCAAACAACTGTTAATTTCCATAATGTGAACCTTTTAAGTAACTTACTTAGACACAAGGCAATCCAGGCATGGGTGATCAGTAATTTGAATAGAACTGAGAGAGACCTCATAACATACGACATAGAATGGTTAAATCAAAGAAGAAATATTGGACAAATGAACCAGGACAAGAGTCCAGCTAAAAGCCCCCCAAAGGTTGAAGAACAAAATAATGAGGTCAACATCCAAACACTAGTTAAGGAAATAATAACAGGAGGGAGTAAAGAGTTTGAAAGAATTGTCATCAGAAATGCAGAAACAACCAATGAGACTCTGTAAGAAAACACTATCTCAAGGTTATTAGAGAGCTGAAAGCTGAAATACAGGGGCTCAGAATGCAACTAACTGAACAAGCTAAAACAGTATCAGAACAGGGTAACAAAATAGATGAACTCTAGAAAGCAGTAGATGGGAGATAAAATAGAATCAATGAGGCTGAAGACAGAATTAGCAAGATCGAGGACGAATTAGAGATTACTACAAAATAAGTAAGATATCTCAAAAAGAGATTAAGAGATACTGAAAACAACAACAGAGACCTATGGGATGACTTCAAAAGAAATAAAATACATATTATTGGTTTACCAGAGGAAGAAAGAGAGGGAGGGGAAGAAAGGACTCTTCAGGACATAAGAGCTGAGAATTTCTCTAATCTAGACATCATAAAAGAAATGAAAGTTCAAGAAGCCCAGAGCGTCCCAAACAGACTTAACCCAGACTTAAAGACACCAAGACACATCATACTTACAATGGAAAGAATGAGGATAAAGAAAGGATCCTGAAGGCTACAGAGGAAAACACATAAACAGACCACCATAAATATGCCATATATCAGAACACTCTAAAACTCTACAAGAATGGCATTAAAATATCTTCAATCTTTGATATCAATAAATGTCAATGGCCTGAATTGACCTATTAAAAGGCACAGAGTAGGAAGATGGATCAGAAAATACAACCCAACAATATGCTATATACAGGAAACCCACCTAACTGAACAAGACAAACACAGACTCAAAGTGAAAGGATGGAGAACTACCATACAAGGCAATGGCCCACAAAAGGGGCAGGAACAGCTATTCTCATATCTGACACGAAGGACTTTAAAATCAATCAAAATAAAAAAGATAGGAATGGACTCTACTTAATGCTCAGAGGGTCAGTTAATCAAGAGGACTTAATGATTATTAACATCTATGCACCCAATGAAAAGCCATCTAAATACAGCCAACATCTACTGAAAGAGCTACAGCAATATATTAACAACAACACAGTAGTCGTAGGGGACTTTAACATCCCTCTCTCTCAACTTGACAGATCTTTCAGGCAGAAAATCAATAAAGAAATGAGGGAGCTAAATGAGAAGATATATAAACTAGAACTATTGGACATTTTCAGAGTCATTCATACCAAGAAACTGGAATACACATTCTACTCAAGTCCACATCGGTCATTCTCAAGGATAAACCATATGTTAGGCCACAAAGACAGCATCAGCAAATTCAGGAGCATTGAAATCATCCCAGGCATCTTATCAGACCACAGTGGAATTAAACTAACACTTAATAATCAACAAAAGATTAGTAATAGTCCCAAAATGTATAAGCTCAACAGTACACTACTCAACAGCTACTTGGTCAAAGAGGAAATAAAGGAAGAAATCAAAATGTTTTGAGACTTCAATGAAAATGAAGACACAAGCTATCAAAATATTTGTGATACACTAAGGCAGTACTGATAGGGATATTCATAGCCATACAAGCACACATTAGGAAACAAGAAAAAGTACAAATAAAAAACCTGATTTCACATCTTAAAGACTTATAAGAAGTGAACAAAGAAATCCTAAAGCAACCAGAAGGACAGAAATAACTAAAGTTAGGGCAGAAATAAATAACATTGAAAATAATAAAACTGTACAAAAGATCAATGAAAGTAAATGTTGATTCTTCAAATGAGTGAAGAAAATCGACAAACTTTTAGCCAAACTCACAAAACACAAAGGGGAGAAGACCCAAATAAATCTGATCATATGTAAGAGGAGATTTCACAACAGACACCACAGAAATTCGACATATCATGCGAGGCTTCTATGAACAATTATATGTCCCCAAGCTAGAGAACCTGGAAGAAATGAACTATTTCCTAGATACTTATGAAATTCCAAAATTTAATAAAGAGGAACTAGATAAAATGAACAGGCCCATCACAGTGAATGAAATTGGAATATTTATCAAAAACCTCCCCAAGAATAAAAGTCCTAGACCAGATGGTTTTACAAATGAATTCTACAAAGTTTTCAAAGAAGTACTAATACCTCTACTTTTAAAAGTTTTCCAGAAGATTGAAGATACTGGAGTACTTCCTTCCAGCTTCTATGAAGCCAACATCACTTTGATACCAAAAGCAGACAGGGATGTTGTTAAAATTCGGAGCTCCAGCAGGCCGGGCTAGCGTCGCGGTGGTAGACAGAGACTCGCGGACACATGGCTGGGCAGGGAAGCTGTATTTCTTTATTCAGGAACAACAATTCATAAACTAACCCAAACTAATCACCAAACAGAACTCTCCTGCCTCCTTCCCCCGCCAACAACTCTCGAACTCTCGAACTCTGGAACCCTGGAACTCTGTCGGGGTTCCTTGGGGCGGGGACAAGCGGGCCCACGAAACTAGCAGGACTAAACCACAATCAACTAGAGATGGGGGGAAGGGGACCAAACTACTATGAAGAATACCAACACAGGGACACAACCAAAAAAGAAAACTACAGACCAATATCTCTGATGAATATAGATGCTAAAATATTGAACAAAATTCTAGCCAACCAGATACAGAAGTACATTAAAAATATTGATCCCAGGGATGCAAGGTTGGTATAACATATGTAAATCAATCAATGTGACTCACAACATCATTAAAAACAACACCAAAAAACCACATGGTCATATCAATAGATGCAGAGAAATCCTTTGACAGAATGCAACGTCCCTTTATGATCAAAACAATACAAAAATGGGGATACACGGAAAGTTCCTCAAGATAGTGGAGTCTATATATAGCAAACCTACAGCCAATATCATACTCACTGGTCAAAAACTTGAAGCATTTCCCCTCAGATCAGGTATTAGACAGGGCTGTCCACTATGACTGTTAGTATTCAACATAGTGTTGGAAGTTCTTGCCATAGTAGTCAAGCAATATCAAGGAATTAAAGGGATACAGATTGGAAGAGAAGAAGTCAAACTCTCCCGATTTGCAGATAACATGATAGTATACATAGAAAAACCTAAGGAATCCAGCAAGAAGCTTTTGGAAATCATCAGGCAATAGAGTATGGTGTCAGGCTACAAAATTCACATTCAAAAGTCAGTAGCATTCCTCTATGCAAACACTAAGTTCAAAGAAGTTGAAATCCAGAAATCAATTCCTTTTACTATAGCAATAAAAACAATAACAATATCTAGGAGTAAACCTAACCAAAGAATTGAAAGACTTGTTTGCTGAAAACTATGAGTCACTACTCAAGGAAATTGAAAAAGACACCAAGAAGTGGAAAGATATTCCATGTTCATGGGTTAAAAGAATTAACATCATCAAAATTAATATACTGCCCAGAGCGATCTACATATTTAATGCTATCCCTACCCAGTTCTCAACTACATTTTTTAGATAGAACAAATGCTACAAATGTTTATCTGGAACCAGAAAAGACCTAGGATTGCCAAAACAACCTTGAGAAGAAAGAACAGAACTGGAGGCATCATACTCCCAGATCTCAAATTGTTTTATAGGGCCATTGTAAATCAAAACTGCTTGGTACTGAAACATGAATAGAGACACTGATCAGTGGAATAGAATTGAGAGCCCAGAACTAAGCCCCCACACCTCTGGACATCTAATCTTTGATAAAGGTGCCCAGACTATTCAATGGGGAAACCAGAGTCTCTTCAACAAATAGTGTTGGGAAAAAAATGGGTTGAAACATGCAGAAGAATGAAACTGAACCACTATATTTCACCAAATAAAAAGTAAACTCCAAGTAGGTCAAGGACCTGGATGTTAGACCAGAAACTATCAGATACTTAGAGGAAAGTATTGGCAGAACTCTTTTCTGCATAAATTTTAAGGACATCTTCAATGAAACTAATCCAATTACAAAGAAGACTAAGGCAAGCATAATCCTATGGGACTACATCAAATTAAAAATTTCTGCACAGCTAGAGAAACCACTACCCAAACCAAGAGCCCCCTTACAGAATAGGAGAATATCTTTACGTGCCATATATTAAACAAGAGTTTAATAACCAGAATATATAAAGTGCTTGCCAAACTCAACCACAAGAAAACAAATGACCCCATCCAAATTTGGGGAGACATCATGGACAGAATATTCCCCACAAAAGAGATCCAAAAGGCCAAGAAACACATGAAAAATTGCTCCAAGTCTTTGATTGTCAGAGAAATGCAAATAAAGACAACAATGAGATAGTACTTCACTCCTGTGAGAATGTCATACATCAGAAAAGGTAACAGCAGCAAATGCTGGAGAGGTTGTGGGGTCAAAGGAACCCTCCTGCACTGATGGTTGGAATGTTAATTGGTTCAGCTTCTGTGGAGAACAGTCTGGAGAACTCTCAGAAGGCTATAAATGAACCTACCTTATGATTTTGCAATTCCTCTCCTTTGGATATATCCTAAGGTACACAACACACCCATCCATAGGGATCTGTGTACACATATGTTCTTAGCAGCACAATTTGTAATAGCCCAAGCCTGGAAGCAACCCAGGTGTCCAACAACAGATGAGTGGATGAGCAAGTTGTGGTCTATATACACAATGGAATACTACTCAGATATTAGATATTGTGACTTCATCTTTTTTGGCCAATCTTGGATGGACCTTGAAAAATTTATGTTAAATGAAATAAATCAGAAACAGAAAAATGAATATGGGATGATCTCACTCTCAGGCAGAAGTTGAAAAACAAGATCAGAAGAGAAAACACAAGTAGAACCTGAACTGGAAGTGGCATGTTGCACTAAAATAAAAGTCTCTGGGGTGGAGGGGGGCGGGGAGAATACAGGTCCACAAAGGATGACAGAGGACCTAGTGAGGGTTGTATATGGAAAACTGGAAAATGTTATTCATGTACAAACTATTGTATTTACTGTCAAATATAAATAAATTAATAAATGGATGAATGAATGAATGAATGAATAAAGAAAGAAAGAATAATGTTCAAAGCTCAACATACCACCCTTACAACAGCATAACAATCTTTATGATAGCACAACCTGGATCACCTCTACATTTTTTGTGTTTCAGTTACCATAGGTACCTACGTCACCACTTTATCCGTTGAGACTCCCCACCTCCCAGACACCTCACTGGTGAGGCCTGGAAACTTGAACCTGTGCCCTTGTGCATATTAACTAACATGTGTTTTCTACCATGTGCACCACCACCTGTCCTTTATCCTGATAACACGAGATTTCATCATTTTCCTGTCTCCTTTTTTTGGGGTGGGGTAGGGACAGCATGCGAGTCAAGTAATGTTAAACCTACAAGTCAATAATGGAAATTCTACTTGCTCATGAACCTCATCTCTCATGAGTGACCTCTAGACATTCTAAGTGGTATGAGTGACTCATAAAACTTCAAGCTAGAAGAATAGCAAATAAAGAAGTGAGACTACAAGAGCATCTGAACAAGACAAAAGATAGAATGTGAAGTGCCAGGATTAAAATAAAATTGAAAAGGAACAATGGTGGTGTACTTGGTTGAGTACACGCATAACCAAGTGCAGGGATCCAGGCTGGATCCTCCAGTCCCCACCTGTAGAGGATAAGCTGCATAACTGGGTGAAGTAGTGCTGCAGGCCTCTCTCTCTTCCTATCTCTCTCTCTCTCTCCTTCTTCTCCCCCTCCCATTCCTTTCTCTCTCTCTCTCTTTCTCTCTTTCTATCTCATTCTCCCCTCTCATTTTTTTTTCCTCTCATTTTTTTCCTTAAGAAAAAATAGCCACCAGGAGTGGTGGACTCATGGTGAAGGCACTGACCCCCAGTAATAACCTGTTGAATGAATAAATGAATGAATAAATACATTTAAAAAATCTATTTTCAAAGAGGTACAAACTCATTTGAGGTCTTCTGGCTTGATGGGGCTGTGGGAATAAAATTCTTTTTTTTTTTTTAAGTTCCTTTTTTGCTACTGAGCATCAAATTCCCATGGACATAACCGTTATTTTAAGACTTGACCTTTATCAAAATAAAACTTTTCTGCCTGTAATTTTCACAAGTAGAGACAGAGCAGTAAACAGAAGTAGGAGACTAACTACAATAGCTTTTATGTATTTATTTTTCTTCTTTCACTATATGATTTTCAAAGTATTGGCAATAGCATAATGATCCAGTGATTAATTCTACAGCAGAATTGAGATTTCATTCAGCTTTTTGGGAAGTGGAGTAAAGATGTCCTGTCTTATAATCTTCATATAAGTAACCCACCAAGCATTGTGCTGAGTATCTAGTGAAACTTTCCGAAGACAGTATCACATTTTAGACTTGCAAATGGAACTTTAGTGTTTTTGCCACCTGGAATCTGTCTGTATGCAGTTTATGTCATATGATCTGATATACAACTTAAATAGTTTTGTCTTTCCAAGCTTTACTGTGGTCATGATACCCCACAAGTTAAATAATAAATGATGTTAAGGTGCACTGAAACATGTCCCACCTGGCCAGACACTTCATAACCAGACCAAAAAAAATGTCAGAGAGTAGAAATTTGACATTTCTCTTATATTCAACAGACTTTTTTGAAAACCTTTGCTCTAAGGGTGTTAATGGACTCTAATGTATTCTTATCTTTATAAGGCCCTTTCACACACATACACATAAAAGTAGAACTACTAAGAAAATTGAACATGAATAGGTGAGGAAAAACTGGAGATAAAGGACCTGACAGGTTTGAGTATATATTTTTTCATTGCTCTGAATAAGTTTTCTTAAGTATCTCTTTAACTTTAACACAAATATTAAAATCTATTTTGTGTAGGTTAAATAGTCTTGATTTTCAGTTTCTCATATAAGAACTTATTTACAAAGAATTGATTATGCTTTCTTATTTTCTATTTCTGTGTAATATATTCTTAATTGTCTATACAAATATACATATTTATTCACTAATGGTCATATAATTAGTAATATGTTAACATTAATATATTACATATGATTCCATATATAAATAGATATATTTATATATCTTTCAGTCCTTAGTGCTACAGTGTGTTGCTACAGTGTGCATTGAATATTTGTACTTGGTCCTTTAATATATATATATTATATATAATATAATATAACACACACACATATACAAAGTTAATGTGCATGTGTATACATACAAACTTGTGTACACAATACTCCTAGTGTTTTTTAGAATGTATTTATTTATTCTTTTTAGCTCCTCCATGGTTATAGTTGGGGCTCGGTGCCTGTACCACAAGTCCACAGCTCCTGGAGGCCATTTTTTTCCATTTTGTTGCCCTTATTGTTACTCTTGTTGTTGTCATTATTACTGTTGTTGTTAGATAGAACAGAGAGAAATAGAGAGAGAGGAGGAGAGAAAAACAGACACCTGCAGACCTACTTCACCGTCTGTGAAACGACCTCCATGCAGGTGGGCAGCCAGGGCTCGAAAGGGATCCTTACACAGGTCCTTGCGCTTTGCACCATGTGCGCTTAACCCGCTGCGCTACCGCCAGACCCCCTAGCATGTTTTCTTATAAGACACTGTAAACAATTTGGAGGAAAGAGGTAGTTAATGAATCAATTAATTAAGTTAACAAAAATAGGTATATTACATTACAGCCTAAGCAGGTCACACCCTCCTCTTTAAAATTTTTCTTCTTTAATGGACTTATTAACCATAAATGTGAACTATTGGGAGGGAAATCAAGGAAAAAGAAAGGCTATAGACATTCAAGCCAGAACACGCATGATGAAAAGGGTCAAGGCCAAATAAATTTTGATTTCGGCGTTGCTTAACCCTTTTAGTGCCCTAAAGAAGCGAAATTGAAATCAACAAAAGGGTACTGTTTGAGTTTACCATATAATGGAAATGAGGGAAGCAGAGTGGTTTGCAAAGAAGAGATACCAGGATAAAAGGGCCATTGGCCTGGGAGGGGTTAAGCAACTTTATCTGATCTTTACTGAACAATTAATGGTCTACAGTCTGGAGAAGTTAAAAGCTAGAAGTAAAGACAGGGCTTCTCAAGATTCCAGCTGGCATTAAATGACAAGAAAGAATTCAGGGGCCAGACAAAGCTGTTATTATGCGCTATTGGTAAGGAAGAAAATGAAATTTTCAAGAAGGGGAAAAAAGACAAGGAAAAGAGAGTGGAAAACAGAATTTAGGAACAACATTATGCTTGGCTTCTAAGTAAACCAAAATTCACTTGTTATTTACTTATTGCCTTTGGTTTTGAACTTTTTTTTGATAAAATTGCAATCACTATTTTTTTCTGTCAATGAAAGTACTGATACATCAGTATCTGTGAAAATGTAACAATCATTGTGAAATAAAATTTGACAATCAATTCTTTTTTCATTTAACTTCTTGTTTCACCCAAAAGGCATGTGACATTTATGAATTTAATCCTAGGGAAAGAGTGTTGGCTGTCACTTAGCAGAAAAAATAATCTAGATTTATTTATTTGCTACATTTTTATAAAACATTTCAACTTCACAGTCTTAGATGAAGAACTCTAAGAATTACTAAATGACAGGTAAAAACATAAAACCTTTAACTTTGGACATTAATTTGATGTTAGTGTTATTGGTAAAAATTAAAAATCCATAAAAATTTAGGATCCTATAAAATGTGTCAAAATTTTATATACAAATATCTTGGGGACTGGAAAATGTAAAATAATAAACACTGTAGTGCTATGGAGCTATTCAGTATATTACAAACTATAAATGAGTTGATATAAACAAAGAACCTTTTTAAAATTTTATTAGTGACTTAATATTGATTTACAAAATTATCAAATAACGGGAGTATAATTCCAGACCATTCCCACCACCAGAGTGCATATCCACAGTCCCTCTTTTGGAAGCTACAGTAGCTGTCCTAAGGTTGTAGTCATGGCTTATTATTCTCATAACTATCTGTTTATATTTTCCCACTTTGTAATTATTATTTATAATCCTGATTTCACTTTCTTTCTAAGTTACGCCTGTACCTGTTACTACTTCCAAATGTCCTTCCTTTTTCCTTCTCTCTCCAGGTCCTGATGGAGTTGGAGTTCAGAGACCTCTGGTCATCTTCCCCTAACATTTCTCCTCCTCTGGGAGTATGGAACAAAATTCTCTTTAGGGTGCAGAAGGTGGGAGTTCTGGCTCCTGTAATTGCTTTCTGCTGGACACGGGTGTCGGAAAGTTGATCCATACCCGTAGCCTGTTTCTATCTTTCCTTAGTGGGGCAAGGCTCTGGAGAGGTAACGTTTCAAGGATAGATTGGTGAGGTCATCTGTCCAGGGAGGTCAGAATGGAACCATGGTAGCATTTGTAACTTGGTGGTGGGAATATGTTAAGTAAGATATAAAGCAGGAAAAATTTTAATGAACATGAACCAAAAAGTAGGAATAGAGTAGATGAAATTAGGGACATTAGGGAGGAAAGAAGCTAGGTAGTTTATTTTAGATATGTTCCTAGGTACCCATGACTTTTGTAGTTTTTGCTTGAGTTTGATAGCTACCATGAAAGTGGACAAAAATACTGTCTGGGAAAATGGTGTCAAGGTTGAAAATAAGGCTAGAACATTGGATTAGAGCAGAAAGTAGCTCCCAATCTTGAAAAAAAAAAAATCTATGAATAAAATGAAATGTTTACCTATTCTACCCGACCCAGGACCCATATATATTCATATTTAGCACAGAAACCTGTGTAACCTCTTGGTTTCTGTCGGTCTGAGCTCTTAGTTTATGTCACAGCTAGGAACATTCTAAGCTGCACACACTTCAGGACCAGTCTTCCTTGAGTGGCAGGGTAGGATGTCCTAACCTCCCTTTGGAAAGTGGAGCAGTTTCTACCATTGCTACTTTGTAGGGAGGACAGATTGCTGGAGTAGCTCACAAGAGGGCTAATGCTGATGTTCCTGATGAAAGTGACCCAGTGATGGTGGAGAGAGGTATCTATTAGAGGTTGAGGCCCATCATATTTGTGTATGAATCCAAGGATCCCTAACTAGCTCCAGATAATGGGGCGGTTTTATATTGACAATAAATGCCATTATTAAGTGAACCAGGCTCTTTTCCTCATCCAGCTAAATGAGGAACCTTTACTGCTCTGTCTTGGACATGAATACTTTTCCAATATACACAGTCAGATAGTTTTGATGTCACCGTGTTCTTCTATCACAACCTAGGTGTTATAATTTTAACTGTAACTATCAGTAAACTAGAGATAGCACATGAAACTCTGAGGGAGTCTTAGATGTAAAACTGGATAAGAAAATATAGAGTAAAAATAATACAGAGGTAAAAGCCAACTGAAACATGGCTTCACTCATATGAGTAATACGAATAGTTGATAAACTTGCTAAAAGGAGGGAGAGAAGTCAAACCATCTCTAAGGCTGTGAGAGCATGATGGTTATGGGACTGGGGATACAGAACTTTAGTGGTGGGTGTGGTGGGGAACTACACTCCTGTAGTTTTATTATCTTCTAAACCATTATTAAGTCACTAATAATTATTTTTCTTAAAAGGTAACACAACAGCTGCATAGGTAATACCACGTAAGTATCAAATACATATAAAGAAAATGAGTGGTTTATTTTTTTAAAGATTAGGAGAAGACTTTGTGATACCACTTGAAAGGAATTGTTTTGATGGCATCTTGGGACTGAAATTCTAGGTTAGACACATCAAAGCATGAAGTAATAAGGCTTTGATAAGTTGTATGGTACAAACTTAGAGTCACACACTTGGGCATTGAAATAACCTCATGATGCCCAGAGTATTTCGTCATTTTAAACTTTCATAGTTTATTCTATTGTTTAAACCTGATATGTACTCTTCTAAGCTATTGCTTGATAATGCTTACTTCAAGAAGTTTTTTCCCTAACAGCCACCCATCCCATACTTGATGTTTCCAGGGTAAATTCTACCCTAAGCAAAAAACCCAGTGATGTCAGTAAGACCTGAGACTCTACTCCAATTTTTACTTACTAGAGGAGAATCAACAGTTGTTTCATTAACTTAAGCCTTAAACTTCAGAGTCCCTTTGGGTAGATTCCTTTTCATAAGCCTGAGATCCCCTAGCCATCACCAAAACTGATGATTCTAAATTTTCTCCTCAAGGAAAATAAGGTTAGAAACTCAAGACTGCCATTTTTCATGTCAGAATATACTCAACATCAACATTTCCCAGACAGGAAATCATATTATTAAATGATACAACATGATTGTGGACAAATTTTCCTACAGATTCCTATCTTTCTTTGATTCTGATTCATAGCTCTGCTCTCAGTAAGATAACGTCTGGTGATTAGGGTGTAAGTCACATGGTGTTCTAACATAGTGTAAGAAAGATTGAATGTCTTCTCTTGACCTCTCCTTGTTATATCTATTTGTATAAGCTGAAGACATTTAGATTCTCTCCAGAAACAAGAAAAACGATATTTGGTGTCAGAGAGAAAGATCTTATCTGGAGGAAGAAGTGATCTATATAGATAAATCCACCTACAGAGTTAGTGGTACTTTCAGGCACTTTCATGACCATTTTTATATCCTATTTTATATCTTATTGAAAAGGATATTTTTAAGGGAAGGAAACTTATTTTAAAAAGCTATTAGAAGGGGCTGGGTGGTGGCAAACCTGGTTGAGCGCACATGTTAACAATGCACAAGGACCCAGGTTTGTGCCCCTGGTCCCTACCTGCAGGGGGAAAGCTTTGCGAGTGGTAAAGCTGTGTTGCAGGTGTCTCTGTCTTTCTCCCTATCACCCCTTCCCTCTTGATTTCTGGGTAACTCTACCCTATAAATAAATAAAAATAATACATTTTTTTAAATTAAAATAAAACTTATTAGAATAAGGTGAATTCTAAGTAGCCTTCCTGTGCTTTCTAAAGACAGTGAAGAAAGTGTGTGTGTGTGTGTGTGTGTGTGTGTGTGTGTGTGTGTGTGTGTGTGTGTAGAAAATATGTATAAGAATATAGTAGTTTCGGTCTTGTGACAGTATGCACTGTGGTAGTCTGGAAGCCATGCTATTGGTCAAACAAATAACATGTGCTGGAATGTTGTTTCTTGAGTAAATAAATGATCAGCATGGGAGTTTTGACCTGTTCCGTTTCCAACCTGGGTGGGTTCACCCTTCCTTAGTGGTCCCCTGCTCTCAGGGAGTCACCATATGGATGCTCAACTTAGTGCAGATACCTGATCCAAACAACATACTATAGTCCAGAACTCCTGGGCTCAAGCAGTCCTTCAACCCCAGCCTCCTGAGTAGCTGGGACTACAGGTGCCACCACACCCAGTGTAAATAAATGAATGACACAGAGCTAATTGTTCATCAAATCATAAAAGTGAATGTTCTTTTCAAACTCTTAAAAGATATGAGCTGGGGGTCGGGTGGTGGAGCAGTGGGTTAAGCGCACGTGGCGCAAAGCGCAAGGACCGGCGTAAGGAGCCCGGTTCGAGCCGCCTTCACAGGTGGTGAAGCAGGTCTGCAGGTGTCTATCTTTCTCTCCCCCTCTCTGTCTTCCCCTCCTCTCTCCATTTCTCTCTGTCCTATCCAACAACGAACAACATCAACAATGGTAATAATAATAACCACAACGAGGCTACGGCAACAAGGGCAACAAAAGGGGGAAAAAATGGCCTCCAGGAGTGGTGGATTCATGATGCAGGCACCGAGCCCAGCAATAACCCTGGAGGAAAAAAAAAAAGATATGAGCTATTTTCAAGCATATATTTCCATGCTCCTTTCCACCTATGCTACAGAGATCTTTCTTCTGCCCATCTAGACCCACTGTCTCCTTCTTTAATGTATTCTGATCTCAATGACGCTAATCTTTATGGATTGAAACAATAGATTGTTTAGTCTGCTAGCTTCTGGTAGAAGTTTTTCAATGGATAACTGGAGGAGAGTGAAATAATATCATGATTTTCCAGCCTCTCTCCTTTTATGATACTTTAATTATCAAAAGCCCACTGATAAAGACAACTAGAAGTTCATTTTATGAAATGAAGCAATCTATATTATTCTAACAAAATCTCCAGTTTTTCATTAGGGTCCTTTCTTCTCTTATGCTGGTAGTCCTAAACAACTGGGACACTATATTATTTCCTCCATGTTGGTTTTCCTTGTTAATATCTTAGTACAAATTACCCATGATAATTTTATTTAAATTACCCAATTCTTTTTTCTTGGGTTCCTGACTGATACTTCTATGTAATTAGTATTCTTAGAGGTGGAGATACTGCTAAGTGATAGAACACATGACTTGCAAATGTGAGACCCTTGTTCACCCCTAGCACTGCTTACCTAGAGTTGAGACACCTAAAAATATATAAAAATTATAGTTCAATATAACTTTAACAAAAGCTTTTTTTTTATTGCAGAGGTTAACAGTTTAAAGTTCATTGACACAACCTCTCATCTTTCCTTGACATATGCCTGGGAGAAACTTGCTCCCTCAACCTAGAACCCCTTACTCCATCATACACCCCGATTTCTTTGTGTCCTATTCCTTCCCCTCCTTCCCCAGACTCCTTTACACCATATCCAGTTCAAGTTTAACCTCATATTTTCCCTCACTGTTCTTTCCTAAGTTCCATCTGTGAGTAAGAGCATTCAGTATTGATCTTTTTCTCTTTCTGGCTCACCTCACTCTACATTATACATTCACATTCTAACCAAGATATTGCAGAAGAAGTGAACTCATCATTTATACTGACTACATAATATTCCATTGTGTATATGGACCCCAATTTTTTAAAAATTTTTATTTTATTATTGTTTTAATACTGGTTTACAAAATTATTAGGTATCAAGGGCATAATTCCACACAACTCCCACTACCAGAGTTTTGTGTCCCCATTACCTCCATTGGTAACTGCAGTAGTCCTCTCAAGGTCACAGATATGGGTTGACTCATTTCTATAACTATCTATATTCATATGTATTTACCCATTTTTTCTATGATTCTTCCTTTCTAAGCCACACCTACATCTATTACTACTTCCAAATGTCCTCACTTCTTCTCCTTCTTCTCCTTCTCCTCCTCCTCCTCCTCCTCCTCCTCCTCCTCCTCCTCCTCCTCCTTCTTCTTCTTTTTCTTCTCTCTCTGGGTCCTGATGGAACTGGAGTTCAGAGCCCTCTGGTCATCTTCTAACATTTCTCCACCTCTGGGAGTATGGAACAAAATTCTTTATGGAGTGCAGAAGATGAGGGTTCTAGATTCTGTAATTGCTTCTCTGCTGGACATGAGCACTGGTGGGTTCCCAGCCTGTTTCTGTCTTTCCTTAGTAGGGTAGGGCTCTGAAGAGGTGAGGACTCAGGACACATTGGTGAGGTTGTCTGCCCAGAGGTCAGGGTAGAAACACAGTAGCATCTGTAACTTGGGGCCTGAAAGGTGGTAAGATATAAAGCAGGAAAAAATTTACTGAACAGGAACTGGAAAGTAGGAATAGAGTAGATGAAATTAGGGAATTTAGGGAGGAAAGAAGCTACTTAGTCTATTTTAGGTATGCTCTATCGGGCCCATGACTTTACTAAAATTTACCTGAGCTTGATAGCTAACATGGATGTGGACTAAAATATTGTCTGGGAAGATGATATCAGACTTGACAATAGGGCTAGAAATCTGGATTAAGGCAGAGTATATTTCCTAAACTTGAAAAAAGTACATAAGAAGCATCCAATAGCACAGCTATATACAAGATACTGGGTACTGTACAGCAAACCATAACAAAAGGACTTTCCAAAGTTAACCCAATTACCAAATAATGTGATGATAACATTAACTATCAATTGTCTTTTTGAACCCTAAGACAGCAGGAACCTCACATCTCCACTATAGAGCCCCTACTTCCCCCAGTCCTGGAACCCTTGGATAGGGCCCACATTCCCGTATGCCTCTCCCAATCCATATCAAATAATATTGCATCCACTGACCACAACCTAACCAACGCAACAATTGCTACCTCAACATGCTTCACTTCAGACTGTGTCCAGAGACTTCACGTGTGGAATGACAACCCTTCAGCTTCATTACTCGGGTGAGACCTTTCCTTTCATAGTATACTCTAATTTCATCTCAGGTGGTTCACTTTCTAACAAAGTCCCAAAACCTAGATATACACCAGTTTCTGTGAGAGAGAGGATATGTTCACACGTATCCATAAACTACTGCAAAATACATACCTGAAAGCAGAAGTACACTAGAGTTTGCAGTGAGTACCCCACTAACACTTCCTCTCCACTATTCCAAGCTTTGGGTCCATGATTGCTCAACAATTTGTTTGGCTTTGTATGTTAACTCTCTTTTCAGTCACCAGGTTCCAGATGCCATCAGGATGCTGGTCAAGCTTCCCTGGATTGAAGACCCCACCAATGTGTCCTGGAGCTCTGCTTCCCCAGAGACACACCCTACTAGGGAAAGAGAGAGGCAGACTGGGAGTATGGACTGATCAGTCAACGCCCATGTTCAGTGGGGAAGCAATTACAGAAGCCAGACCTTCTACCTTCTGCAACCCTCAATGACCCTGGGTCCATGCTCCCAGAGGGATAGAGAATGGGAAAGCTATCAGGGGAGGGGGTGGGATATGGAGATTGGGTGGTGGGAATTGTGTGGAGTTGTACTCCTCCTACCCTATGGTTTTGTTAATTAATCCTTTCTTTAAAAAAAAAAGTACATAAATACAATTAACTGTTTACCACATCAGTCTGACCTAGGGCCCATATAGCACAGGAGCCTGTGTAACCTCTGAGTCTTTGTCAATCTGAGGTCACAGTACATGGGAACATTCTAGGATGCACTCATTTCAGGACCAGTCTTACTCGAGTGGCAGAGTATGCTGACCCAACCTCCCTTTGGAGATTGCAGCAGCCCCTACCATTGCTACTTTGTACTGAAGGCAAGGACTACAACTTTCTTAACCACTCGTCTACTATTGGGCATTGAGTTGCTTCCAACTTTGGGCTATTACAAACCATGCTGCTATGCATGTGGATCTCTTTGAATAGTTGTCTTTGTTTTTACCCAAGTATATCTCCAGCATAGGGATTGGCAGGCTATAAGTTAAATTCAGTTCTAGCTTTCTGATGAATCTCTAGGTTGTTTTCCAATGGGGTGGGACCAATTTACATTCCCTCCAGCAATGTAAGAGAACTCTTTTTTCTCCCACAGCTTCTCAAACAGTTGGTGTTTCTGTCTTTTCTAGTGTACAGCATTCTCACAGTTGTAAAGTTATATCTCATTGCTGTTTTTATTTTCAGTTCCCTGATCATCAGTGACTCTGAGAATTTTGTCATATGTCTTAACAGAAGTCCTCTAAGAAGGAATGTATTAGACTACAGAACTAGCAAGACAGCTCATCTACTCAAACAGGAGGGCACTTGCTTTGTCATGTGTGTGACAAAGGTTTGAGCCTAACCCTCCCTGCACTGAGAAACACTTTTGTGTGTTGTGATGTTACTCCTCTGCCTCTTTGTCTTTTTCTTTCTATCTAAAAAGCTGGTATTAAGTGATGATATCCTAGAAAACTACAACAACAACAAGAAAAAATGAACTGTAATTCTAGATACTGCAGTGTAATAGTCTGGCAATGAGTTTTTAGTAGCTAATAAGGAATACTGAGTAAAGCATCTGATTAGCAAATTATGTGTCTGTGTTAGTTAAATACAAATAGCTCTCTAAATATCACATAAGTTTACAGTACAAATAGCTCTCTAAATATCACATAAGTTTACAGTACAAATAGCTCTCTAAATAAGGCATGATTTTACAAGAAACATAGTTGTTGGGCATATATTATTTCATAATAAAGCTGTACAATTTTTTTGTTGTACCATATCAAGATAAACTATCCCTCTAGACACAATTCAGTGTATTCTCTCATGGTGCCAGTATCTTTGTGATTTCTAGTAGTTTTCACTATAACTCTACTATTAGGGGGTGGTCCGTGAATAAAATGCAACTGGTTAGGTGTTACTTTAAGTATAACTTGGTTTCTTAATTTCAATCTATGAAGTATAAAACCACATAGTATAGGGTAGTGTCCTGTTAAGACCTGACTATCTCCCAACTTTATCCATTAAATGCAACATCCACAGACATTGTCTTTTGCTATACTTTCAACCGAGGACTAGCATTTCCATGTAAAGCACACAGAGGCCAAAATAGATGTCAGAAACAGTGCTAGAAATGTCTGATCATTTTGAGTTAGGAAAGCAACTATAATTCCTGTCTAAAGGTTTCTTCTTGAGTACCCACTAAAGTATGTATTTGTAGTTATGCTTCAGGACTTTGCTAACTTTCCTTTTTGTCATGAGATAGTTCAAAGTTACTTTCACTATGTGGATATTTTTGTAGTATGCCACAACGACCAATTCTACTGTTTGAATAGATGAGCTGTCTTGCTAGTTCTGACATTAGATTGTTAATGTTAATAGATGAGCAAGAATAGCAAGCAAATCAGAGCTTTTGTGTCGCTGCTGCTCCATAATATGGAAGATAGGCTCTGTGATTAGTCAGGGTTTACCTACAGCAGTAACATGTTTAGAAGTTAAATGGCTTGAGGCATTCAAAGATATTACCACCACAGTAAAGGGCGATTCATTGCATCTCACACATTCCACAAATACAATGTACCCTGGACCCCCTTTTGGGTTCTGGAGGCTGCATATTCCACAGACGAATGCTTTATTTGATACACTCACCAAGCAACAAGAAAGGCTACTGCTCTGGAGTGAGGACTACAGCAAACAAACACTACAGAAAGTTTAGGCATCAATACTAGGGCAGCAATCAAGTTCTTATATAGTCATCTGGAATGTAAAAAGACGGCAGATAGACTTTATGACAAGTAGCAGTGAATCATTAAGTTTTAATCTTCTAGATGCTGAAGAGGTTTATACTGGAGGGTAGCTGCATTGTATATATACATATACCTAGAAAAATTATCAATCAAGCAAAGGCACTAAGTAACCTGGTAAACAGACTAATTAGTCTGTCAACAGAGATCACTTTTGACATTAGCCACCTTATGATTGATACAATGAGTTATAAGGCAATAGTCATGTGACAGGATGGTGAGCTGTCTTGCTAAAGATGCAGTCGCCAGAATGACCTTCCACTCACCAAATGATAAACATGCTTAGAATGTTTATCTTCTGCTAACAGCAAAGAAACAGAAAGTTCTAATGCAGCACCATCTCTTGAAAAAACCAAACACTCATATGGTGGTGACTTGGTGACCTTGGATGTCTTCCACTCTGAAAGGAGCTATAATTTATCTTAACTTTTACTCACAAAGATCCCAGCTGAATGATTTTCTTTTCTTATCATAGGGTTTTAATCAGAGCTACTCTCTGATGGCTTTTGGTGAGACAGTGGACACCTGAGTATGAGTTCCTTTGATTTTATCACAAGCTACAACCCCAGAAGCTCCCAAATTAATGGAGCTTTGGAATGTCTATGGATGGCACAGTGAAGAACTAGTTTGGTCATGATGTTGTGTGAGGTGTGGCATTCATTTTTTTATGGCATAGTATATATTTGAATCATCAGCTATTTTTTGGTGCTCTGTTCACAATAAGTTGGGAAAACAATGGTTTTAAGTAGGGATCAGCCTTGTGTTTAAGTTTACTACTGCTGTCATAGATGCAATTCATTAAAAAAAATGTACTGGCTTATAATTCTAAAACAAGTGGCCTGGGAAGCACTGAAGTCATGTGAGCACTTGTCTTGCAAGCAGGATGCTCTGAGTTCTATCCCTGGCATCAAATGTGCCACTGTGATATTCCTGCACACTCACTCACTCACTCACTCACTCACTCTCTTTTCCTCTCTCTATCTCCCTCTCTTTCTCCCCCCTCCACACACACATACATACACACCTAAATGAATAAATAAACCTAAAAAATGTAGTGGCTTAAAAAATCATTTATTATCTCAGCACTGAAAGTTTGGTTTTTGCTTGACTTCTCAGTGTCAAATTCAGGGTATCAGAAATGCTGTCCATATTCCTGAGGGCTGTATAGATAAATCTACTCCCAAACTTATGAAGACTGTTGAGCTAATTCAGTTCCTTAACTGGGAAAACGCTAGAAGAAGAAGTTCCTTAACTATTCAACGCTTTAAGATCTAGGACTGAGTTCTCTGTTACTTTACACTCCTTAGGGATTGATATTTGTTCCCCTAAAGGTTGCCTGTATATATAATTTTTCTCAATTTTTCCTCATGACTCTCCTCCTGTAATGGCAGGCAGAGTCCTTTTTAAGCTTTGTGTCTTGCTTACTTCTCTCCTTCCTGCATGTCTCTTAGTTAAATTTCCTAGAAATTTTCTAATCACATGATTATATGCAATCACATATTCAACCCACACAAGTAAGTCAAGGTGATCTCTCTACCTTATAGGTAATAGCTTTAATTGCCTTTTAAAAAATCCCATTTTTCCCCATATAAATATTATATTCAATGGTTCTAGGGATTATAATGTGAACACCTTTTGGACGAGTTTTCTTACTACACACTGTCATTTTCACTCACAGTAACTGTGCTTCCTATGAATCCAGAGGACAAAATTCTTACTGAACAAATATTTTCATCACAGAACACAGAAAGATTCACAAATGATATTAGAGAGCTGGGCAATCGATAACTGTGATCAGTACCTTGAAGAATGACATTTAAATAATAAATAATGCAAAGGTTAAACTATGGCAATAATCAAGTGGAAAATATTGTGTGGGCCAAGCACTTCTGCATTTGTAGACACAATTTCCTGTTTTCTTAAGGCATGTCAGGGGCAGGGAACGACTACATTTTCAGTTATTTGGGAAAGGTTGAGAAGAAAGTGTGATCTGATAAGCTTCATAAATGATAGAAGGGAGGAAACCCATCAAGACTGGAGGGAGAAGGCATTCCAGACATAGCTCATGTCCTGGGAATGATCAGATGAAAGGGCTGACGTACTTCCCTATCTGGGTGGAGGGGAACGGAAAGGTGGGGGAGTAAGGGATAGTGAGGGAGGGCCCTGAGAAATTGGAACAGAGCTGTAAACCCCAAGATGAAACACTGACTCGTGATGTATATAGGAGAATTAAGAAGTTCTTTTAAGGCTTTTCCTGATAAGTGTAAGCTGATCAAAGTGGTATGAAGATAATTTAGGTTGAAATATTTATGACTAACTTTAAGTAGAGATAAATATGGCCATGGCTTTACTGAGTTATTTGCTATCATTTCTGAACCACAGGAAGATTATGGAATAGGAAAAACAAAAAACAAATTGGGTAATTGAAGAAAATTATAATGTCAGACCTTAAGAAGTTAAATAAGAAAGCCTGAATGCTGAAGAAACTAATTTCTTATTCTTCAAGTCTTATCTAGACTATTTTCTCAAGATAATTACTTAACCTTTACAATAATAAAATGTTATTTGTTGCTAAAAATATACATTTTTAAATGATATTTATAGTAACATGTTCCAAAATTCCAGGTTGCATTAACAAAGACACATAAACTTTCTTCTACAAAACTTAGTATAACTTCATTTCAGGCTATTTAAAAATTTTTTAAAAGTCACCCATTTTAATATTTTAAATGGTTAGTTAGTTCATTTTCTGAGAAGGAGAGAGAGAGAGAGACATACCAGAGCCCTGTTCTATTCTGTCATATGTGGTACCAGGGATCAAACGTGGGGCCTCACACTTGTAAGCCCTATACTCCACCCACTGAGCCACCTCTCTGCCGCAGATTCTGTTAATTATTGTTGAAAATAATAGTGTGTATACACAAGATCACAAAGCTTTTAATGCCAAAGAAAATTAACTGAAAAGTATAAGAATTAATCTTCTGCAAGTATAGGCTGTATTTTAGATGGTCTTCTATGCAAGTGGGTGGAGTTTGTTCGACTTTCATAAAAAACCTAGAAGGCGAGTAATTTATTAATAGATAGGAAGTGATCTAATTGTGCATGATTTCAGAACAGATGATTGATAAAGTCAGAACTTGAATCCAGGCTGTCTAACGTCACTTGTTATGCTTTATCTAAACTTCTAGCCCAACAAGCTAAAGTTAGTAGGCGAAATCTGGTCTACATGTATTAATAGTAAGATTTATTATAAGGAATTGATTCATGTTATATTGTCTTAAATTCTGTGATGTCATCTGTAAACTAGAAGTCAAGAGCTGGTGATGTGATAGCAGTCTCAGCCTCAAGTCTACGTCCAAAAACATGGGAACCAAGAACTCTAAATGTGTAACGAAAGTGTGGCTTCCAACTGGAGTGCAAGACCAGTATTACAGTATTAGAGTAATAAGGCAGAGACTGGGAATTTTTTCTTTTTTCTTTCTTTCTTTCTTTCTTTCTTTCTTTCTTTCTTTCTTTCTTTCTTTTCTTTTCTTTCTTTCTTTCTAGCAATGTATTGTTCAGGTCTGGTTTATGGTGGATTGAACCTGTGACTTGGGAGCCTCAGGCATGACAGTTTATTTACATAACCATTATGCTATCTATCCCCACCCCAGGAATTTTTTTCTTATTCCAGCTTTTCTTGTAGCCAGACCTCCAACATTTAGGATGAGACCCACACTCCTCAAAGAGGGTAATCTGTGTGCTAGCGAGACAGCATAATGACTAACTCTTAGGTCCTAGGTTCAGTTCTCAGCACCACCATAAACCAGAGCTGAGCAGTGCTGTTGTTAAAAAATAAAAAGCAGTCTATATTATCCATATTACAAACTCAAAAGTTTATTTCTCCCAGAAACATTCCAGAATCCAGATAATGTATAACTAAACATCTCACTGGGGCAAGCCCCAAATTGACACATAACGTTAATCATTGTTGACAGAATTTCCAATGTCTTTAACCTGAATTCAGGTTCAGATAATCTCTTAGGTCAGACTATTTTCCAGTGGCAAAGCTCACTGGCACTTGCTGGATCGAACACCATGCCTTGTACAGAGCTTGCAAACCCTTTAGTCAATAAATGTATTTGGAGAAATGACACTGTAGTAGTAGTCACTTGTAGTATGAAAGAAAGTAAAATTCAGATCTTGCTCTGGAAGCTTATAGCAAATAGATGATGTAGAAAAAAATGCAGGAGATATTTAATACCTGTATTTTCAGTGAATGTTATGATAGGGATAGCTAGGTATTGTTACTTTAGCCCATGGAAGTGACCTTTGACTTAAGGATTAACTGTGGCCAACATAGTCCAGAGGTAATAGGTTTATTATTGGAATTTGCTTTTGAGCCATTTCCCTAGAACTTGGCAGCACTGAGGAAAGATGTTCCAGAGAGAAAGAACAGTATAATAGTAGAGATTAAGATAGTACAGGGAGCTCACAGATTGAAGAATGAGACCAAGTGATGGATCCAATACAATTAACAGTAAGGGAGAAGCAGATTATGAAAAGCTTTTGTAAGGCTCTTAAAAGTTATAATGAGAGAGGGCTATGATTAGATTTGGTCTATAGTAATAATTAGCTGCTTTAATTTAACTGACTCTCTAATAGCAGCTGACGTAAGGTGACCTAGTACCTGAAAAAGGCATGGAAGACTGTGGGGAAGAGTGCTGAAATAATTTGGGGGCAGGGCTGATGGTTGCCAAAGTTAAAAATAGAAGCTGACTTTCCTAGAATCATTAGTGAGATTTAAAAAAAGACAGATAGATTATTTATTAAGATGTCTTTGAGTTCATCATTATGATGACTCAGAATTATTTTTCTTCTTATTCTAACAGTTTTCCTTTCCACTTTAGAGTACACAACTTAAAAGTACTGTCAGTGCACTGTTGCAGTAAATATTTGCTACAGGTGTGCATATTTGTAAATGAAGTTAAAGTGGTACATACAGCTGCTGATTCATAATTATGTACACCAGTTAGTTCTTACTTTCAGATTTGCAAATAAAAAAAAAAAAAAAGGGTGGCTGGGCGGTGGCGCATCTGGTTAAGCACACGTAGTAAGAAACGCAAGGACCTGTGCAAAGATCTGGGTTTGAGCCCCTGGACCCACACTTGCTTTATACTTTACAAGTGTGAAGCAAGTCAGTAGCTGTCTTTACTTCCCTCTCTGATGTGTTTTTTTCCTTTTCTCTTATAAAATTTTTACTAGTGGTTTAATAATGATGAACAAGATTGTGAGATAACAGGAGTGTGATTCCATACTGTTCCCACCACCAGAGTTTCATGTCACATCCGTCACTGGAAACTTTCCTATTCTTTTTTAAAATTTATTTATTTATTTATTGGATAGAGACAGCTAGAAATCGAGAGGGAAGGGGGATAGAGAGGAAGAGAGGGAGAGAGACATTTGCAGCCCTGCTTCACTACTCACAAAGCTTTCCCTCTACAGGTGGGGACCAGGGACTCAAACCTGGGTCCTTGTACATTGCAACATGTGTGCTTAACCAGGTGCACCACCAAGCCCCAAAACTTTCCTATTTACCCCATTAGTGGGGGTTGTATTATATGGGAAACTGGGGAATGCTATGCATGTACAAACTATTGTACTTACTGTTGAATGTAAAACATTATTTCCCCAATAAAAATATTAATAATAATAAAAGGACCAGAATGCTGGATCAGGACAGAAAAAGAATTTATGGACCAAAATTCTCTATTTTGAAATGACCACAAGTGTAACAGAAGTAGAAGGTGGAAGGTCTGGCTTCTGTGATTGCGTCTTCATTCGGCATGGGCGTTGGGAAGTCGATCTACACTTCCAGCCTGTTTCTATCCTTCCCTAGTGGGATAAGGCTCTGGAGCGTGAGACTTCAGTGTATTATTATGAGAAAGGTATCACATTTTCTGCCATTTTATAGACGGAGAAACTAAAAAAGGCAGTGTGAATAGCCAAACCATTTAATATTATAGACTGAAATAATCAGAAACCCATTTTCCTAACCATTGTACATAGCAGCTCTCATAAATAGGGAAAAAAAAACAAATATAGCTGATAATTTTCACTACTATTTTCATTATTCTCTATTATGGAAATTCTTTTTTTTAAAAAAAAGAAATTTTTCTTGCCTGTGAAGTGTTTCTTAATCAAAGCCTGCCTTACATCTTGTGTTTTTCCCAGTTTTTATTTGTGAATAAAGCGGGTTACAATATTGTGAGATTACAATGTATAGCTCTACACCACACCCACCATCAAAGTTCTGCGTCCCACCATCAAAGTTCTGCATCACACCTTCCCATCTCCCAAAGATAATTATGATAGTTCTTACAAGCCCTAGGAGCAGTTTTCTTGCTTCAGGTTTTTTTTTAAAGTTCATGTCTATCAGATCTCTAGATTCCACATGAATGAAATCACCATATGTTTACTTACTTTGCTAAGCATAATCACCATATATTTACTTACTTTGCTAACCAGTTCTATCCATTGTATTCTGAAGAACACAATATCATGTTTTTTGAATGCAGAGTAGTATTCCATGGGGTGTGTATCTCATAACTTCTTTAGCCAGTCATCATCATCTTGAATTTTTATGTATTTACCTGGTAGTGCTTTCATTTGGAATAGGTACACAATTAAAATAAATGATGTGTATACATTTATCAGCTTCTTCATCTTGATACCTCTGTGTAAACTGTAGTCATTAGTGTCCTTAATAGTTAAAGGAAAGCTTATAGGATGCAAAAGTCACAAGGCTCCATCTTCTTTATCACACTGCAGTAGGACAAGTAGTTATTGTTAAATAAAACATACTGAATTCAATTCATGCAAAATATTGACCCACCTGCAAGTCTTCAGGCAGTGCTTCAGAATTTTACCACCAATGTAGTATCCAGATCTTTATGAAGCTCTTTTGACTGATACTGTTCTGAAATGATCACAAGTGTAATTCTGAAGTATGATTCTCTTGTTCTCACACTGCCTTTCATCAGGGCATCTCTCAGTGTGGGTTCATATTTTCTTTACTGACAGCAGTTCTGTCCTTTAACAACAGTTTCCAAGACAACTCAAACTTTTACAATATTGGATGGACTAAAAAGTTGCTAGATTTTTATCTGTTGTCAAAAGTTTGGAATACTTCTGAAACTCAAATAATAGTTTCAGTTATTGGTACAGACATGCTATGTCTTCTTGGTAGGTGACAGTACATTTGTCCCTACATTAAATGTGTGTGTGTGTGTGTGTGTGTGTGTGTAAGGGGAGGAGAGGAAGATCACTCATTTGAATCTTTTCCTTATGTTTTGGGAGTCCCTTGTCTTTTGAAGAAGATAGAGGGATATATTTTACTGACACTCAAAGTGTCAGAACGCCTTTTCTTGGTCTTACAAAGGCTCATTAAACAGATAATCTTTTTGTGACCATGAGAAAAAGAAGTACAACTACTGGTTCCCTGACTGACTTTATGGGCAAAGAACTGATAGAATGGTTAAGAAAACTGTGATTGATATATATGACCCTTCCTCACTTATAAGAAATAATGAAGTCTTCTCTTTTGTTATATCTTGGAAGAAACCTGAAGGCATCATACTCAGTGAAAAAAGCCAGAAGGATAAATAACATGTGATCTTACTTATAGGTGGAACTTGAGAAACAAAGTAGCACAGGGAAAACACAAGATGAAATGTAGACTTTTGCAATGACACCAAGGACCCTAAGTGAAAGTGGCAGGAGAGGAGAAGGCCTTGTGACCCAATGCATGATGATGGGAGAAGACTAAATAGTAGAGAGAGAGGTGCCGCCACCTAGCATGGGGAGAGAAGAAACTGTGCTCATGTGCTCATTAGTTACCACAAAGTGATATGAAAAGAGAAGTGTTAAAAAAAGAAAGAAAGAAAGAAAAGAAAAAGAAGTAGAAACTTCAAATAATCAACTCAACTGAAGCACATCTCTTTTTAAAACATCTTTTAACTATTCACGTCCTATTTTCAGAGATACAGTGGCAGCTATGTGACAGTAATGTGGAGAGTCTTCTTCTACTACTTCTGAATTCAGTGTCTGTCTAGTGGGTTACAATGGTGTGTTTATGGCACCAGCTCTGAAACATGATCTGAGTTTTCCTAGCTGTGTAGGCATACAGTCTGGTTCTCAAGCTATTTTGTGGATCTTGCTTGTGTTAGGGACTGACTATGTGGCCTTCAAATCCACTTAAAAAATTGCATAAAGATATACTACTACCTTTTTAAGACTCCATCACAGGTGTGGTCATGTGACTTAGTTTTAATCTGTGGTTTTTGAGGGTTGTGTTCTGTATCATTATAAGTTTGGTAGAAAATAAATGCCCTATGTGTGATTTTTTTTTTCTCAGATCAGTGCGGAAATCACTAAGGTCTAGAGGACAGCAGAGGCATAAGATAGAAGACTCATCTAAACAGAAACCCTAAACTTGTTTCAATCCCCAGGGATATGGGAATTTATTTATTTATGTGGGTAGTTTTGTTTTAATAATCACTGAAACTGTAATGCCACCATAAAAACCAAACCAAACCTAATATAACCAAATCAAATCAAAATAAAGCAAAACTAAACAGAAACATAGCTCCGACTTCGTTGTCTGATAGCGATTGCAAGAAAACAAACCAAAATGGAAAGTGGAAATCCACATTAGGTAGTTAAAGACAAACTAAGCATATAAACAAAAAGCCTTGGCAAAGCTGTCATCTGGAGTATCTTGGAAGCACATTATGTGCCTACTGAGTCTATAATTCTAAGACAAATGGTAGCACCAGGTCAGAATTGTGACGTGTGTTGGTTGTTATTTTGTGTTTTTAAGATACTCTTGGAAGAAAGAGAATGGTCTGATTTTTCATGTAAATATAAAGAAACTTGTGTTTTTGGAAAACTGGAGCCCTCAAAGTTTAGAAAAATCATTAGTTTATGGATCAGGAACAAGAAGGGAAAAGTCAGAGAACGATGTCAGCAAAATTTATTTATGATTCAATATGACAAAGATCAGAGAAACTAAAGAGTGTTAGCCTTAACCTGGAAGACAAAAGTATACTTTCAGTCTACAGACATATCAGTGTCAAAACATTAGATCTGGTTTTATCTCAGAAGCTAGAATGATCAGGCCTGCTTTGTGCTCATATGAAAATAAAGTATAGTTACATAAAAGCACTAAAGAAATGGTAGGAGAGATAGCATAATGGTTACGCAAGACTTTCATGCTTGAGGCTTCAGAACTCCAAGTTCAGTCACACACAGGACTATAAGCCAGAGCTCTAGAGAAAAACAAAACAAAAAACAATAAGGAATAATGCTGTGAGATAGCTCAAGAGAAGGATTAACACCAAATTATCTCACACATAGGCAGAACATAAGGAACAAGGACAGAAAGGAAAAACACAAAATAGAGTTTGGTCTGAGTGTCCTGTGTTGCAACAAAGTGAAGGACTCTGGGGAAGGAGGGGAAAACCAGGTACTGAGAGATGAGAAAAGATTTAAATTCCAGGTGAGAGTGTTTTGTAGACACCTATCTCAAGTAATTGTGAAATTGTACCCATGTGTTATCAACTATACTGTAATCCATCAACCTCTAGTAAATAAAAAAGAAAGGGAGAAAGAAAGAAAGGAAGAAGGAAAGAAAGAAAGAGAAAGAAAGAAAGGAAGGAAGGAAGGAAGGAAGGAAGAAAGAAGGAAAGGGGAGGGGGTAGGGCGGTAGCGCAGCCAGTTAAGTGCACATGTTGCAAAGCGCAAGGACCAGTTTAAAGATCCCAGTTTAAGCCCCCAGCTCCCCACTTGCATGGTGTCACTTCACAGGTGGTGAAGCAACTCTGCAGGTGTCTATCTTTCTCTCTCCCTCTGTTTTCCCCTCCTCTCTCTAGTTCTCTCTGTCCTAGCCAAACACGAACAGCATCAACATCAACCACAACGAGGCTACAACAACAAGGGCAACAAAAGGGGGGAAAATGTCCTCTAGGAGGAGTGGATTCATAGTGCAGGCACTGAGCCTCAGCAATAACCCTGGAGGCAAAAAAAGAAAAAAAAAGATGAAAGAAAGGAAATAATTCACATAATGAGAGAGAAAGGGAGAGGGAGGGGGAGAGGGAGAGGGAGAGGGAGAGGGAGAGGGAGAGGGAGAGGGAGAGGGAGAGGGAGAGGGAGAGGGAGAGGGAGAGGGAGAGGGAGAGGGAGAGGGAGAGAAGGAGAGAGAGACTGGAATAGTCAAAGACTGAAAACTATGATGGTTTTGGGAATGAGGGAAGGCACAGAAATTGGATGGTATGTATGATGTGGAACTATATACCCTTCTAATCTTATAAACCATTATTAATGCATTCATTTAAAAAGAAGCAATACCTGAAAGAAGTCTATGAATTACTTCTAACAACGAATTTTAGCAGTGAATTTTGGCACTTGGAACTTCCTCTAGGTAAATAGATAAAAAATATTTAAGGGAATAATCTTGAAAAACAACAAATCAAAAGCAACAACAGCCCAAAGCCTGTACATTTACTTTTAAATATATTTTTGAAGATGCTTATATTTGTCATTGCTGAATCATGTATGCGCTGTTTCATCTTTAACACATTTTCTAAAGTCATTTGAAAAAACTTTAAGAACTGCAATAATATATTGATTCTTAGAAGATTTATATCTGGGCATTCCTACTGTTCTAGCCTTTTTATCACTAAAGTGAATAGTTATTCAGCTAGTGTTTTAGGCCAATGTAATAGAGATTCCCATTGTATTTACTCAACCCTCAGACTTTCATTATTCAATATCTGTTTCTTAAGCTCCTAGTATGTGTCAGACATGTGCTAAGCATTCACAATAATATGTGCCTCCTTGCTTATTACTACCTTAAGGGAAAAAATTCTTTGACTGTTCAGCCTTCTGCTGTCTTTTCAAAATGGTTATGATTACCAATTTTTATCATTAAGGTAGATAACAGAAGTTTCTTTCAAAGCCATCACACTTGAACAAGAGAGAGTCATTTGAGAGAAGGAAAAGGGTTCTAAGCATATCAGAAAATAAAAGACAAAATTAGTCCAGAGAAGATAAAATCTTGATAGTAATTATAGATTTTCCTATTTCATTCCTCTTTTACTCTGATAAGAGCGTATACACAGTTTCTTTTTCTTTGTCAGTGTAGTAGTATATGACTAATAACTAAAAAGGGCCGTTATGGGATATACTTCTGTGAATGAGAAATCATATACTGATCCAATGTTGAATAGCTAAAATTCCCGTATCTGTAATTTTATTATTACCTTTAATTTTGGCTTTTATATTATTTGTTAGCTGCAGAAAATCTTATGCACTTAATGTTTATGTGAGTGGGCAGTGGACATAGATGCATTATATAGATGGTTTATTATGAATCCTGGAATATGTCTTAGCTTAGGAGCTACTATTATAATCTCACAATTATGTTTCACAAAATTATATATTTTATGAGGTGTGGGGTATATAGATATTTTTCTTACGTTTTCTTTCTTCTTTTTTTGCCTCCAGGATTATTGCTGGGGCTCGGTGCCTACACTATGAATCCACTGCTCCTGGAGGCCATTTTTTCTCTTTTTTTTGCCCTTGTTGTTTAGCATTGTTGTTGTTATTGTTGTTGCTGCTGTCATTTTCGTTGGATAGGACAGAGAGAAATTGAGAGAGGAGGGATAGATAGAGAGGGGGAGAGAAAGACAGACACCTGCTGACCTGCTTCACCTCCTGTGAAGTGACCCCCTGCAGGTGGGGAGCCAAGGGCTCAAACCAGGATTCTTGTGCCAGTCCCTGCAATTCGAGTCATGTGCAGTTAACCTTCTGCACTACCACACGCCCCCCGCCCCTTACATTTTCCTGTAAAGGTTGCAGGTAGCAAAATTTCTGTGTAGATATTAACAATTGCACAAGTCTCAGTGTATTTGATTAAATTGAAGGTCCTTTGGTTTTCAGTTTCTAAAGACGTATTACTATAGTTCAATTTGAATTATCAATTGAATACTTTTCAAGTGTTAAACTTCATGTAACTGGTCAAAGAAATTATAGTCCACAGGGTCATGTGTCAGTGTCCCATCCTTTGCAGGAGCAAAGCCTCACAAGTGGTGAGATATGCTAATGATGTCTCTCTCTCTCTCTCTCCACCTCTCCTTTATAAACAATTTATTTATTTATTACTTTAGTGGATAGAGACAGAGAAAAATCAAGATGGAAGGGAGATGCAGAGAAGAAGAGAAAGAGTTACATACTGCACTGCTTCACTACTTGTAGTGGAGACTGGGGCCTTAAACCTGGGTCCTCACTCATTGTAGAAATGTGTGCTCAACCTGATGTGTCACTTCCCAGTCCCTTCTCTTTCTCTATCTCCCCTTTCCATCTCAATTTCTCTGCTTCTATTCGGCTAAGTGAAATTATAATTCACTATTGTGTCTACTGAATATTTATGAACAGATAACAGGATTGAGGGGAATTATCATTTTATTTCAGAAATTGGATTGTGTGGGCTACCTGTTAACATATATTTACTGACTATCTTCTAGGCATAGGCCCCTGTACAGTACTAGGGGATGCTAAGACTATCAGTCTCTGTTTCTGTTAATTCTGGAACTAGGCATAACTAAGGCTCATACTCAAGTACTCATGACAAAAATACTAAGAGGAAAATGAGGGGAACATTGGCTATTCAGACTAGTTCCAAAATCTTAGAAAACACTTCTTCAGCCAGCAGTGTTGGAGCTGGGCCTGAACATGTAGTAGGATTTCATAATGTACCAATTGCAACTGAGGGTCACATTCCAAATAAAAGTAACTCTTAGTAAAGTTATGTGAATCTTTATGTATAGGGCTTACTTGGGAAATAATGAGCAGGTCTGGTTTTCTTCAAGCATGACTCTATGAACAGTAAGAGTGAGAATCATTTGGGAAAGCACATTGGCATAAGATAACAAAAGACTTTGAAGGCCAGACTGAGTAGTTTGGACTTTATTTGGAAGGAAATGAGGACTCACTGAATGTTTTGAGATGTGGTGCATAATTTGTAACTGTACTTTAGCAGATATTCCTGGTAGTAAAATATAAAGCTAAAAATGTCTGGAAGATAATCCTATAAGAATGAGACTATTAATAAATATTTTTAGCAGCTAATGAAGCATAGATATTTAAAAATAACTTTAAAGCACAATAATTCTTTTGGGGAGAGAAGACTCATTGTAAATTAAATTTTCCAAATCTCTAACTTTCTGATATCATCACTTTCCAGGCCCTGGCCTTCATTTAGAGTGGTATGAATCAAATTATTTGGTGTTGCAGAGACAAACTATCACCAAAATAAAGTCATAAAATGAAGAGAACTGCAATCAAGATGTTTTATCTCATTTTGTCATTAGTTTTTGAAGCTCTAGCAGGTTATTTAGTATATATTTTCCTATGACTCATTTTCTTGAGAAAAAAAATTAACCTAGTTATGTCTAATATGGGAGACCATGGAGAGAACTTAAAACATAAATAAAAGGAAGCAAGATAACTACATCAAATATAAATGCAACAGAAAGAATAGTGTGCAGTGGAAGTATATGTAGTCTTTTTACTCTCCTGCTTTTTTATTTATGTGATGTGAGAGCTGATTAGTGATCCAGGGTAGAATGGAAGAGGGAAATGCTGACTGAAGCTAAATCTGTGTTGGTTAAAGCATCATACTTACTCTCCTCCAAAACTAGAGAATACTAAAGGATAAGGGGAGGAGACAGCTGAGAGAAGAGATTGAAGGGGAATCATTGTAGACAGGAATTTTTGGAAAGTAATCAGAGGAAAGAAATTTGTAATAGTATAGAAAATTGGGAAAAGAATAATTTTTTTCAAGCTACTTTCCGCTGTCTGTTCCTCATCAAGGATATCTTATCTCAAAACAAACAAACAAACAAACAAAAAACAGCCTGTATTACATTACACCTGAAAGCTTTTACAGTTTGATTTGTGGCTGGTTGATCAATCTTGTATAAGGAGCAATGGTAAAACTAGAAGACTTGGTGGTCTTGGTTATACATGGTATCATAGTGTGTCTCCACACTTTTACTGTGGTGTTATAAAACTATTTTAGAGCCCTATCCAAGGGTTCCAGGACTGGGGGAAGTAGGGGCTCTATAGTGAAGATGTGAGGTTCCTGCGGTCTTAGGGTTCAAAAAGACAATCGATAGTTAATATTATCATCACATTATTTGTTAATTGGGTTAACTTTGAAAAGTCCCTTTGTTATGGTTTGCTGTACAGTATCCAGTATCTTGTATATAGCTGTGCTATTGGATGTTTCTAATCTACTTGGTCTAGGCTTTTGAGAGAGTCCGCATATCAAATACATAGCCTATATATTAAAAAGATTCAGTTTGTCTTTTGAGAAACTTTGAGACATACAATTGATTTCCCCCTCTCATATTAATTAACTACTGATTTATATGTCTACATTTTGCTAGGAGTGTATATAAACACCCTTCCCACCACCAAAGGACTGTGACCCATCCCTCCTGCCCACTCCCACCCCCCACTGGCCCAGGAAGCTACATGTCTACCCCTCACCACTGGGTTTTTACTTTGGTGCCCTACTTACAATTTGATCAGGTCCTGCTTTTAGTTTCCCTTTCAGATCTTCTTAGTCAGCTTCTGTTGATGAGTGGGATAGGGCCCACTTTCCCGTATGCATCTCCCAATCCAAACCAAATAATATTGCATCCACCGATCACAACTTAACCAAAGCAACGATTGCCACCTCAACATGCTTCACCTCAGACTGTATCCAGAGACTTCACGTGTGGAATGACAACCCTTCAACTTCATTACTCGGGTGAGACCTTTCCTTTTATAGTACACTCTAATTTCATCTCAGGTAGTTCACTTTAAAAAAAATTTTTTTTTTATTTAAGAAAGGATTAATTAACAAAACCATAGGGTAGGAGGGGTACAACTCCACACAATTCCCACCGCCCAATCTCCATATCCCACCCCCTCCCCAGTAGCTTTCCCATTCTCTATCCCTCTGGGAGCATGGACCCAGGGTCATTGTGGGTTACAGAAGGTAGAAGGTCTGGCTTCTGTAATTGCTTCCCCGCTGAACATGGGCGTTGTCTGGTCGGTCCATACTCCCATACTCCCATGCCTCTCTCTTTCCCTAGTAGGGTGTGTCTCTGGGGAAGCTGAGCTCCAGGACACATTGGTGGGGTCTTCAATCCAGGGAAGCCTGGCCGGCATCCTGATGACACCTGGAACCTGGTGACTGAAAAGAGAGTTAACATACAAAGCCAAACAAATTGTTGAGCAATCATGGACCCAAAGCTTGGAATAGTGGAGAGGAAGTGTTAGGTAGGTACTCACTGCAAACTCTAGTGTACTTCTGCTTTCTTACTTTGGTGCCATACTCCAAACTCAGTCAATTTCTGCTTTGCGTTTCTACTTCTTTTTTTTTTTTTACATGCATAACATTCAGGTAGTTCACTTTCTAACAAAGTCCCATAATCTAGATATACACCAGTTTCTGTGAGAGAGAGCTTATGTGCACACGTATCCATAAACTACTGCAAAATATATACCTGAAAGCAGAAGTACACTAGAGTTTGCAGTGAGTACCTCCCTAACACTTCCTCTCCAATATTCCAAGCTTGGGATCCATGATTGCTCAACAAATTGTTTGGCTTCATATGTTAACTCTCTTTTCAATCACCAGGTTCCAGATGCCACCAGGATGCTGGCTAGGCTTCCCTGGATATTGTTGAGTATATCATTTAGAAATTTGAATTTTCTTACCTGGCCTTGTTCCTACTCACTTCCTTTTACGTTGCCATGTAATAATCCTTAGGGGATGATAGCTTTTTAAAAAAGTTCCTCTGCATATTGCATTTGAGCTTAACTAGCAGTGCCTTTAATTCTTAAATAGGACTTAACATTAAGTACCGACTGCTCCTTGACATAAGCAAAACTGTCCAAAGTTCATGAGGTCCACAGTCCTCCTCAAGGTGATTGATGGTAGACCAATAATCCAAAAGTTTCACTCAGAACATTTCTGACTTAGAGGAAAAGAGAGTACTGCAAAAGTTGCAACGAGTGTGTTTTGAGCCATATTTCACATAATGCTTTTTAAAACTCAATAGTAAAATCCAAATGTTAACAGGACAGAAAAAAAAAAAAAAGGTACAGGAGCTTTAAAAGCCTTGATACATGTTCCTAACGGTGGTAGGACCCAGTGGCCATTTGGGTTGAATGGAAGAAACATCTGCTGACAATTTGTAATGGTGTAATATGGCAGCCCTGAAGTATTTCACACTTACTCAGACAACACACTGTTTTTTATCTTTTAGTAGCCAGTGTGTATCCTGTTGAGCCGTTGCTTTGTAAGTAGTCTGTTTTCCCGACCGCTTGGCATTCTCCTCTATTTTAGTGTAATTAATAAACTCAATATAAATAGCTAAATCAAGAAAAAAGCTTCACTCTTTTTCAAGCAGTACACTTCTAATTACACACTAAATTAGGCACGTGATTGAACATGAAGACTAACATTTTCCAACAGGTGGTGAATAAGCAATTTTCATTCATCAGCTCAACAGTAACACTGGCAAATTGTCACTCTGTCTCAGAGTTCTCGTCTGATAAACTTAAAAGTATTTATCCAATTTAAAAAATTCCTCTAATGTAAAGATTTAGAAGAATCAAATGTATATTCTGACCCAAGATTACAGAGCAAAGAGAGACTATTTCCATATTTAAAGCTAAGATATAATGGAAATGTTGTAGCAGTTACAAAATATGAATCTAACACATATCATTTTGACATGTAAGAAAATGTAAACTCTGTTTTTTTATTTTTATATGTTTATTTTCCCTTTTATTGCCCCTGTTGTTATTAATGTCGTTGTTGTTAGATAGGACAGAGAGAAATGGAGAGAGGGGAAGACAGAGAGGGAGAGAGAAAGATATACACCTGCAGACCTGCTTCACCGCTTATGAAGTGACCCCCCTGCAGGGCTCGAACCTGTATCCACGTGCACTTAACCTGCTGCGCTACCTCCCAACTCCCAAACTATCTGTTTTTAATATCTGGGGGCTGGTTATGGTGCAGCCATTTGAGCACATACTTTACTATGCACAAGGCTCCCTCTCTCCACCTACTTCTATGAGGAATATCTGAAAGTGCCTTTCTCCCTCTCTGTCTCTTCCTCTCTTCTTAATTTGTCTCTGTTATATTAAACAAGTAAGGGGGTGGGGTGGGTGGGAAGGCCACTGATAGCATTGAATGTGTCATGCAGGCACTTAACCCCAGTGATAACCTTGCTAGTAAATAATAGTAATAATAACAACAACAATAATACAGTTGTCATTTACATTGTTTAATACACTCCTCTAGGAGGAAAAAATCAAATTACTCAATTCAAAAAGATTCAAGACATAATTATTGAGACATTTTATCAAATGGCCTTTATGACAAGGTTGTATCAGGCCAAGTTGAAAATGTAAATGTATCTAGTACAGCATCTTATCTTGGAGTATGTTCTTTTTTTTTTTCTTTTTTCCTTCTTCTTCTTCTTTTTTTTTTTAAAATTTTTTATTTAAGAAAGGATTAACGAACAAAACCATAAGGTAGGAGGGGTACAACTCCACACAATTCCCACCACCCAATCTCCTTAACCCACCCCCTCCCATGATAGCTTTCCCATTCTCTATCCCTCTGGGAGCATGGACCCAGGGTCATTGAGGGTTGCAGAAGGTAGAAGGTCTGGCTTCTGTAATTGCTTCCCCGCTGAACAAGGGCGTTGACTGGTCGGTCCTTGGAGTATGTTCTTAAGCACAACACACTTTCAGGGTATGGAGATCTTCCAGTTTCAAGTATTATGTAATCTAGCTGGCACAGTATGCCAGCCAGTGATGGCACAGAGTAGAAGTGGGCACATCTCAGTATATTTTACTATGTGTAGTACAGGAAAAGCTAGTGAGCCAAGAGTAAGCTATTAAAGTAGAGGTATTTAAATATTATAATGCTCTAACAATCACCATCTGCTTTTTCTGTTTGTGCTAATTTGATAAGGTGGGAAGAAAAGAGAGTAGGATAAACATGGTTTAATTATGGAGAAGATTTAATAGTAATTTTTCCAGCAGGAATAGATTATTGTGCTTGTAGATTTATTTGCTTCTTTTCTTTCAGGCTGTTGAAAAGCTAGGTCATAGATGTAATAGCTATACTCAATAGTTTTTCGATGAACTATGGAACTAGTAAAAAATCTATAAAACTGTTACACTGTTTCTGAGATCTATTTTTCCTCTAAATGCCTTACTTTTCAGAGACAATTATCAAGTCACCAAATGACGCTAACATAACTACTTATAGATTAACATAATGATATAAAATGGCTAATATTTATGAATTCATTCAATAACTTTAAAAACATTTTCTTTAATCTTTTTATTTATTGGATAGAGATAGCCAGAACTCGAGAAGGAAAGGTGAAGAGAGAGAGAAAGAGAGAGAGAGAGAGAGACCTACAGCACTGAGTCAGTATTTGCATAGCTTTCCCCCTGCAGGTGGGGGTTGGGAGTGGAACCTGAGTCCTTGTGCATTGTAACATGTGTGCTCAACCAGGTGTGCCACCACCGGGCCCCTGAAAATAACTTTTGTTATAACCAACAATTAGATGTTAATTAAGAAAGGTACTTTCTCGGTTGTGGGTAGATAGCAAGTGGTTATGCAAAGAAACTCTCATGCCTGAGGCACCAAAGGTCCCAGGTTCAATCTCTTGCACCACCATAAGCCAGAGCTAAGCAGTGCTCTGGTAAAAAAAAAAAAAAAAAAAAAAAGACTTTCAAAATTAACCCAATTGCCAAATAATTTGGTTATAGCTATAACTATCTATTGCTTTTTTAAAACCCTAAGACTACAGGAAACTTCCCCTTTCTCTATTAAGCCCATATTTCTCACAGTCCTGAAACCACTGGGGTGGGGCTCAATTTCCTGCATGCTTCTCCCCATGCATACCAACTGATACTGCATCTGATGACCCCAGCCCAATCAATGCAGTCAGTACCACCTTGGCATGCTTCATTTCAGACTGCGTCCAGAGCCTTTAGGCATGGAGTGCCAACTCTTCAGCTTCATTACTTTGGTGAGACCTTTCCTTTCTCACAGGACTCCTTAAATCCATTTTGGGTGGTACACTTCTTACCAAACCTCAAAACCTAGATATAGACCAAGACTCATGAAATAGGGCACATGTATGTACAAGTATCCATAAGTTATGGGAAGACATATAACTTAAAGCAAAAGTGCACAGTATGCTGAGTCAATAAATGTAGCAAGCAAACAGAGAGACCTAAAAAGACACCATAAAGTACTTAATGAAATAGTTTCTACTTAGAAGTAGATACCCTCCTCACCTACCTTACATTCCATGTCCCTCAATCACTCCTAAACTAAACTTGTCAGGCAAAGTAAGGACTACGAAAGCTGAATAAGGGCAAGAGACTAGCATACTCTAATGATGACTACCAGGCCACCACATTATCTGGGGCCCTGGTCAAAGAATCCTGGGATTCCCACACAGACATGATGATTCTAGACCTCTAGTGGAATCCTTTTCCAACTGTCACTGATCATTTTATCAGGAATAACATAATGTACCCCTTTGTGGGCCCCTATAGGATCTTGCCTTCAACGTGGATCAACAAGGGTAGGGAATGTTCCATTCTCTGAAGGGAGTTTGGATAACATACTCTACCCTAGGATGATGGGTCCTGAAATTAGTGCAGTCTGGAATGCTCCTAGTTGTGACAACAGAATGCCAGCTCAGACCTACAGGGGTTACCTAGGTTCCTGCACTGAATATGGGCTCTAGATCAAATTGATGGGGTATATAGTTAGCAATAGTTATATACTTTCCCCATATTTGGGAGCTACTCTTTTCCCTGATCCAGCTTTCTAGTCCTTTTTCCAACTCTGACACCATCTCCCCAGACAATAACTTAGGTCAACTGCATGTTAGATGTCAAGCTCAGGTAAAAACTAGTATGACCATGGGCCCCTTCGAATAGACCTAAAATAGACCTACTAGCTATTTCCAAAATGGAAACCTCAAATCTTCATCTGCAATATTCTTGTCTTTAGGTTAATGATTAGTCAAAAGTCTGTTAGGCTTTATATCTTAACTCTTTTTCAGCCACCAGGTTCCAGATGCTACCATGATACCAGCCTGATTTCCCTGGGAAGATGACCCCACCATATGTCCTGGAACCCCATCTCCCTAAATCTCTACCCCACTAGGGAAAGAAAGAGACAGGCTGAGAATATTGATCGACCTGCCAACGCCCATATTCAGCAGGGAAGCAATTACAGAAGCCAGACCTTCCATCTTCTGTACCCCACAATGATCTTGGGTCTATACTCCCAGAAGAATAAAGAAAAGGGAAGCTATCAAGGGAGGGGAATAGATATGGAGTTCTGGTGGTGGGAATTGTGTGAATTTGTACCCTTCTTATCCTATGGTCTTATCAATATTTCCATTTTATAAGTAAAAATTTAAAAATATAAATAAAAATACTTTTAAAAGAGGACTTTCTCAATGACTTCTTTTTTAATTTCTTTATTGGGGAATTAAAGTTTTTTTAATTTTTTAATATTTATTTATTATTTATTCCCTTTTGTTGCCCTTGTTGTTTTATTGTTGTAGTTATGATTGATGTCATTGTTGTTGGATAGGACAGAGAGAAATGGAGAGAAGAGGGTTAGATAAAGAGGAGGAGAGAAAGATAGACACCTGCAGACCTGCTTCTCCACTTGAGAAGTGACTCCTCCGCAGGTGGGGAGTCAGGGGCTCAAACGGGGATCTATGCTGGTCATTGTACTTTGCTCCACATATGCTTAGCCCACTGTGCTACCACCCGACTCCCAGGGGAATTAATGTTTTACATTCAACAGTAAATACAATAGTTTGTACATGCGTAACATTTGCAATTTTCCATATAACAATACAACCCCCACTAGGTCCTCTGCCATCCTTTTTGGACTTGTATTCTCCCCACCCACGCACCCCAGAGTCTTTTACTTTGGTGCAATACGCCAATTCCAGTTCAGGTTCTACTTGTGTTTTCTCTTCAGATCTTGTTTTAGTACTACTGCCTGAGAGTAAGATTATCCCATATTCATCCTCCCGTTTGTGACTAATTTCACTTAAGATGAATTTTCAAGCTCCAGCCAGGAAAGGCTAAAAAAGCTGAAGTCACAATTTTTTATAGCTGAGTAGTATTCCATTGTGTATATAGACCACAACTTGCCCAGCCACTCATCTGTTGTTGGACACCTGGGTTGCTTCCAGGTTTGGGCTATTACAAATTGTGCTGCTAAGAACAAATATGTACACAGATCTTTTGGGATGGTGTGTTGGGTTCCTTAGGATATATCCAAAGGGGAGGAGTTGCAGGATCATAAGGTAGGTCCATTTCTAGCCTTCTGAGATTTCTCCAGACTGTTCTCCACAGAGGTTGGACTAAGTGACATTCCCACCATCAGTGCAGGAGGGTTCCTTTGACCCCACACCCTCTCCAGCAGTTGCTGCTGCTACCTTTTCTGAAGTATGACATTCTCACAGGAGTGAAGTGGTATCTCATTGTTGTCCTTATTTGCATTTTTCTGACAATCAAAGACTTGGAGCATTTTTTCATGTGTTTCTTGGCCTTTTAGATCTCTTCTGTGGTGAATATTCTGTCTATGTCCTCTCTCCATTTTTGGATGGGGTTATTTGTTTTCTTGTTGTTGAGTTTGGCAAGATCTTTATATATTTTGGTTATTAGTTTCTTGTCTGATGTATGGCATGTAAAGATCTTCTCCCATTCTGTGAGGGGTCTCTTGGTTTGGGTAGTGGTTTCTTTTGCTGTGCAGAAGATTTTTTTAATTTGATGTAGTCCCATAGGATTATGCTTACCTTAGTCTTCTCTGTAATTGGATTTGTTTCATTGAAGATGTCTTTACAATTTATGCAGAAAAGAGTTCTGCCAATACTTTCCACTAAGTATCTGATGGTTTCTGGTCTAACATCCAAGTCCTTGGTCCACTTTGAATTTACTTTTGTATTTGTTGAAATATAGTGGTTCAGTTTAATTCTTCTGCATGTTTCAACACATTTTTTCAACACCATTTGTTGAAGAGACTCTAGTTTCCTCATTTATAGTCTGGGCACCTTTATCAAAAATTAGATGTCCATAGATGTGGGGGTTTACTTCTGGGCTCTCAATTCTATTCCAATGGTCAGTGTGTCTATTCATTTTCCAGTACCAAGCAGTTTTGATTACAATGGCTCTATAATACAATTTGAGATCTGGGAGTGTGATGCCTCCAGTTCTGTTCTTTCTTCTCAAGGTTGTTTTGGCAATTCTAGGTCTTTTCCGGTTCCAGATAAACATTTGTAGCATTTGTTCTATTCTCCTAAAAATGTAGTTGAGAACTGGGTAGGGATAGCATTAAATATGTAGATCGCTCTGGGCAGTATATTAATTTTGATGATGTTAATTCTTTTAACCCATGAACATGGAATATCTTTCCACTTCTTGGTGTCTTTTTCAATTTCCTTGAGTAGTGACTCATAGTTTTTAGCAAACAAGTCTTTCAACTCTTTGGTTAGGTTTACTCCTAGATATTGTTATTGTTTTTATTGTTATAGTAAAAGGAATTGATTTCTGGATTTCAACTTCTTTGAACTTAGTGTTTGCATAGAGGAATGTCACTGACTTTTGAATGTGAATTTTGTAGCCTGACACCATACTCTATTGCCTGATGATTTCCAAAAGCTTCTTGCTGGATTCCTTAGGCTTTTCTATGTATATTATCATGTCATCTGCAAATTGGGAGAGTTTGACTTCTTCTCTTCCAATCTGTATCCCTTTAATTCCTTGATCCTGCCTGATTGCTATGGCAAGAACTTCCAACACTATGTTGAATACTAATGGTGATAGTAGGCATCCCTGTCTGTTACCTGATCTGAAGGGAAATGCTTCCAGTTTTGACCTGTGAGTCTGCTGTTGGCTGTAGATTTGCTATATATAGACTCCACTATCTTGAGGAATTTTCCATGTATTCCCATTACTTGTAGTGTTTTGATCATAAAGGGATGTTGGATTCTGTCAAAGGATTTCTCTGCATCTATTGATATTACCATATGCTTTTTGGTCTTGCTTTTATTGGTGTGGTCGATCATTATGATTGATTTACGTATATTAAATCAAAACCAAACTTGCATCCCTGGGATAAACTCCACTTGGTCATGACAAACACCTTTTTAATGTACTTCTGTATCCGGTTGGCTAGAATTTTGTTCAATATTTTAGCATCTATGTTCATCAGTTCATTAGTTTTATTTTTTGGTTATGTCCCTATCTGCTTTTGGTATCAGAGTGTTGTTGGCTTCATAGAAGCTGGAAGAGAGTATTCCAGTGTCTTCAATCTTCTGGAAGACTTTTAAAAGTAGAAGTATTAGTTCGTTTTTGAAGGTTTTGTAGAATTCATTTCTAAAACCATCTGATCTAAGACTTTTATTCTTGGGAAGATTTTTGATAACTGTTTCAATTTCATTCTCTATTATGGGCCTGTTCATGTTTACTCTCTTTACTTAATTTTGGAAGTTTGTAGGTATCTAGGAAATCATCCATTTCTTCCAAGTTCTCTAGCTTGGAGGCAAATAATTGTTCATAAAGCCTCGCATAATATGTTGAATTTCTGTGGTGTCTGTTGTGATATCTTCTCTTCCATTTATGATCTGATTTATTTGGGTCTTATCCCTTTTTTGTTTTGTGAATCTGGCTAAAGGTTTGTCAATTTTGTTCATTTTTTAGAAAAACCAACATTTACTTTCATTGATCTTTTGTATGTTTCTTATTTTCAAAGTTATTTGTTTCTGCCTTAGCTCTAGTTATTTCTGTCCTTCTAGTTGCTTTAGGGTTCCTTTGTTCTTCTTCTAGGTCTTTAAGATATGCAATCTGCTGTTTATTTGTACTTTTTCTTGTTTCCTAATGGGTGCGAGTATGGCTATGAGCTTCCTTCTATATACTGCCTTAATTGTGACCCAAATATTTTGATAGCTTGTGCCTTCATTTTCATTGAGCTCTCTAAACATTTGCTTCCTTTATTTCCTCTTTGACCCAGTAGTTGTTAAATAGTGCACTGTTGACCTTCCACATTTTGGGACTATTACTAACCTCTTGTTGATTGTTAAGTGTTAGTTTAATTCCACTGTGGTCTGAGAAGATGCTTGGGATGATTTCTGAAAAGTTACTAAGCAGATCCCAAAGTGTGTTTAAAATAATTTATTAGAACCTATATGTTCATGCACTTATAATTCTTGTAAGACAAGAATTAAATCAATGAACCTATCATCTAGTAAAATAGCGAATAAGGAAGTCTGGTTTTCACCTCACACTTGGTGTTTTTTCAAAAATAACCAGTAATTCAGTTTATCAATTATCAATATATATTCTCTACACATGCAGAGGACTCTCATTCAAAGGGAGAACCAGGCAGATTGCACCACTGAAGTTGGTCTTTGAAACTGACCTGAGGCAAGATGATATGATCCCTTTAATGACACTGAGAGACACTGTCCTTAGTAGTGTTACTAAGTGAGAAATTCTACTTCTTGGGGAGTATCCAGAGTTGAGTTTTTTTTTTAAATAATGATTTATTTATGAGAGAGAGAGTCTTTTGTTTTGCTTACCAGTTTTTTAAACATTGATACAATACTGTTTTAATGACAACATATGGTGTGTTTTACTTATTTGTTTTGAGTTATGTTTACAACATTTATTCAGAACAATAAAGATTTAGATTTGTGACAAAAAACGATTCAAGATGTGATTCAATAATGTCTAAGCTTGTATACATAAAAGATGGATTGCAAAGACAGACTAATTATGAATATATTAATATAGAAAAGCTAGTGGATAGAATAAAACAACAACATCTTAGATGAAAAGCAAAAAAGAAAAAAATTAAAATTTGAAAATGTAATAATTCTTTTTTATTATTTATAAAATGGAAGTATTGACATGACCATAGGATAAGAGGGGGACAGTTTCATATAACTCCCACCACCAGAACTCTGTGTCCAATCTTCACCCTTGAAAGCTTTCCTATTCTTTGTCCCTCTGGGAGCATGGACCCAGGATAATTATGGGGTGCGGAAGGTGGAATGACTGGCTTCTGAAATTGATTCGCTGTTGAACATGGGCATTGACAGGTCTATCCATACTCCCAGCCTGTCTCTCTCTTTCCCTAGTGTGGTAGAGATTTGAGGAGGTGGGGTTCCAGGATATATTGGTGGGGTTGCCTGCCCAGGGAAGTCAGGTTGGCATCATGATAACATCTGGAACCTGGTGGCTCAAAAAGAGTTAAGATATAAAGCATAACAAATTGTTGACTAGTCATGAACCTAAAGACAAGAATATTGCAGATGAAGATTTGAGGTCTCCATTTTGTAAATAGCTAGTAGGTCTATATTCTAAGGGGCCCATGGTCTTACTAGTTTTTTGCCTGAGCTTGACATCAGGCTTGCAGGTGACCTAAGTTATTGTCTGGGGAGATGGTGTCAGAGTTGGAAAAAGTACTAGAAAACTGGACTGGGGAAGAGAGTAGCTCCCAAATATGGGGAAAGTGTATAAATATTGTTAACTACAAACACCATAGATTGACAGGAGGTTGTCATCATGTAGGAGTTTTACTTCAAAAAGCAAGAGAGGTCAAGCCCCAGTGTATATCATACTTGGGGCACTTCGAAGATCGTTCCATGTGGTGTTCCCAGGTGCATTATGACCCAGAAAAAAAATGCAGATAAGAGCAGAATTTCATGGATTTATCTATAAATGCTCTCGTATCCACTTAGACCAGGGCTTTCCAAGTTCCTGGAATAGTTTTCAGTGAATAGCATGACACACAATTCCAGCATCTAACCCTCTGATCACTAGAACTACAAACTACTGAAAGTTTGGGAATAAAGAATCTCAGAGAATAACATTTATAAGGAGCAGAGGAAACAATCCAGTTTTCTAGTTCTATTCTTACCTATGACACCATCTTCCCAAATAGTACTTTTAATCCAACAGCATGCTAGCTGTTGTGCTTAGGCAAAAATTACTAAAACCATGGGTCCCTTGGAATATACCTAAAATAGACTTGCTAGCTTCTTCCTACGAGAAGGCCTTTAGTTCCATCTGGTCTATACTTACCTTTAGGTTCCTGGTTATTAAACAACATGTTCTGTTTGATATCTTGTTCTTTTTCAGCCACCAAGTTTCAGACACTACCATGATACCAACCTGAATTTCTTGGGTAGATGACTTCACCAACGGGTCCTGGAACCTACCCATCCCAGAGTCCTGTCCCATCAGGGAAAGATTGAAACAGGCTGGGAGTATGGATCAATAGGCCAATGTCCATTTTCAGTGGATAAGCAATTATAGAAGCCAGACCTTCCACCTTCTGCACTCGCCAAAAACCTTTATTGCCATACTCCCAGACGGATAAAGAATAGAGGATTTTCCAATGGAGGGGATGAGATATGGAACTCTGGTGGTGGGAATTGTATGGAATTTTACCTCTCTTGTATTACAGGCCTATTAATCATAATTAAATCACTAAAAAAAAAAAAAGAAGACACTATCAGTTTTGGAATATGTTTTCAGCCTTTAGAATTTACACTCAAAGGGAAATAAATGCATCCATTTAAAAATGTATTGCTTATTTTTATTTGACCAGGCAGAGAGAAATTGAGTGGGGAAATGGAAATAGAGAGGAAAAGAGAAAGTGCGACACCTGTAGTTCTGCATCACTCCTCATGAAATGGTCCCCCAAAGCCTCATTCTTGTGCTTGGTAACACATGCAGTCAACCAAGTGCACCTGCCCAACCACCCTAAATGCATCAATTTATATGTCCTGAACATATTGACTGCATACCTTTTATGTAATACTTTCTATTTAGTCTATTCATACTCATTAATAGAGGCATTCAAGAAAATGTATACAATGCATAGTTACATCCTGGCTTGTATGTATCCTTCCTTCCTATTATCAATCTATCAGTCAATAGTCTATGTATCTATCACCTGTCTATTCACATGTATACCATCTGATCTACATGAATATGTACATGCATAAGTATATTCATTTTATAAGACAATATTTGAGAATTAAAATTTTCCCCTCTGACTTCTTTACTCAGTCTTTTTATATTTGCATCATTGATCACACAGCTTTGGCACTTCCGAGCACCGACATTTTTTTAAAGATGTCACCAGATCTCAATTGCTTTGGACTATTTTTCACTAAGGTGTTCACTGATATATGCAAAAGATACTACAGCTCCTGGGAAATTTTAATTTTAATTGAGGCTTATTAAGGATTTCAATCTCTTCAAAGCTCTAAGAAATAAAAATTGAATGCAAAAAATTGAAGTTATTATATCTAAAAACCACATGTTCTGCATTTTCTAGCTCAGTTCAAATATTATGGGGCTTTTATCCTTTTCAATAAAAAAGATTCATTAAATGTTCTTCCAAATGTAATTTAGTTTCATTACTTTTGTATGTTTTGTCATATATAAATAAGAAAATCAAAAATTCTTTATCAGACTGTTCCTATGTGTTGACCAAGAAATGAGATTCAGATTATTGGAACAGACAGCTCCCTTAACAGATATTTTTGGAAGAAGGGGTTTCTGGACTTTTTCAGTTTATACACATGGAGAACCAAACAAATTTAGACCTCTAGACATTTGACAGTATAGTCTTCAGGGTTTTTTTGTTGTTGTTGTTGTTATTGGCAAATAACAATTTTTTGTTATTTAAGTTTTCACTTAAAGTGAGAGTAAAATTATTATCATTAAAAATGATGAGACATTTATACTAAAAGTTTCTGATGAGACTATTTCAGTGTACAATTCCCATATTAAGGATAGATATAAAAAAGAGAGAGAAAGAGAGAATCAGTGATAAATTTAGCTGAAGTCTACCTTCTAAATTACTCACTGACGTAATTACCATAAATGTGCAAGCTGCAGTCACTATAGTCATCCTTGTGAGGGGGAATTGGTTGTAAAGCACTGGTTCATTATGCCAGTAATTTGTACCAGAGTACTCCAGACTGATTCCAGAGCCATTAAAGAATATGCAATTAATGTCAATGACTGAAAATTCAGTTGCTGACAGTTGTAGATTATGAATGATGGGTAATTAAAGTATAATTAATGAGCTAATTAAGATGTCAGCAACCAAAATGTTTTGTTAATTCAATGATAGCTAATGCAAAGTCCTAACACATTTAAATTCTGAGGAGAGAAACACTGATCTCTAATGAGTAATATCTCTATTTTATGATATGTAAAAAACCAGACTTAGAAGAATTTGTGAGCTCTGATATTTAGCATTGATCATCCTACATATATATCACAGTAGAATTCTTCCTTCCATTAATAGTTAAAGAAACATTACTCAGTTTAAACCGTTTTGAACATTTGTGGTCTATGAACAAGCAAAATGAACTCGTCAGTAATACTCCATAGTCTGTTATTTTGAAAATCTTACTAAACTCTCCGTTTATATAATTCACTGGCACCAATTCTCTGGGAATAGGAAAGAAAGGGCAGAAAAATGCAAAGAACTGGCCAACACTGTTGTTAAACATGAGTTCTGTTGTTCTTCTTTGCTCTTATAGAAGTAAAGGAATATATTTCTCACATATGACCATTCCCTTGCTAACATGCAGCCTCTTACACTGAAAATTAGCAGTAGATATATATTAAACATCTGGTGGGTCTTATCAAGTGATTGACAATAAAAACACTGGGGCGTGTTGACAAAATATTTTAGCTGCAAAAAGAGAATTCACCACCAAGCTTTACTACTAAAGTTGAAGTAACTAGAGAAAATTTTTACATATGTCTATATGTGCATATGGCTGGTTGATAATGTAAAAGTGTTTAAAGATTTCTTTATGGAAGTTCTATATTCAATGTACATTGGTTGAAAAACTTCTAAAAAAACTAAGATAAATTCAATGATATTTCAAATAGTTTTATATTATATGTAATCCAGATATATACACTAATAATATTACACACATGTATATAAATGATAAATAAGCATATTTGTAAGCTGTATGTAAAATATTTAGTCATAGGGAAATTCCTAATGTTCTTATGGAGTCTCGAATTCTGCGAAAAAAAAAATTGAAACTCCCCAATTATATATCTAGAAGTTGAAAAACATTAGTTTAGATGACCATCCCTGTAGGATTCTAAATTATATTTGGATGATAAGATATAGTTAAGTCTATTAATATACATAGAGTATAGTGGCATAGGTAAGTAAGTACTATATCATAAGAGTTATGATATCAATAGGATTTACAAACAGTTTATCAATGGTTTAACAAGGGTGAAAACATTATTTCAAAAATATTTATTTATCAGAGAGAGAGGGAAGAAGAGAGGAGAGGAGAGGATGGAAGAATCAGTATGTTTTTCTGACACATACGATGCCAAGGATTAACCTTGGAACCTTGTGCTTTAATGCCGGGCTAGCTTCGCAGGCAGGAGACAGAGACGACCAGAGACTCATGGCTGAGTGGTACGCAGTTCAGTCTTTATTCATGTGGGACTCAGTGCAATCTAAGCTATCTAAACTATCTATAATCACAATCCTGTCCTTATATATATAATCGCCAAGTAGGGTGGAAACAGGATGTGACATAGAGAGGATGGAGCAAAAAGAGACTGGTGCAAGTCAGGGTGTACTATGAGAGGGGGCAGAGCAAAGACATCATGAACCAATAGGGATTAAACCAATGCCTTGCAGGAAGGGTGGTGCTTAGTTAACTTAGTTACTTGCTTATGTAAATAGAATGCAATGTTAAGCAGGGGGGGATTAAACCAATGAAACAGAAGGGGTTTTAGAAGCAGAATTAGAAGCATACCAACACTTTAATGCTCTATCTGCTGTGTCACCACCAGAGATATGTTGGGACTTAACATTTATTTCACTCTACCACTATCAATGGTCATTTCCCCTTTACTTGAGGTAGAGAGTGAGAGAATGATAGGGAGAGAGAAACTAAAAGGGGAGATACACAGTAACACTGCTCCATGTGCCCCCACTCTCCATCTCCTGGTGGGCTCCCCTAAGTGGTGGCCAAGAGCTTTAGCCTGGGTCCTCATGCATGGTAACACAGGAGCTCTACTGGATGGGTCCCTTCATGGTCCCCATGTCTTTTCTGTCTAATACTATCCTTTTTGTCTCTTTCTTTCTTTCTCTTTCTTTCTTTCTTTCTCTCTCTCTCTTTCTTCCTTTCTTTCTTTTTTTATTTGTGATTATAGTGCATTATAAGATTGTAGGATTACAGAGAATAGTTACACACCACAGTCACAATCCAAGTTCTATATCCCCACCCTCCAACCTCACAAGATAGCCGCCATAGTTTACAAAAGCCTTAGAAATAGTTTGATTGCTTCTGTTTTGGATTGTTTGTTTTTTCAAGCTCATGTATATCAGTCTTCTAGAGTCCAAATATGAGTGATGCCATCCAACAGTACAACAGTTGTCTTTCATCTCTATCCTCTTTCATTTATTGAAGACCTGAGAAAGTCCAGTGAAAATCTTTCTTTGGTGTTTATCCATCCAAACTGGAGTCAGTTCTAAAACCTCCTAAAGAAAGTCTTCTGGGGAAAAAAAGAAATCAGTGGCATCAACAGAAAGCAGACATGGAAAAATAAAATAAAATTAGTGATCTGGGAGGTGGTACAGTGGATAAAGCACTAGACTCTCAAGCATGAGGTCCTGAGTTCAATTCTTAGTAGCACATGTACCAGAGTGATGTCTGGTTCTTTCTCTCCCTCATCCTGTCTTTCTAATTAACAAGTAAATAAAATATTTAAAAAAAGAAAACATCAACATCAAAAATAAAATAGGCAAAAATGATATGAAGACACATTAAAAAAAAAACTTCAAAGGATGAAAGAAGAGACTCTAATTTTCTCTGATGACCTCAAAAGTAAAGAAAAAAAAATTTCAGTTAACTTTTAGGTTTACATAACTAGAATATTTTACTAATAATATTAATATGTTTGTAACACCATTTTATGCATCTTGTGATTTTCCTATACACCACAAATACGATACAATTGAGTTGATATTAACCAAGTCTTATATGTAATTCCAGGATATTCTAGTACAACATATTCATAAAAAACAGGTATTTAATGATGGCATAATGTAATGAAATGCTTTTACAGACTTTTATTAAAATATACCAAAAATCACTTTCTTATCTTTATAACTGAGAAGCAATATAATCATATCTTGATTTAAGTGAATGTCTTGACCAGGATGGAGAAACATATTTTCCTGACACTAAAAGGACAAACTGTAATCCATCTGTCTTGGATAACCTGACAGTCTGCCATGCTCTGCACAGTAGGAGGGAAAGACACAGCTTCCAAAACTTCCCCCTGCAGGGGGAAAATTTCAGCATTTCCCGGTTGCTACCTAGACTGGATGTCTCACTTGAGACATCTGCTCAGCAGTTGGCCATGAAAGCCTGGCACACAGGAGACCAGAGGTGCACTTCATAATGATAGTTTTCCTTCTAGTGATCAGCTGTTGGAATAGGAGCCAATTCCTTAACAGCAGGTGTGTGGGATGGTAACCCTTAGCCCTGTGCCAGTACACATATCCCTGACCCAACTTTTGTGCATAGAAACTTCTGTAATAATAATCATTCTCAAATTCAGGTGACAACATTTCACTGCTAAGTGAGTCGGTGCTCAGTAATGTGACAAAGATCTGAACACATTTCTACTGATAAAAGAAAAACTAAAAATCATATAATGTCATAGACCCATGCTTCCTGCAGATAAAGGATTCTTTTCTCTGGAGGCACTTCAGTTCGTTACACTTACCAAATCTACAAAAAAATCTTTCCTGGCCTTAATTCAGAATACACAAAGCTGTTCGCTACAAAGACATACTTCAGTTACCATGTGGATGGTTTCCCAGGTTAGAGATGGTTTGAAGGAGAAAAGAACAGAAAAACTTAACAATTTTGCAGATGCAGTTTCAACCAAATTTTTGAGAAAGCTGAATGAGATTCAAAATGAACCGTTTGTGAGAAAGCAAAGAATTAAAAGGTAAAAAAAACATTATTATTAGTGTGGGCAAAAAGGAGGGTGCATGGACAGTGGTGTACTCAGTAGAATACACACTTTACCATGCACAGGAATTCTGGTTCAAGCCTCCAATCCTTCCCTGCACAGTATGGGAAGAGAGATTCTAGAGTAGTGGGGCAATGCTACAGAGTGCTCTCTCTCTCTCTCTCTCTCTCTCTCTCTGTCTCTCTCTCTTTCTCTCTCCCCCTCCCCCTCTCCCTCACTCTCCCCCTCTCCCTGTCTCCCTCCCCCTCTCCCTGTCTCCCTCTCCCTCTCCCTCTCTCCCTCTCCCTCTTTCCCTCACCCTCTTCCTCTCCCTCTCCCTCTTTCCCTCGCCCTCTTCCTCTCCCTCTCCCTCTCCCTCTCCCTCTCCCTCTCCCTCTCCCTCTCCCTCTCCCTCTCCCTCTTTCCCTAGCCCTCTTCCTCTCCCTCTCCCTCTCCCTCTACCTCTCAACCTTTATAAGATAAGACAGAAAAATAAATGAGAGCTTTATCCACTATAGCAATATGATTTTATCAGGGCTAGCACACTTACTCTTATGAACAGCCAACAGAAGGAGTAAGGGAGAGGACTATGGAAAAATGACAACTAAGTACAATGTGGAATCTTACTCTGGAGCTGCTATTGGAAAAGGACATTGGTGAAAAAGCTAGTGAAAGATAAATAAAATCTGTTAGTCAGTTAATAGTACTTCACCAACATTAATTGCTTGATGTTCATTATTCTGTTATGTTCATGCAAGTTAAGAACATTAGAGGATGTTGGGTGAGGAGTATATAGGGCACTCTGTAATATCTTTGTAACTTTTCTGTGATCTCAAATGATTTCAAAATAAAAAGTTAAAACAAAGAGTCAACTGAGTAAGAAAATTAGTCGTTGTGCTAAGTACTTGGCCAATGTAAAATGAATGTGTCAATAGCTTTTATTTTAAAACTGTTATGGGGGCTGGGAGGTGGCACACCTGGTTGAGTGCACATGTTCCAATGCTCAAGGACCTATGTTCAAGCTACAGGTCCCCACCTGCAGGGGGAAAGCTTTGAGAGTGGTGAAGCAATGCTGCAAGTGTCTCTTTTTTCCTCTCCCTCTCTGTTTCCCCCTACCCTCTCAATTTCTGGCTGTCTCTGCCAAATGAATAAAAATTTAAAAAAAAATTAAAGGAAGTTAACATTTAAAAAAGAATGAAAAAATGTTATGGAATAATAAAATTATTATTGAATAAATTAGTTGGAACGATTATGGACAATATTTAAATGTTGGTTTAATCTTTTGCTTGTTTATTTTTAATTTTATAAATATGGAATCAAATTTTATAAATATGGACAGTGTAGTCTCTTTCTGAGGAGTCACTGAATTAAATGCAGAATAGGGATAGTGTACAGGCTTTGCACCTTTTGGATAATCATCTTGGAGGTGCAATGTAGGTAGCATGTCACTTCTTTGCAGTCGACAGTCTAACCCGAAGTAGGAAGTAAGGATCAAATTTGATAGACTCTGGAAAGTTGCATTTCATTTTCTCTCTCTTCAGATCTATATTTGTAACTATATTCCTTAAAAATTCTTATTTTAAAATTTGTTACTTTGATTTATTATTTGTTTTATTTTTGCCATGACACTTATCCCTGAGGTTTAGTGCTTATACAAATGATGAATTCACTGTTCCCAGTAGCCTCTCTATCTCCTGTCTCCTCTTTCCTTGCTGCTGCTGCACTCTCTCTCTCTCTGTCTCTCTCTCAATACAGACAGAAATTGAAAGAGAAGGGGAGCTAGAGTGGAAAGGAGAAAGAGAGACACCTGCAGCAATTTTACACTGCTTGAGAAGCTTCCTCCCTGCAAGTAGGGATCAGGGGTTTGAGCCTGGAACCTTGCACATTGTGATGTCTGCGTTTCACCTAGAGTGCCACAACCCAACCCCCTTCTTCAAATTTTTTTTTAAATTAAAGTCTAAATAAGTATATTAAACTATGTAAAGGCAAAACTACTAAAAGTCAAGCAGTATTTTATAAATGAACAGTACTGGCAAAACTCAAAGAAGATTTTCTTTATAAGGCATTATATTACTGAATTCTTTTCTTAAAATGTATCCCAGTGGTGCAGGTCCCTGTTCGGGCGCCAGATGCCGTGCTAGCTTCACGGGCAGGAGACAGATGACCAGGGACTCATGGCTGAGCTGGGACGCAGTTCAATCTTTATTGATAAGCGGGGATGCAGTGCAATCAATCAATCTCCATTCATTAGAAAATCCTGTCCTTTGTATCTCCTGAGGCAGAAGTGTCAGAAAGAGGAAGTAGGTAGTATAGGTGGTGGGGAGACGGAAAAAAGCACGTGAACCCGTGGGGATTAAACCAGTGTGGGTCTCAAACAAAACAATGATTATGTAAATGCAAGTGAACCTAACGTGATGATCAAAACAGAAGGGGTCTTAGAAGCAGAATTAGAAGCAGACCAACATGGTGGCATTCTTACATTTACAAGTTGTGATAGAACATAGAGCTCTGATCTATCAAATAAGCAGAGAAAATACTGAATTACTTTGTTATGATCACGAGTAACCAGTTTCTTCCTCCTCTCTCAGTGTATTTAATATAGACTATGGTGGTGATGGGAGGGACAGAGTCCTACAACAACCACCTACTCCTTTTCATCTTTTCCATTCAGACAATGTAATGTTAATAGGAAATCACAGAAGGTTGTTCATATCAGAGACACTATTTTTTTTTTTTAAAGAGCACAATGGGTGTATAAGACACTGCCTGGAAGGAGCAGGGGAGAGTACAGGGAAATAGAACATCCTCCTAAATAGTGAAATGAGTGAGTTTCATGTATTTCTATGTTTCTGATTGGAGAAAACATGGAGGGGGTGAACTGAAGCTACCTCACTTGTGTCTCTCATTTCAGCAATTTGTGTTTCTACAGACAAGTGTTTTCCCTGAATAAGCAGGACTTGACAGCAGAAGTGCAGAATCCATGCTGCTAAGCACATAAACAAGCTTATTTTCCAGATTTTATCAACATCAAGTGTTCATTATTTCCACTGTTTTTCTTAACATATCAAATTATTACAAGACCTTGTGAGACAAGCCATCTGAGCTGACCATCATGTTTTTCACTTCTTGAGGTTTATCTAGTATTCATCCCAGGTCAGTAATTTAACATGCATTATTAGCTAACTGAAAATCCTGGATATTTTTTTTTAGTTGAATATGTTGTTCCTTGAGAATTTTAGAGCAATCTTCAGATTGGCATTTGCTTCTATAGCAGTAGAAGCAGTAAGTCCCATCATCTTATGCTCCATGAAAAAAATCACATGGACTTTGAAGGCAGTGACTGGAACTCTGACTGCTTTGTAACCCAAGCAGACTTTGACAAAGTGTTATTTTAACAGTAGGTGTTCAATAAATCTTAACTGACTAACTTTACTGACTAAGAGACTTAATGAATAAACGGAGAGATTTGATGAATTATTTAAGTAAATAATTACATGTAAATAATTATGAAACATTTATGGCATCCCCCACCCCAAGAGGCATGCCCCGTGAGGGAAAGCAGTCCTATTCAAAGAAAACACACACAGTCATTCAAAAACAGGAAAAGTGAAACAAATTTTGGTCAATCCAGAATTCACATCAACTTTATTAAACAATCTCTTCAACTTGAAATATTCAAGCAAATTCTTCTGTGCTCTACTTTTTAAATTTTAATGTTAATTTTGCCTCTAGAGTTATTGCTGCAGCCCAGTGCCTACACGATGAATCCACTGCTCCTGGCAGCCATTTTTTCTTTTTTATTGGGTAAGAAAGAGAGAAATTGAGAGAGGAGGGGGGAGATAGAGAGCGAGAGAAAGGTAGACATCTGCAGACCCACTTCACTGCTTATGACTCCCCTGCAGGGCCTGGAATGGGATCCTTGCATGGGTCCTTGCCTTTTTTTACTATGTGCTTTAACCTGGTGCACCACCGCCTGAGCCCCTCAATTTTTTTATACCACTTCATTGAGGAAATGTTAATTCATGGTATTATTGTCATGGGGGCAGTTTCATATCACCCTAGATAAGTGTCAAAGTACCTCCTTTTCCACCAAACCATCAGCCTTCTCTACTAGAGGGTCCTAGATCTCTGTTCCCCTCAAGACCACTATATATATATATAAATATATCCTTCCACACCTCCCACTAAGCCTCCTGATTTGTTCTGAAAGGACACAATTCTTTGTGTCTTCCTCCTGTATTATTCCTTGTTTTTTAAAGTGTTTTTTACTGTAGGGGTTAATGGTTTGCAGGAAATAAAGTTGTTGATACATGTGTAAGATTTCTCAATTTTCTGTAAAATGTTCTCATCTCCAGCTTAGGTCCACCATCATACTCCAGGACCTAAAAGCACACTCCTTCCCCAGAATGCTTTGCTTTAGTACAATACACCAAACCCAGTCCAAGTTCTACTCTGTACTTCCCCTTTTGGTTCTTATTTCTCAACTCTGTTCAAGAGTGAGATCATCCTATATTCACCTGTCTCTTTCTGCTTATTTCACTTAACATGATACCTTCAACTTCCAACAAAGGTAAGGTGAAGAAGGTGAATTCATCATTCTTAATAGCTGAGTAGTATTCCATTGTGTATATATACCAAAACCTCAGCCACTCATCTGTTGGACACCTTGGTTGCTTCCAGGTTTTGGTTATTAAAATTGTGCTGTTATAAACATAGGTATACACATATCTTTTTGAATAAATAAATTTGGTTCCATGGGATATAGCCCCAGGAGAGGAGTTGCAGGGTCATAGCCTTGTGAGAATTCTCCAAACTGATTTCCACAGGGGCTGAACCAAATTACATTCCCACCAGTAGTGTAGAAAGGTTCTTTTACCTGCCCTTCCCCCAAAGTCCTCTCCAGCATTTGTTATTATCCTTTCTGGTGTATGACATTCTTACAGGAGTGAAGTAGCATCTCGTTGTTTTCTTTATTTGCATTTCTTTAATGATTATCAGAGTGACTTGAAACATTTTTCCATATATCTATTAGCCTTTTGGATCTCTCTCTCTCTCTCTCTCTCTGAATATTCTGTTGATATCATCTTTCCACTTTTGGATGGGGTCATTTGTTTTTATGTTGCTGAAATTTGGTGAGCTCTTTATACAATTTTGTTATTAGCATTTTGTCTGATGTATGGTATGTAAAGATCTCCCATTTTGTAAGGAGTCCCTTTGTTTGAGTGGTGGTTTCTTTTGCTGTGCAGAAGCTTTTCAATTTGATACAGTTTAATTGGAGTATTTTTGTTTTACTGTTCCTTATGATTGTACTTGATCCACTGACGATGCTTTTAAAATGTGGGTGGAAGAGTGCTGCCAATATTTTTCTTTATGTGTTTTATGGTTTCCAGTCTAACATCTAAGTCTTTGATCCATCTGGAGTTTACTTTTATGTGTGGTGAAATATAATGGTTCATTTTTATTCTTCTGCATGTTTCAACCCAATTTCCCCAACATTATTTGTTGAAGAGATTCTCCTTTCTCCATTTAATAATTTGGGCCCTCTTGTTAAAAATTAGATGTCCATAGGTGTGGGAACTTATTGGAAGTCATTTCTATTTAACTGGTCAGTGTGTCTATTTTTGTTCCAGGGATAGACAGTTTTGAAATTTTTATTTCAAAATGGATGTAACACAAATCATGATTTAAAAAAAAACATTTTTACATTTGAAGATACAGAAATGTTTTAAAATCTTTCAACTAGAGATGGATGAGATAAATACAGTATTTTTTTCTCTTTTTCTTAAGTAAATATCAGAATAACCCAACAATAAAACTTAGTGAATCAACACCAGACTTTTAAGAGAATTTTGTTCTTCTCTTCTTTATGGTAATGACTCAGTTATTTCCCCAAAGGACTTACATAGTGAACTATTTTTTATTGCAAATTTTTTTCTATGCTTTTCAGTGGTCATTGAAGAGAGAATTGTTTCTTGGAAACATAGACTCATAGAACTATGCTTTTTTAAAAAAAAAAAAAAAAAAACTTGCACTGAGTTTTATTTTTATTCTCATTTTTAAATTCAAATAACCCAAAGTTGTTTTTCCTTAAGTAAATATAAGAATATTTTTCCACATATGAAAACCACCAATGTAATCTCAAATATTAAAATTGGAATTATTATAAATCATAAAAAGTTTGCTATAACTTTTCAGAGATGTAAGAGAAAACCAAAGATACACTTTCCAGATGAAGACATGAACAAACATGTATTAAGGATAGTATGATACTTGGGGAAATGCTCATTAAAGACGATAGACAGTTGAGACTAAAGATACACATCAAAAATCTGGAGATGTGAAAGGGAGAAAAGGGCTGGGTGTTGGAATACTTGGTTGAGTGCACATGTTACAAAGCGCAAGGACCCAGGTTCAAGGCCCTGGGCCCCACCTGCAGGGCGAGAGCTATATGAGTGGTGGAGTAGGGCTGCAGGTGTCTCTGTCTCTCTCACTCTCTATCACCCCCTTCCCTCTTGAATTCTGGTTTTCATTATCCAGTAAATAAACAAAGCTAATATAAAAAAGGATAAAAAGTCATATTCAAAAAAAGGAAATGGAGAATAAGGAAGACTTGCAAAGCAAAGATACAAAAGAGTCTAACTTTCACAAGCTGTCATATGTGAATGATAGAGACATAGACTTCCAGTCTCTAAAGGGAGGCTGGTGTTGGTCTGCTTCTAAATTCTGCTTCTAAGACCCCTTCTGCTGCATTGCTTGATGCTGTGGTCTATTTACATAATCATTGTTTTGTTCACATTGGTTTAATCCCCACTGGTTTGCACTCTTTTTCCACTCCGCCCCCTCTCCTAGTCACATCCTGTTTTCCACATTTTAATCCCCACTGGTTCACACGCTTTTTCCTTCTCCCCACCCCCTATCCTACGTACATCCTCTTACGACCTGACACTTCTGCCTCAGGAGATATAAAGGACAGGGCTTTCTAATGAAGGGAGGTTAAATTAAATAGCTTGCATGCACTGCATTCCTCATCAATAAAGATTGAACTGCGTCCCACTCAGCCATGAGTTCCTGGTCATCTCTCTCCCACCTGCGAAGCTAGCCCGGCAGGCTGGGGTATCCTGCCCTGCCACTCAAGGAAGACTGAAGACTCCTGAAATGAGTCTACAATGTTTCCATCCGTGACCATGAGCTGCTAGCCAGGCCAATAGGAACCTAGAGGTTACATGGGTTCTGGCTCTAGATATAAAGATATAGGTGTATGGAGGTAAATAGTTGTTGGTATGCTTCTAGTTCTGCTTCTGGGATCTAGTTCTGCTTCTGTTACATTGCTTGACATTGTGGTCTATTAACATGGTCTTTTCTGTTACATTGGTTTGGTCTCACCTCCCCCCCCCCCCCCCCCCCCCGCCTCTGGGAGACTTGGTTTAGCCCTTTCTAGTTTCCTGCTTCTCCCTTCTCCCCACCCCCTACCCTACGTACTTCCTGAGTTCCTGCTGCTGCCGCCAGAGGAGAAAGATGCAGGACAGATCTGTGTGGTGATTAGTTTAGATTAGTTTTTGAACTGTTCGCTCGTGAATAACTGTATTCTCAGCTCAGCCATGAATTTCTAGTCATCTGTTACCTGCCCATGAAGCCAGCCCAGAGAAAACTGTTCTCAGCTCAGCCATGAGTTTCTGGTCATGTTACCTGCCCGTGAAGCCAGCCCGGAGAAAACAACAAATAGTAAATCTTATTCATAGGGTTTTTTCATGAATGGGAGCTAATCTCTGCCCTAATCCAACTTTTTAGCCCTTTTCTCTACTCTGACACCATTTTCTCAGGCAATATTTTTACCCAACTTCATGTTAGCTAACAAAGTCAAGCAAAGGTAACATAGTCATGGGCCCCTGGAAACAGGCCTAAACCGGACTTGCTAGCTGCCTTCCACCCTAAAATCCCTAATCTCATTGTTCTGTTCCTACTTTTTGGTTCCTGTTCATTACCCATTTTGCCTCACTTTATACCCTGCCACTTTCCAGATACCAAGTTGCTGACACTATCATGATACCATCCTGACTTCTCTGGGCAGACAACCTCACCAATGGAACCTGGCTTCTCCAGAGTCTTTTTGCATATAACCATTATACTGTCTACCCCCAGGAATACTTCCTTTTTTGTAAATGGGAAAAAGTGTGATGACTTGGCTCCAGGAAATAGAATCTGTAAGCCTCACTAGGGAAATATAGAAACAGGCTGGGGTGATGTATCAGGCTGCCAATGTCCAGCATTGAAGTAATTACACAAGTCAGAACTCCTACCTTCTGAAACCCTAAAACAAGTTTGATCCATACTCCCAGTGGGGGAGAAGTGATAGAAGAAAGAGGATAAGAGGACTCTGAACTCCATCAGGACCCAGAAAGAGAAGAGGAAGAGGCGGTTGGGGGGGAAGACTGGATCTGGAAGAAAATGGGGCAATTATGAACAAATGTAGACAGGTAGTTTTAGAGATGACAGTTAACCCATATCTGCAACCTTAGGAGGACTGCTATGGCTTGTAATGAAGGGATTAGGGATTCAGAACTCCAGTGGTGGGAACAGTATGGAATTAAACCCCTGTTGACATGTAATGTTGTAAATAAATATTAAATCACTAAGAAAATAAAGGGAGAGGTAGACTTTAGTGACTACAGACTGATGAGAAGTGACATGACTATGGGGCTGGGAAGACAGCTTAATGGTTATGCAAAAACACATTCACACCTGAGGTACCAAAATTCTCATATTCTATTGCCAGCACCACCATAAATCAGAATGGAGCAGCACTCTGGTCAAAACTATTATGCTATCTACCCCCGGAAATACTTCCTTTTTTTGTAAATGGGAAAAAGTGTGATGACTTGGCTCCAGGAAACATAATCTATAATCAATGACCATTACACTGTTCACCATGTGGTGAAATCAAATATGTCTACCACAGTTCTGTCACTCAGAGATAGCCACCGCTCTCACTTGTGAACTGTATCTTCCAAGTTGGGATCATTTCTTTTGGGTCCCTTTCACTCTGCTGTCTATCTAAGAGTAACATTTTATTTTTATTTTTTCTTATTTCAACTATTAGAACTTGTTATTGGGCTGGGTGGTGGTGCATCTGGTTGAGCACACGTTACAGTGTTTGAGCCCCTGGCCCCCACCTGCAGGGGGAAAGCCCCACAAGTGGTGAAGAAGGACTCCAGATGTCTTTCTGTCTCTCTCCCTATCACCCCCTTCCCTCTAGATTTCTGGCTGTCTCTAGTCAAATAAATAAATAAATAAATATAATTTTAAAAAAGAATTAAAAATTTTAAATAAAAAAAAAAAGAAGTTGTTATTGTCATTCTGAATTCTGCTCATGTTTTACAACCTTCCTTCATTCCTCTCCTTATACAAATCCTAGACTATGGAGGTAAGATTAACTTCAAATACTGGATCCTTTCCCCCAAATACTTTGGCATAATTTCTAGTTATCAAATGAAATATGAGAGAGAGAGAGTTATTTCACAGGCCATAGTGTAATATGCAATCTTACACAATTAATTTCCTTTATTATCTGTATCAACTCACAGACATTATTCATGGCTTATGTTCAAAGGGGAAGAAGATTATTGGAAAATAATATAGATTATCAGCAAATGAAACACCGTTTGGAGGGAAACAAAGTGAGCCTTGGAAAGAAAATTCAAATTGCTTACTGGTAAAAGTATGCTTTATGCATTCCAATCAAAGGCCAGCTTTGATGGTTTCTATGGACTTATTCTGTCTGGTTGTCTATATTTTGGCTAGTTCCCCCCCCCCCCCTTGATTTGGATAAATCTAATTGGAGGCTTATCAATCCTGTTCTGTTTCTTAGCGCTGTCATGAACAGTTGGCTCTGGCACACAAAATGCCATTTGGAAAGAAAGTCTTATTTTAACAACCCTGTTGACTTTCCAACTTCTCCATTACCACAGTCATCAGTGTCTAATTTACTCTTCAGGGGCATTAGTCTTTCTATAGCCTGAGCTGGACAGAAAGAAAATAATTTTTTCACTTAACAGAAAGAAAGTTTATACTCCCAAAACAAAACGAGTCAGGCAGGGAACTTAGAATTTAACAGGCTTGGCTGATGGACCTTTTTCTCTACTTTTCATCAGTCTCGTGACAGTGGATTCTAGACAGAGATAAATGAGAGGTCAAGCTACCCTTCTTTTTTCCAGAGGATTATTTCGCCTACAGATAAGACACAAAGAAGAAAGTAATAGTCAAGACCAGTCTGAAGGGGAAAAAATACTAACAAAAAACTCTTTCTTCCAGCCTCTGGCCCTGCCCCCCCCCCTTCCATTCTGGCTGGGAGAGCACCCTCACTCACATTCACAGTTTGCTTTCCTTTTTTTTTTCCTTTCTTTTTCAGTAAGGATAAAAAGGAAAAAAAGTGGAGTTATTATGCAACAGAGATAATTGTGATGTATGTAATGGATGCATGTATTGCTTTTTACAAATTTTATAGTCAATGTTAAAAATCTAAAAGAAAATAAAATTTTTCTGAGCTCATTATATTATTTCCTAGTTAAAAAAAAAACAAGAAACAGGATACTTTTTATTTTTTAATATCTTAAAAAAATTTTATAAGTTCTATTTATAAAATGGAAACACCGATAAGACAATAGGATAAGAGGGGTACAACTCCACACAATTCCCACCACCAGAACTCTGTATCCTCCCTGGATAGCTATCCTATTCTTTATCCTTCAGGGAGTATGGACCCAGGGTCATTGTGGGATGCAGAAGATGGAAGGTCTGGCTTCTGCAATTGTTTACCTTTTGAAATGTGTCCTGGAGCCCCACTTCCTCAGAGCTCTGCTCCACTAGGGAAAGAGAGACAGGCTGGGAATATGGATCGACCTGAAATATAGGATCTTATCAATGAATGCATGTTAAATAGCAATTGATTGATAGGCAGTCTCTCACTGTAAGATCTCCCTTTCAATTGGGAAGAAAGCTTTATAACTCATGGTATTTGGCATACCTGAGTTTGTGACAGGTTTTGTCATTGTGGATGAAAGTTTGATTGTAGAGCTACTCCCTTCCTGAGTCATTGTCCAACATATTCTTCTGTGAAAGGTAAGTTTATGTTCTTGGAATTTTCTCAGGGAAAAATCTAATCCTTAACATATAGAAAATTTTGGAAAGCCTCATTTATATTCCTTTAATTATTTAAATATATGGTTTAAAGTGATGGAGAATCTTAGAATGACTTCTTAAGGAGCTTGTACTTCTTAAGAATGTAAGATGAAACATGACAATTAAGATTATTAACAAAACTACTTAACCACTATCACACACACACACACACACACACACACACACACACACACACACACACATATATAGCATTTAAAACAGAATACAGATGAGATATATTGTGGAATAAAGTAGGTAAAAGAGAATCTTCTCTTGACTTCTGTTTATCTGTTTATTATACATATCACATGTGAACTAGCTCATTTTCAACAAGGTCCAGATACTGAAAACTGTGATTTATGGTATTCTAAATACCTTTGTCTGAATTTTATGTTTATCATTTATTTAGAGACTTAAATAACATCAATATTCCCTTTGCAGGCTGGGAAGAACTATGTAAATGGCAGCAGAACAGTTTCAGATCCAATTCTGTTATACAAAAGCCAACTAAACCCTTGAGTACCTACATCTCTTCATTGAGGGCCCTGGATGGTTTTAATCATGTAGCTATGGTCTCTCCCTTACCCAAATGTCTTACACAATAATTTTTCCACTCTTGCCTCCTGAAACATTTTCTCCAAGGCTCTCTATCTCCTAGACCTTTCCATTAGGTTGGCTCACTACTACCTTCACTTCCATATATGTCATATTTTTTACCTGTGTAATTTAGTAACCTTTAGTTCTGCACAATTTACATACTTTGAAATTTTAGTTCCTTGTACTGGATAGTATGACAATTACATCCAAATATTCTACTTTTAACCCATTTTAGCTACATTATTCAGCTCCATCAATTTACTCTCCTGAACCACTCTGACTCCATGTCCTTTCATTTCTTAGCAAGGTGATATTTCACAGTCTTTAATTTCAACCAGCTTTAGTCATGATATTCTAACATTTCTCCATTGCTGAAGGTAACACTTTCAACCATATTCAGAATGTACTGATAAATATGGCACAACTATATAAATTTTTACCACTGCAATCTTGTGGTCTTCTATGTTTACTGTTTCCCCAGTTGTGCCCTGAGAAACTCCTCTGCTTCCCTATTAATTTCTCTTAGGAGTTCAGTTTTATCTGCTTTTGATTTTATATATATTTTTTCAAAACTTTGAAACTACCAACTTATCTAATAATACATATGCCTTAGACATCTTTGAATGAATGAATAAACACTGAATAAATATAGATGTCCTTGGTTTCAGTCAAAGGAGCTTAAAATTGTCTCTCTAATTAGAAAGGTGTTTGTTCTTCCCCCCAATTTTTTAATAGTTCATCACAATAAAAAATATAAGCTGGTATTGCTTGTGCATGTGTGTGTAAGATGAATTTACTAGTATCCAGTAAAATGCAATTTAAACCCATAATGAGCTATCTTTACACATCCACCAAATGGATCAAGTAAAAAATCTGGAATATACCACTCATAGACAAGCTTATTGGCACTTGCTTATTGAGTGGGTCAATATGTATATAAACCTGGAGAAAGTGAAACTTGTGCACTGCCAGTAGTCAGGATAAGTTGATTAAACCATTTTGGAAAACCACCTTGGCAAGCATTTGCTAAAACTGAACACATGCATGATTTATGACACAGTGATTCCACTTACTTCATATATGCCCACCAAAAGCCAAATACTAGAGGTAATATTGGAATAGCTCAACATGGAAAATACTGGCATTGTATGGTATATTTGTGAAATAGAATGCTATATGAAGGCACTGGCATACTTATTCTGTAAAGATCCAAAATACTTTACATTTAATGACCATACCCATCTCCTTTGCCATGGCTGAGCTCTGCCAGTGTAGCCTGACAGCAGCCTTATATAATATGTAGGTAAAAGCATATGGCTGTGTCCCAGTAAAACTTTATTTACAAAAATAAATGGCTAATTATTGAGCCATAGTTTGTGACCCCTTGGTATATATCATCACACAGATAAAATTATAATATACATATGCAATGAGATACAACAAAGGGGTAAATGACTTTCTATTGATAGTATCTATGACAAAAATAGATGAAGTATAGAGCAAAAGAACCATATTAGTGAGTGCACAGTATGTAATTCCATTTACATATGGTGCAAAGCAGAACAATAACTTACTTATGGTATTAGAAGTCAATGGTGTGAGGGGAGGAGCCAAGATGATGACTTGGAAGCAGTTGCTGGCATGAGCTCTGACAACAACTGCTGGAAAGGGTAGGATACCTGGCCTTCAACAGGACGGTGAATAAGGAGTCCAGAGTATGACACCAAGGAGGTGACTATAGCTCAATTTGTGTTAGAAAACAGAGAAAAGAAAGGAAATATTTTGATTATTTTTGAAGTGCACCCCTCTCCCTGCCCTGGGGGCAAGAGAGCTGCTACTAGCAGGCTCTCTGCTGAACTGTTTTCTTTACCAAGATTCCTGGCTCACCAGGGATGTCATTCCAGTCCTTTTCCTTTCTGATTTCCTTTGCTCTTTTTTTTCTTTCTAAGTGGCTCAAGCCCAATTGGAGTGATAAATATTTGACCAATCAGAGCCTCACCCTGCCTGTGAAAGTTTTTTTTTTGTTTTGTTTTGTTTTTTAACAATTGGCTGTCTTTGCTCAGGATGCCTGAGCCAATCATGAACCATCCAAGCTTCAGACTGAGTGTTAGGGTTTTTTACTATGTTCTATTTTATTATTACTATTATATATACATATGTCCCTTTCCCCCCTCCTTCAGGTTGACCAAAATTAACTCAGTGTATTTTCCATTGCTAGGTGACTGGATGTCCTATCCATTGTGAGAGGAACTAGTTTCATTCTACCTACCTCTACTATCCACTCTCCCCCTTCTCCTAGCTCAGTTAAAAAAAAAAAAAAACTCTTTCCTTTCACTGCTCTTTTTCTTATTTTTCTTTTTTTTTCTTATTCTTGTCTTCTTTTCTTCCTTCCTCCTTCTTCTGCTCTTCTGCTTCCTGAATTCACTGATACACATTTGTGAATTATTTTGGGGAAGAAATCTGACTCAGAGTGGACTCTCTTTGTGTGTGCCTCTTCTCTACTTCCCTTTCTCCTCTTGCTATCCCTAGAATTTACAGTGGACAGCAGATTTGCATAATTATCTATTCTTGCTATCCCTTTTTTCCTGTCTCTTTTTCATTTAGATTTGGTTGATATTTTTTCTTGGACTGGAGGCATTGTTTGGCTAACTGGTATTGGTTAAACTGCTTCAATCCTTTCTTCAGTGACTATTGTAATTTCTGAGGTTAGTGACTGTGTTTGTCATACAGGTATTTAGTATAGCATAGCTTGTACTCAAAACACAACAACTGAGGAACAACAGAACATAAAAATTAAAAAAAAATCAATAAAAAATGGTTAAACCAAGAGCAAATAAAACTGCTACTATAATGAATGAAGACAAGAGCCCAGAAGAAACTACAAATCAGTCAGAAGTAGCCATAGATAAGAAAAGTATGCAAGCAATAGTAAACTTAATAATCACCGAAATGAAGACAACTATGGAGGAAAGGGCTAGCAGAATTAGGGAAAAAATAGATGAGACCCACAAGGAAAATACTAGCTACCTAGAGGTAATTAGAGACCTGAAAGCTGAAATAGCTGAACTGAAGAAAGAAGCTGAGGGAAGGGAAAGCAGAGACATATGGGATGATGTCAAAAGAAATAACGTTCTTATAATTGGCATGCCTCCGAACTTTAACAACAAAGGGGACGCAAGCATTCTAGAGGAAATTATAGAAGAAAACATCCCAAACCTGAGCAACAGAAAGGACATTGAGATTCAAGAGGCCCAGAGAGTCTCAAACAGAATCAACTCAGACCTAAAGACACCAAGAAGACACATCATAGTTACAATGAAAATAAGTAAGGATAAAGAAAGGATCCTAAAGGCTGCAAGGGAAAAACAAAAATTCACATACAGGGGAAAACCCATAAGACTATCAGCAGACTTCTCCACTAAAACTCTAAAAGCCAGAAGAGAATGACAAGATATCTGTCGAGCCCTGAATGAAAAAGGGTTTCAACCAAGGCTAATATATCCTGCTAGACTTTCATACAAACTAGAAGGAGGGATCAAAACCTTCTTAGACAGACAACAGTTAAAGGAGGCAACCATCACCAAGCCAGCCCTGAAAGAGGTTCTAAAAGACCTCTTATAAACAAGAACATCACTATAATACTTGCAATGTATCAGAGCAAATAAAAAATTGTTGACTAATTGCACTACAATACATTAAATCCATAATAACAATAAATGTCAATGGTTTAAACTCACCCATCAAAAGGGAAAGAGTGGGATAATGGATTAGAAAACATAATACAACCATATGCTGCTTGCAAGAACCCCGTCTGACACAACAAGATAAGTACAGACTGAAAGTGAAAGGATTGAAAAATATCATACAGGCACAGGGACCACAAAAAAAGGCAGGAACAGCCATTCACATCTCTGACAAAATATATTTTAAATTAAATAAAGTAAGAAAATACAAGCAAGCCCATTACATAATGATTAGAGGATCCATCAGCCAAGAAGACTTAGCAATTACTAACATCTATGCATACAGTGAGGGACCATATAAATACATCAAACACCTACTGAAAGAACTACAAAAACACATCAATAGTAATACAGTCATAGTGGGAGACTTTAACACCCCACTCTCACACTTAGACAGATTAACAAAGCAGAGAATCAACAAGGAAACAAGAGAATTAAATGAAGATATGGACAGGCTAGACCTCCTGGATATTTTTAGAGTTCTTCACCCCCAAAAAACAGAATACACATTCTTTTCAAATTCACATACTCAAGGTTAAACCATATATTAGGTAACAAAGACAGCATCAACAAATTTACAAGCATTGAAATCATCCCAAGTATCTTCTCAGACCACAGTGGAGTAAAGCTTACATTTAACAACAAACAGAAAACTACTAAAAGACACAGAACTTGGAAACTAACCAACATACTGCCTAATAACCATCGTGTCAAAGAGACACTCAAGCAAGAAAGTCAAATATTCCTGGAAACAAATGAAAATGAAGACACAAACTATCAAAATATTTGGGACACAGCTAAAGCAGTATTGAAAGAGAAACTCATAGCCATACAATCGCATATTAAAGAACAAGAAAAAGCTCAAATAAACGACCTTACTGCACAACTTAAGGACTTAAAGGAAGAGAGACAAAGGAACCCTAAATCAACAGAAGGACAGAAATCACTAAAATTAGAGCAGAAATAAACAACATAGAAAATAAGAGATCCATACAAAAGATCAATGAAGCTAAATGTTGGTTCTTTGAAAAATTAAACAAGATTGACAAACCCCTAGACAGACTCACTAAACAAAAAAAGGGAGAAGACTCAAATTAACAGAATTGTAAATGATAGAGGAGATATCACAACTGACACCACAGAAATCCAGAAAATCATGCAAAACCCAATTGCAAGGAAGACTAAAGCAGAAAAAAACCAATGGGACTGCATCAAACTGAAATGCTTCTGCACAGCCAAAGAAACTATCACACAAACGAAGAGACCCCTCACAGAATGGGAGATCTTCACATTCCATATATCAGACAAGAGACTAATCACCAAAATATACAAAGAGTTCAGCAAACTTAGCAACAAAAAAGCAAATGACCCCATTCAATAATGGACAGAGGATATGAAAAAAACATTGACTTCAGTAGAGATTCAAAAGGCTAGCAAACATATGAAAAACTGCTCCAGATCTCAGATTGTCAGAGAAATGCAAATAAAGACAACATTGAGATACCATCTCACTCCCGTGAGAATGGCATACATCAAAAAGGACAACAGCAACAAATGCTGGAGAGGCTGTCGGGACAGAGGAACCCTTCTGCACTGCTGGTGGAAATGTAAATTTGTCCAGCCTCTGTGGAAAGCAGTCTGGAGAACTCTCACAAGGACCTTCCAAATGACCCAGTAATTCCTCTCCTGGGGATTTACCCCAAGGACTCCCTAACACCCAACCAAAAACATATGTGCACACCTATGTTCATAGCAGCACAATTCATAATAGCTAAAACCTGGAAGCAACCCAGGTGCCCAACAACGGATGAGTGGCTGAGAAAGCTGTGGCATATATAAACAATGGAATACTAAGCAGCTATTAAGAACAATGAAGCCATCTTTCTCTGACCCATCTTGGATGGAGTTAGAAGGAATTATTTTAAATGAGCTAATTCAGAAAGATAAAGATGAGTATGGGGATGATCCCACTGATCAGCAGAAGATCAAAAAGGGAAACTAAAAGCAGGATCTGAGTAAATCTAGAGTAGGACACCAAAGTAAAAACCCTGTGGTGAGGAGGAGGGTGGTGGGTAGGTGAGATGGGACATAGTCTTTTGGTGGTGGGAATGGTGTTTATGTACACTCCTATTAAATTGTAGTCATATAAATCACTACTTAATATGAGAGGGGAAAAATTGATTGTATGTCTCAAACTTTTTAAAACACAGACAGTCTTTTTCATACATAGGCTGAGTCTTTGATATGTGGACTCTCACAAAAGCCTAGACCAGGTAGAACAGAAGCAACAGGTGGCACAGCTATATACAAGATGCTGGGTATTATACAGCAAACCCTAACATAGGGACTTTTCAAAGTTAACCCAATTACCAAATATGTGATGATAACAATAACTATCCATTGTCTTCTTGAACCCTAAGACAGCAGGAACCTCATATTTCCACTATAGAGCATATATTCCCCCCAGTCCTGGAATCTTAGCGTGCGGCACACTTTCCTGCATCTTCTCTCAATTCATATCAAATAATATTGCATCCACTAATCGCAACCTAATCAATGCAAGTTGCGCCACTCCAGCATGCTTCACATCAGCCTGTGTCCAGAGACTTCAGGTGTGGAATGACAACCCTTCAGCTTCATTACTCGGGTGAGACCTTTCCTTTCACAATATTCTCTAATTCCATTCCAGGTGGTTCACTTCCTAACAAAGTCCCAAAACCTAGATATAGACCAGGTTTCAGGAGATAGAGCATATGTTCACACGTATTCATAAACTAGGGCAAACTATATACCTGAAAGCAGAAGTACACAAGAGTCTGCAGTGAGTACCCCCAAACACTTCATCTGCATTATTCCAGGTCCATAATTGTTCAACAATTTGTTTGGCTTTGTATGTTAACTCTCTTTTCAGCCACCAGGTTCCAGATGCCTGCATGATGCCAACCAGGCTTCCCTGGACTGAAGACCCCACCAATGTGTCCTGGAGCTCCGCTTCTCCAGAGACTCGCCCTACTAGGGAAAGAGAGAGGCAGACTGAGAGTATAGATCGACTAGTTAATGCCCATGTTCAGCAGGGCAGCAACTACAGAAGCCAGACCTTCCACCTTCTGCAACCCACAATGAACTTGGGTCCATACTCCCAGAGGGATAGAGAATGGGAAAGTTATCGGGAAGGGGAGGGGATATAGAGATCAGGTGGTGGGAATAGTGTGGAGTTGTACCCCTCCTATCCTTTGGTTTTGTTAATGTCTCCTTTTTTAAATAAATAAATAAATAAATAAATAGTAAAAAAATAAGTCAATGGTATGTTTTCCCTCATAAGATATATAGTGATTGCATGAAAGCTTGAGGAGGGGTTGGCAGTACTTACTATTTCTGTTTCTTGACTATGGGTACTATGCATAAGTGAGCTCAGTCTTCAGCTAACTATATGGCTATGATACATACATTGATATATATATATATATATATATATATATATATATATATATATATATATGTATATTACACTGCAGTTAAAAAATCCTATGTTGTATAAGAAAGTACTTAGTCAGTGATTATCAGAGAAATGTGAAAAAAAGACTTCACACCTGTGAGAATGTCATCCTTTAGAAAGAACAGTAACAACAATCGCTTGAGAAGGTATGGGTGCAGGGAGGAACACCTCTGTACTGCTGGTGGGAGTGTAAATTAGTCCAGCTCTTGTGGAAAACCATCTGGAGAGTTCTCAGATTACTAGAAAAAGGACCTACCCTATGACCCAGCAATTTCTTTCCTGGGAAACAAAGGAACAAAACAAAGGAAACAAAAACACCTATCAGAAGAATTCTATGTATACCTATGTTCACAGCAGCATAATTTTTAATAGCCAAAAGTTGCAGGCAGCCAAGATGTCTGACAACAGATGAGGTTAGAAAATAACTGTGGGGGAGTCGGGTTGTAGCGCAGCAGGTTAAGCGCAGGTGGCACAAAGCACAAGGACGGGCATAAGGATCCCGGTTCAAACCCCGGTTCCCCACCTGCAGGGGAGTAGCTTCACAGGCGGTAAAGCAGGTCTGCAGGTGTCTATCTTTCTCTCCTCCTCTCTGTCTTCCCCTCCTCTCTCCATTTCTCTCTGTCCTATCCAACAACGACGACAACAATAATAACTACAACAATAAAACAACAAGGGCAACAAAAGGGAATAAATAAATAAATAAATAAATAAATAAATAAATAAAATAAAAGAAAATAACTGTGGTATATATACAGGGTTGACCACTATTCAGGTATTAAAAATGATGAAGTTGTCTCCTTTGACTCATGTTGGATGTAATTTGGAAACATCATGTTAAGTGAGGTAAGCTAAAAAGAGAAGGACAAAGACCTAATTATCTTTCTCATAAGCAGATTTTAATAAAGAGGGACAGAGAGGAAGAACACGAAGTGAAACATAGACTGGGCATGGTATGCTGCATCAAAGCAAAGGCCTCTGGGGATTGGGGTCCTGGTGCATAACGTAATTGTTCCCATGTATCAGTAACTACACCATAAGCCATTAACCTTCCAATAAAATTGACTTTATAATTATTCCATTGTATACCTTGGAGGACAGTTTTATTATTTTTTTAATAATTGTTTTATTAAAATTTGTTTTAACAATTTAACAAGGTGCTTTTTAAAAAATAATAATTTGTAAGATTTCAGGGGTAGAATTCCAAAGTCACACGTGCTATATGTAAGTTATCACACCCACCACCAAAGCTCTGTGTCCCCTACTTACATAACTACCACATGGGAGAATGTGGATTTAATGTTCACAAAATCTAAGAGACAGTTGGACTTCTATTTTTTGCAAGTTCGCCTTTTTTATTGTCTATATTCCTTATACAAATGAAACCATTCTGTAGCAGAACAGTTTTTTCCCCTTCTCCCCTAAGTGCTCTGACTAACTGAAGGTCATTCACAAAGCTCCAGATGGAAGCACAGCTTCCTGGAAAAAATCTGTTCTCATTAAGCAGTAAGTTGATGGAAACTTTTTTTTTCTTTTTGCAGGTGCAAGACTCTTTTGAGTATAGTTTAAACTACACTGTTAAAACACAGTGACTTGAAAATATAATAAAGTAACCAAATGTGTCTTCAATGCTCTGTTTTTCTTCTGAGACTACTCTTTAAACTGCTATCCCGGGACTACTGGAGGCATGTGAGTAATACCATTTGAAAGAAATACCTTAGCCTCTTAGTTCTCAGCACAGAAACTGAAAGAGAAAGCATCCTTCTCTGGCATTAGTTGAATGTGTCTGGCATGATGTGGATCTGTAAGAACATATGATTAGAGCACTTAGGGAGAAAAGTATCTGATGAAAGAATGATAGTTGTAATAACTTACCCATAATAAAGTAAATGGTCCTTAATGACACTTTTAGAAGTGTTATTTTTTTTCATCTGTCAATTATTTTTCTATTCCATTGTACAATTTTAGTCTCAGTTATATTCCTAGCTTATGCTATTATTCCATTTTATACTGGTCACTTTAGACCTGATTTTTCCCTCTCCCTCTACCTTAACTCTCACCTCACCACAATGCTAAAATGAATTACTCCAAAAAACAATTTAGGTAATATCACTATTGGCATCAAATGATATCAGGATTCTACTTTTTTTTGCCCAAAGGAGCACTTAACATTAAATTGTCCCTCCATAGACACTAATCTGTCCCTAACATAGTGTGGTAGTGCTTCTTGCCACTTATGTGCCTTTTTTTTCTTTAAAATATTTCTTTTTTTTTAATATTTTATTTAAGAAAGGATTAATGAACAAAAACATAAGGTAGGAGGGGTACAAGTCCACACAATTCCCACCACCCAATCTCCATAACCCACCTCCTCCCATGATAGCTTTCCCATTCTCTATCCCTCTGGGAGCATGGACCCAGGGTCGTTGAGGGTTGCAAAAGGTAGAAGGTCTGGCTTCTGTAATTGCTTCCCCGCTGAACATGGGCGTTGACTGGTCGGTCCATACTCCCAGTCTGCCTCTCTCTTTCCCTAGTAGGGTGGGTCTCTGGGGAAGCTGAGCTCCAGGACACATTGGTGGGCTCTTCAATCCAGGGAAGCCTGGCCAGCATCCTGGTGGCATCTGGAACCTGGTGACTGAAAAGAGAGTTAACATACGAAGCCAAACAAATTGTTGAGCAATCATGGATCCCAAGCTTGGAATAGTGGAGAGGAAGTGTTAGGGAGGTACTCACTGCAAACTCTAGTGTACTACTGCTTTCAGGTATATATTTTGCAGTAGTTTATGGATACGTGTGCACATAAGCTCTCTCTCTCACAGAAACTGGTATATATCTAGGTTATGGGACTTTGTTAGAAAGTGAACTACCTGAGATGAAATTAGAGTGTACTATAAAAGGAAAGGTCTCACCCGGGTAATGAAGCTGAAGGGTTGTCATTCCACACGTGAAGTCTCTGGACACAGTCTGAGGTGAAGCATGTTGAGGTGGCAATCGTTGCGTTGGTTAGGTTGTGATCGGCGGATGCAATATTATTTGGTTTGGATTGGGAGACACATCTGGGAAAGTGGGCCCTATCCAAGGGTTCCAGGACTGGGGGAAGTAGGGGCTCTATAGTGGAGAACTTATGTGCCTTCTAAACAAGTTAACGTTTGGCCTCTTTGTGCCCACGAATGTGAAAGTAGTGAATTTACCAATCCTGCATAAAATCTGACTCCTCTTTTTAAAAAATATTTATTTATATATTCCCTTTTGTTGCCCTTGTTTTGTTATTGCTGTAGTTACTGATGTCATTGTTGTTGGGTAAGACAAAGAGAAATGGAGAGAGGAGGGGAACACAGAGGGGGGGAGAAAGATAGACACCTGCAGACCTGCTTCACCTACAGGTGGGGAGCCGGGGGCTTGAACAGGGATTCTTACGCCAGTCTTTGTGCTTTGCTCCACCTGCGCTTAACCAGCTGCATTAACGCCCAACTCCCCTTGACTCCTCTTTAAAGGCCCAATTGTGGTGTTGTTTTCTCCATGCAGACTTAGCATATATTCCACATGGAGTTATAGCTTTCTATTTTATTTTTAGCTGATGCTACATAAGATAACTATATAACCAATCAGATAGGTCTTGAATTTTCAAGTTAGGCCCTTACTAGCAATTAATTAGTTTACCTTTATAGCCCAATGTATAGCTTTATATACTGGACCAAAAAATGAGTGAATTAAGGATATTTATATTTTTCTTTATTTATTATTGGATAGAGACAAAGAGAATTGAGAGGGGAGGAGGGGGAGAAGGAGAGAAATAGAGAGACACCTGAAGCCCTACTTTACCACTTACAAAGTTTCCCCCTGTAGATGGGGACCAGGGGCTTGAACCCGGGTCCTTGCACACTGTAGTGTTTGCACTTAACCATGTGTGCTCCACTACCTGGACCCATCAGATCTTCAAGTAAACATTTGAAAGGGCATTACCCCATTTCTAATACTCAATATGTAGATGTAGCTACTAATGACTGTATTATATAGCACAGAACAAAGCAGAGCAAACACTGCAAGAAGTTCTATTGGGCAGAACTGCTTTAAAGTTGTTCCTAATATTCTAAAATATTTTAAGGATGTAACTAAAATAAGGTATTTATTTTTTTTATCACTTCCAGCTGAGACTTTAACAATTTCAGAGAGAGAGAGAGAAAGAGAGGGAAACAAAGACAGAGACGGAAAAAGAAAGAGGGGAAAAACATCATAGTACTGAATTTTTGTCGTATGTTGTGGGAGCAGGGCTCAAATCAAGGTCCTGAGCATGCCAAAACATGAGATTAAAACAAAACTTTATTAGGTATATTTTGAAGGAAGGACATCATACTTAGTCAAATGAATGAACTGATATCCTGTTATGATAGGGATATTAAAGAAGGCTATCAATAATGTTGAGGCTTGTTACTAATGCTTTTTTTTTTTTTTTTTTTTTTTTGCCTCCAGGATTACTGCTGGGGCTTGGTGCCAGAACTACAAATCCATTGTTCCTGGAGGCGATTTTTTCCCATTTTGTTGTCCTTGTTGTTGCCCTTGTTGTGGTTGTTATTATTATTGTAGTTGTTGTTGTTGGATAGGACCTAGAGAAATTGAGAAAGGAGGGGAAGACAGAGGAGAGGTGAGAAAGACAGACACCTGCAGACCTGCTTCACCACTTGTGAACTGACCCCCCACCCCGCAGGTGGGGAACTGGGGACTCGAACTGGGATCCTTAATGCCAGTCCTTGCACTTTGTGCCATGTGTGCTTAACCCTCTGCACTACCACCCAGCCTCCACTGATGCTTTTTTAGAGAGAGTTAGACTGTTAGATTTTTCACGCCTTGTTTGAGTTTCCTCTGAAGATATTTTCTTTAAAATAGAAAATATTATTCTATGTACTATGCTTAAGAGTTGTCTTAAACACGCATTGATTTAGGAAGATAGACTGAAAGAGATCTTTTTTATTTTATATTTGTTATTAATAGCTTATTGCAAGATTATAGGATTACAGTTTATAGTTCCAAAGTTCTGTACCTCTACTCTCCCACCTTTCAAAGATAACCATCATAGTTCTCATACATCTTACAGTTAACTTGCTTCTGTTTTGCCAAAGTTTCCTTCAATGTAGTGGAGGTCAGAGTTCAATCTGGGTCATACACATGGCAAGGCAAAGCAGTACACTATGCAGGTGAGCTCTTGCCCAGCCCATTTGTTGATTTTCGATGAGATGCATAGTCTGTACATTTGAACAGGTAACTTCAGTGAACGTTATGCTGCCATGTGTGTTCCAGAGTCTAGAAAAGGTATTGACCAAAGTTGCCTGGTGAATGAAGTGGATGCTGAAGGAAAGATCATGTTACACTTCACCCAGGAAAAGATTTAAGTTGAATAGGAGAAAATGAAGAAATTGCAAGGAGATAAAGTTTGGAAGTACAGTTTAGACAAACAAACTGAAACAAAATAGAACTGAAACAAAGAGAAACAAAATAAATGTTAAGATGAGACTCATATAAAATATATAACCTTTAATCTGGTGTTTCCTTGGCTTCTTTTTTGCTGATTTCTCTTCCTTTCACTCCAGCCATGCTGACTATGCAATTTTTGATCCACAACCACACTAGTTATGGGCAGGAAAGTAGAACACTGGTAGGACCTATGTATTGCTATAGTTGCTGTGACAATGTGAGTCCTGACATCACATGGGATTACCAAAGCATGGGGAGATGCTCCAGTGCTGTGTTATCTCAACATCTCTGTCTCTTCCTGTGTCTATCTTTCTGAATGAAAAAGTGATCTGGGAGTACTGAAACCATACACTGATTAATTTACTTGAGAATAAAGACCCCCAAGGGAGATTTCTTCAGGCAAATACAAGTATGAAGAGAAACAAATGTGTACTTAAGTAGTCAAGACTATTACAAGAGTCCAGTAAAAAACACACTTTGTCATGACCAAGTATTGTGCTCTCTCTGTCTCTCTCTGTCTCCCCCCCCCCTTCCCTTCATTGCATGTGAAGGAGATTCACTCTACAGTTTGAATTAATTTTTCATGGCTGTGATGTGATGTCTGCATTTACTTCCTCCCCTGAGGAATATGCAGGTATACCTGAAGCACTGATGGCCCTGTTAGTGGTTACCCAAACCATCATCCAACATGAGAATGTTTCTTGCTTGCTGAACACATTTGACCCCAGGGAAAGTCCAGTATTTGAATGAGATTAAATTCTGTCTCCTTTGGTAAATAGTCTAGACATTATGTCATTACATTTTGGAAATTATAGGGGGGCAAATTTCAATGTGAGCTACAGTTTGAGATACTTACTAAGGTTGCCCTGACTTTTCCTGAGGTTTTTAATTCCATATTCCAAAATGGTACCACTGTTGGACTGTGCTATTTTCAGAAAGGGAAATGTTTTCCAGTCCTGCACTATAGAATAATTTCTTTTACTAATTGAAAATCGTACTCAATAAGCCATAGAGTTATGGTAACAAACTTCTAGAATTTAGTGGGAAAATAATAAATTTTGTTGCTGTTTGGAGAATGATTTTAAAGAAGTTAAAGAGGAGATGGTTTAGGAAGTTTCTGCTGGAGCTCAAATAAGAGACAATAGCTATCAAATATTAAACAATTAAAAAGGGGGCCAGATGGAGGAAATCTTCCTCACATTCAAGATATGTTTTGGTAATAAAATTGACAAGATTTGGCAAAAGTTTAGATGTTGTTGTAATTATTATAGAAACATCAATGATAATTTATGTTTCTACCTTATAAACCTGGGTGGATAATAGCTTTTTAGTGTGTAAATGGCAAACTTAAAAAAAAAAAAAAACCCTGACTTTGATCCTAATAAGAATTTGGGAGTCACAAACATTACAATGACATTTATCTTCACAGTTACTCTTTATATTTTGAAGGATGAGTGGAGGAGAGTGTGAATCTGGGCCCTGTCATTCTATGGCTTTTGGAGTTCTGAAAGAGAAGAAAGCACTCCTAACTACTGGGTAATAGGTACAGGGAAGCTACAGCCAAATGCTGCCATTCTTGCTTTCTGTTTCTGTGGATTTCCCTTTCTTCCTTTCTGCTCTAGAGAGTAAAATTTCTCCAGGCACTGTGCTTGTGTCTGTCCAAGACCTAATGGAGAAAAGGAAGTTTCCCAGGAGATAAATCATTTGGTTTTAGAGTGCATTACATTTTAATGCAAAGGGAAAGATCTTGTATTTCTAGTAAGCTATGTGTACTTGTTGGGGACATGACCATAACATTCATAATAATTGTTATCATATATGAAGTGATTAATCTGTATCAGGCATTAGTCTGTTTCTTTCTTTCTTTCTTTCTTTCTTTCTTTCTTTCTTTCTTTCTTTCTTTCTTTATTTCTTTCCCTCCAAGGTTATCACTGAGGCTTTGTGCCAGCACTATGAATCCACTGCTCCTGGCAGCTATTTCCCCCCAAAATATTGGATATGATAAAGAGAAATTGAGAGGTAAATAGAAGATAAAGAGGGAAAGAGACAGACAGACAACTATAGACCTACTTCACTACTTGTGAAGCTTTTCCCCTGCGGGTGGGGTGGGGGCTTGAACCCAGAACCTTGCATGGGTTCTTGTGCTTCCTTCTCTGTGCTTCACCAGGTGCACTACCATCTGGGCTCTCTAGCCTAACTGTATTAAATGGAATACCTTACTTAATGCTTATACCCTGCAAATTTGATACATTCATTTTGATTAAAAAGGAAATACTCTGGCCAAAGTGCTATAGTTAACCAGGGAAAATGTCTTGGTTGCCTTGTGTGATCCAGGCTTGAGCTGTGGCACCATCTGAAGGATGTTATCACAATGGAGGAAACTTTGGTGCTGTGGTACCTCTCTCTATTTCTCTGGAGTAAACAATGTGACTCAGAGCAATGAATTGTGCATGTATTAGGCATGAGCTCTCCCAAAAAATAAAGAGAAAAAGAAAGAAAAGAACCTGAAAGGAAGGATGGAGGGAAGGCAGAAAAGAAGAAGGAAAACACAAGGCATGTTTACATTAAAAAAAAATTTGTTGATTACATTTTTAAAAGTATTTTTATTAAAATTATTTTATTGAAATTAATGGTTTATAGTAAATATAGTTGTTGATAACTGTATATTTCTGGAAAAGGCTTCAGGAAAGAACACCTTGTGCTTACATTGTATAAGTTAATTTACTGGATATTCTTCATTCTGGCTGAGTAAGGCCAAATGGAACTAAAGAATGTGCCATGAGGATCAGGGAGGTGAGCTTGCTTTCATGAGGGCCTTGTTTGATCTCTAGTACTGTATATTATCCTATCATCTGTCTGTCTATCTGAATGTCTATCTATCTATCTATTCCTTCCTCTTTTTCCAGCCATGACGTCATCTCCCAGACATTAACTTGGGTCCACCTGCATATCAGATGTCAGGCTCAGAAAAAGAAAAAAAAAAGGAGAGAAAATACTAGTATAGTTAGTCATAGGCTCTTTGGAGCATAACTAAAATAGGACTACAAACTATCTACAAAATGGAGACTTCCAAATCTTCATCTGCACTATTCCAGCCTTTAGGTTCATGATTAGTCAACAATTTGTTTGGCTCTATATGTTAACTCTTCTTTCAGCCACCAGGTTCCAGATGCTACCATGATGCCAACAGGACTTCCCTGGATAGACGACCCCACCATTTATCCTGGAGCCCTGCTTCCCCAGAGCCCTGCCTCAATAGGGAAAGAGACAAACCAGGACTATGGATCAACCTGTCAATGCCCTTGTTCAGCAGGGAAGCAATTACAGAAGCCAGACCTTCCACCTTCTGCACCTCGTAATGACCCTGGGTCAATGCTCCCAGAGGGATAAAGAATAGGAAAGCTTCCTCCCTGCAGGTGGCAAGCAGGGGCTCTAACCTGGATCCTTGCACATGGTAATGTGTGTGCTTAACCAGGTGTGCTACTGTCCATCCTCTAACACTTCCTCTCCACTGTTCCAAGCTTTGGGTCCATGATTGCTCAACAATTTGTTTGGCTTCGTATGTTAACTCTCTTTTCAGTCACCAGGTTCCAGATGCCATCAGGATGCCGGCCAGGCTTCCCTGGATTGAAGACCCCACCAATGTGTCCTGGAGCTCAGCTTCCCCAGAGACACACCTACTAGGGAAAGAGAGAGGCAGACTGGGAGTATGGACCGGCCAGTCAACGCCCATGTTCAGCGGGGAAGCAATTACAGAAGCCAGACCTTCTACCTTCTGCAACCCACAATGACCCTGGATCCATGCTCCCAGAGGGATAGAGAGTGGGAAAGCTATCAGGGGAGGGGGTGGGATATGGAGATTGGGTGGTGGGAATTGTGTGGAGTTGTACCCCTCCTACCCTATGGTTTTGTTAATTAATCCTTTCTTAAATTAAAAAAAAAGAATAGGAAAGCTATCAGGGGAAGGTAGGGGATACAGAGTTCTGGTGGTAGGAATTGTGTGGAGTTGTACCCCTCTTATCCTATAGTTTTGTCAGTGTTTCCTTTTTATAAATAAAAATTATATATTTAATATATATATTATATATATATGTAAAGTTTACGTGAAAGGAAAGAGGACAATGGGAGGGGTATAAGCCTGAATTTAGCCTCATGGTTAGGGTCTCATATAACTCACATTGGAGGTGTTCAGTACTTTTATTTAGAAAATATTGAGAATTTTGACTCTTTCAATTGCAGTTAATGAAAAGATAGAAAGATATACAAGATGTAGATTACTCTCACAGCGTCATGTCCATAACAGATCTGCAACACCAGTAGAAGAATTAGAGCATAAACATTGATCCCAATGGCTTTAATTAAAACTTATTAGACTGTTACTCCCAGAATGGTAAAGTACTTCCAGAAATAAGATAATTATGTTTAGAAAATAATATCTTTAAACCATCTAGTGATTGTTTTAACATGAAAAATTCTTACTCCCCCCCCCCGGGAAGTAGTTTTGATCATGAAGAGATAAAATTCAGTATAAAAGTGTATTCATTAGTTTAATAGAAATGGGATTCAACTGAATTCCAAAGCAAAATGGAAATGCATTTTGAAGCCTATATAATGGTGTTAAGTAATAAGAAAAGTATTTATTCATAGTAAAAGTATTCAATTAACCTTTCTAGATTATATATTATTTGTAGGTGACAGAGAGAGTACTTCATAGAGAATTTATCTGATTTATAAACTCTTATGAATACCAGATTTTGCCTTTTGATGTAAATAGCCAGCTGTTACCCTTATGGAGTTTTCAAAAATTATTAGAACGTGCTCATGGTTTACTTCATCAAATAAATACACTTCAGATTTTAAAAGGATATAAATTAAGAAGAAAAAGGTCAAGACATGAAGTTAAAACAAACAAAAAAATTAAATGCTATGATTCCTAGCCTCCTAAGTTTCAAGTGTTCAAGTATAACAGAATTTATTTATAAATACCTAAAAACAAAACAGTCACAGCACTAGCATATTATCAAAGTGTGGTGTGATCTGAGTAGTGACTGTTATTTAATTCCGATTTCCAGAAGCAATTGTGATTGAAATATTAGAAAACCAAGAAATTTTACACATATACTAATAACTGTATTTACTGTAAACCATTAAACCCCCAATTAAAAAAAATGGCACAATTACTGACAATAACATTTTCTATGCACTAAAAAAAAAAAATCAATCCTTGAAAAAGCCTCTTCTCAGAAGAGACAACTTTCATAAATGAACACGAAGGCTATATTACTTCTTAAAGTGCACATTGAAGTACCACTCCCACTAACATAGTGGAAATTGTGCAATAGCAATAAGAAATGCATCCTGCTTGGTAGTTTGATGGGGTTTGATCTGAGATTTGAATCCATGTAATGTTGTGCCTTAAATGAAATAATGAGTTCTAGTATACAGAGGTTAATGCATATGTTATGCAAATGATTGATCCTTATGAGATGAAAATTGACCCTGATTCAGTTTTGACCAAGTGAAAGTGATAGTGAGCAAGTATATAAATCAAGTAACAGCTTAAATCTTGAATTTTGCATGTATTCAAATTTTAGATTTTCTGTGTTATATAATGATTTAATGTAAAAAGGACCACAAAAGCAAAGAAAAATGTTTAAGATTCTTCCTTCTCTAGCAAGTATGTATCTTTGACAATCATATAAAAATCATTAATTTTTCCTTTTTCCATCCAATACTAAGGTTTTATAGTCAAGATGCTAATCATTTGTTCTACTGGTGTTGAAATCAACTAAGGGGGAGTCGGGCTGTAGCGCAGCGGGTTAAGCGCAGGTGGCTCAAAGCACAAGGACCGGCATATGGATCCCGGTTCGAACCCCGGCTCCCCACCTGCAAGGGAGTAGCTTCACAGGCGGTGAAGCAGGTCTGCAGGTGTCTATCTTTCTCTCCTCCTCTCTGTCTTCCCCTCCTCTCTCCATTTCTCTCTGTCCTATCCAACAACGACAACAACAATAATAACTACAACAATAAAACAACAAGGGCAACAAAAGGGAATAAATAAATAAAATAAATATTTTTTTTTAAAAAGTGAAAAAAAAAAGAAATCAACTAAGGAACTGTAGTGTCTGAAGGAAATGCAGAAAGGGCAAGAGAATGGTAGGTACACTTCAGTGATTGCCCTTTTGGTCACTTTTGAACAACCCCATCATCCAGGACTCTAGTCATAGAATCCTGGGATTCCAACATAGGTATGATGGGCCTAGACCTCTAACAGATCCCTCCCTCCACCATCACTAGTCATCTTCAGGAACAACATCATAAACCCTCTTGTGGGCCTCTACGGAACCTTGCCCTCAATGGAGAACAATTGTAGGGACTGCACCACTCTCTGAAGGGAGGCTGGGTCAACAAATTTTGCCACCCTAGGAAGACTGATCCTGAAATGAGTGCAGCCTAGAATGTTCCTTGTTGTGACCATGGAATGTGAGCTGCCTGTCTTTCTCTTTCCCTCCTCGGGCAGGGCTCTAGTGAGGCGGGGCTCAAGGACACACTGGTGGGGTCATCTGCCCAGGGAAGTCCGCTTGGCATCATGGTAGCATCTGGAACCTGGTGGCTGAAAAGAGAGTTAACATACAATGCCAAACAAATTTTTGACTAATCATAAACCTAAAGACTGGAACAGTGCAGATGAAGGGTTGGGGGGTATGTGTCTCCATTTAGTAGGCAGCTAGTATGCATATTTTAGTTATATTACAAAGGGCCTGTGGTTATACTAGTTTTTTTTTTTCCCTTTTCTTTTTGCCCCTGAGCCTGAAATCTGATAGGCAGATGGATCCAAGTTATTGTCTGGGGAGATGATGTCATGGCTGGAAAAAGGATCAGAAAGCTGGATCAGGGAAGAGAGTAGCTCCCAAATATGGGGAAGGTGTATAAATATTGTTGACTGTAAACCCATTGATTTGATCTGATCTGGGGGGCCCCTATTCAGCTTAGGAGCCTATGTGACTTCTGCATCCATCCTTATAGATCTGAGCTCACATTCTGTGGTCATGAGTAGGAACGTTCCAAGCTGCCCCAATTTCAGGACCCATCTTTCTCAGATGGAGCATAGAGTATGTTGTCCAGTCTTCCTTCAGAGGATGGAACATTCTCTACCATTGTTGATCCACATTGAGGGCAAGGTCCTATGGGGGACACATAAAGGGGTAGCTAAAACCTGGAAGCATCTCAGGTGCCCAACAGCAGATGAGTGGCTGAGAAAGCTGTGGTACATACCACAATGGGATACCATCCAGCTATTAGGAACAATGAACCTACTTTCTCTGACCCATTTTTTGATAGAGCTAGACAGTATTATGTTAAGTGAGCTAAGTCAGAAAGACAAAGACGAGTAGAGTATGGGATGATCCCACTCATAAACAGAAGTTGAGAAAGAAGAACAGAAAGGGAAACTCAAAGCAGGCTTTGACAGAGTTTGGAGTAGGGCACCAAAATAAATCTCTCTGGGTGGAGGGTGAGGGGATGATGGGATGGGACACAGTCTTTTGGTGGTGGGAATGGTGTTTATGTACACTTCTATTACCTTATAGTCATATAAATCACTATCTAATTAATATGAGAGGAGAAAATTGATTGAACGTCTTAAACTTTTTAATGCATAGACCATAGGCTGAGTCTTTGAAATGCTGACTCTCATAAAAGCTTAGACCAGGGAGAACAGAAGCAACTGGTGACATCACTCTATTAAGACACAGCTATATACAAATAATGTCAAAGGACATAAATTATGGTGATGTTCTACATGATACAGTAAATCCATCCTTTCTTCCTTCTTTCTTTCTTTCCTTCCTTCCTTCCTTCCTTCATTCTCTCTCTCTCTTTCTCTTCTCTCCCTCTCTCTCTCTTTTGGTAGGACAGAGGGAAATTGAGAGGGAAAGAGGAGGTAGAGAGAGAAGGATAGACACCTGCAAATCTGTACTCCCCTCTCCACTGCAGCTGGGGAGTGGGAGCTTGAACATGGATCCTTAAGTATGGCAATATGTGTGCTCAGCAGGGTGCCACTCCATAGGGGGTTTTATATTGGATTAATAAAAAAATTGATAGTTTCTGGGGCTCACCATTCTAGGCTGATCTTTTCAGATAGAAAGTACGAGATAGAATGAGAGAGAGATGACTGCAGTGGAGCTTCCTTCTAAGCAGTGAGGGCTAGACTTAAATCTAGGCCAGGCAGATGGAAAATCAATTAACTATTCAAGTGAGCTATTTTGCTGGCCCTACTATCAAAATTTGGTTTTGAGTTTTATTTTAAGCAATGCTGTTTCAAGACAAAAAAAAATCTGAACAGAGATAACGATATAAGTTATAGGTTATTAGACTGTGAAAAAATTGTCAGGGCTCAGAGATTGACAGGGAAAAGGCTTAAGGGATGATTAAATATTATATTGCTAAGAGTGGCTGAGGTACAGTAAGGATAGAATTATAAGAGAGTTCATCAGAAAAGTTAACAGTGATTAATCATGTTGGACGTTGAAAAGGACTTTAGACTTTCTTTGAGTGTGACAGGTAACCACAGAAAAGCATGATAAAGAGAGATGAGATGTATTTCTCTATAGATCCTTATGCATAGTGCCTCATATAAACATATTTCAGGGGCAGAGATGTCATTGGGAAGGTTATTATAATAATCCATACAGACAGTGATGGCTTTCTGCATAGAATAAGCAGTAGAACTGATGAGAAGAGATAGGCTCTATCTACATTTTGATGATAGGGTTTTGTTGCTGAGGACTTATTCTGATGCAGTCTCCGCCAAACATCAAACAAAGTCCGCCAAACATCAAAACACGATATAAAACAGGGGGACATGTGGGGAGCCACATGTGCCCTCAAGGTTGCTATTGGCATGGCCATAGAGTTTATGTTAAAAGATAGTTCCTGGGAATCGGGTGGTGGCGCAGCGGGTTTAGCAAGAACTGGCTTGAGGATCCCAGTTTGAGCCCCCGGCTCCTCACCTGCAGGGGAATCACTTCACAGGCGGTGAAGCAGGTCTACAGGTATCTTTCTCTCCCTCTGTCTTTCCCTCCTCTCTCCATTTCTCTCTGTTCTATCCAACAACCACAATATCAGCAATAATAACAATATAATTACAACAAGAACAACTAGGGTAACAAAAGGCAAGATACAAAAAAAAATAGTTCCCGCTTCCCTACACCTTAGAGTCTTTGTTAAAAGATAAGGTCTTTTTCCCCATGAATCACCCAGGACCTTCCAGATAAACGGCTGACTACCATGACAAATAATATAAAATATAATCATAAATGAATAGGAAAGATACATCCCCCAATACTCAGTTGGTCAAGGCACCAAACCTCTTTTTCTATAAAGCATTCAAATCAGATGCCCTGCTAACCACGAGAAGCAGATTGTTTATGTTTCTTTCACAGGAATCCCGGAAAAACCATCTGAATCCCGGAAAAACCATCTGAATCCCTGCACACCCTGACGTCACTCACTAGATGGCACGACTACCGTGGCACACCCCCCGAAACCCTAGATGTCACTCAACGCGATCTGAAGAACCTGATACACAAACTCCAAGGACAGAACTTTCTTCATGCCTGGTTACCGTTCCTGCTTCTGACCTGCTTGTTACGTGTTGGCAGTTCCAGCTAGCTATCTACAAAAGAGCAACATTCCAGCGGCTGACCTCCCTCATGCAGCATTGCATCCCCTGCCAATTCTTCCCCTAGCCATCTACTTCGGACTGAGACTTGTATCGGACTTTCTGACATACCCTATATACATTTTACACAATTTTGAAGCAGCTTATTTCCCTTCACGCTGCTGGTTTTTCATAGACTGATCCTGAGTAATTCATAGACTTTACAGACTGTTGCCTTGAGGACTATACAATGCCAAATAGCCCCTCTGTTTGGTAGGTCATGCCTCCCGCCTCCCCCTCATTATGTACCCTTGCCCCTTTCCCCACCCAAACAGGGAATGCTCCTTTACACACCAATCCTTCCCTTCACACCACACTGGCTTTTACTTCTCCCCTACTTGTCTCTTCCTATTTTGTTATATCATTTAGGCTTATGCCCAAAAGGTTTCTGCCGCATGATAGTCTTTTATAGACTTTGTACATCTTATGCTATTACTAGGTAGAAAGATAGAAAAGATGTAGAGATATTGTGAAGAGATGGTTGAGCAGGCTGCGCTTAAACCTATGAGATGAGTCTCTCCAGGTAAGTCTCTCTCTCTAAAGAGGGGTTGAGCACAGGAGGACGCATAAATCTCACAAGGTTGGCAGCCATTTAAGCCTTCCCTCCTCCACAGAAAGTCCTACATCTTCCCACCTGAGCATGGCATTCCTCTAAAACATTTAAGCCTGCTCCATTCCATTTTTCTTTACTGTGTCCATTTAGATATAAAGGGATAGGAGGAGATGTTGCTGAGGACTTATTCTGATGCAGTCTCCGCCCCCAGGTTTTTCTATGCCCCGCTAAATCCTAGAGTGCCCCCTTTCAACCAATCCTGGCTCCGCCCCCAGGTTTTTCTATGCCCCGCTAAATCCTAGAGTGCCCCCTTTCAACCAATCCTGGCCCTACACGTCACCCCTGGTTGTCGCCCAATAAAAAGCCCCCTCACCCCTCCCCTCGCTCTCTCTGGGGTCTCGGCTCTCCCTCTCTGAGGTCTCGCTCCCTGCTCTCCCCCGTGGTCGGCCATTGCCGGCTGGCTCCACGTGGTCTGAACCAAACCTCCCCCCCCCCATCCTATAATAAAGAATTGTGTACCCCTTTACTCTGGACGTCCGCTCTCTTCTCCGTGGTGCAGCCCGACACCAGACCGCCGCAACAACATCTGGCGCCCAACCGTTGTCTCCGCGTCTCTGTTACCCGCCGTGAAGCTAGCCTGGCCAGCTGGAGCCGTCCGTAAATTTAACAACAGGGTTTTTTTGTTTGTTTGTTTGTTTGTTTTTCAGATTTGGGTATAAAATGTGTGTGTGTGTGTGTGTGTGTGTGTGAGAGAGAGAGAGAGAGAGAAAGAAAAGATAGCTTCAAACATTCAGTATGAACAACTGGATTAATAGTATGTTATTTGCAAAATGGACAATGCTAGTAGAGGAGCAATTGGGGGGGGTCAACAGATTTCAGATTTAGACATGTCATATTTAAGATGTCTATTAATTAGCCAAGTGGAAATGTGAAGTAGACAGTAGAATACAGAAATCTGAAGGTAAGAGGAAAGGGAGGCCTAACTCTAGGTACATATTTTAGTTAATAGCTTATGAATAGTATTTAAATATATGAGGTAGGGTAGAATCTTAGGAGATATGAGGACTAAAAACTAATAAAAGAGAGAAAAAAATTAAGTTCTTGAGATCAAGGAGTTAAGGATGGGCATTGAATAGAAATGGTTTGTGAGAGAAAAGAGACAATGAAAAGAATGTAGTGTCCCCAGAAACAAAATCACAAGTAGATCTCAAAAGACAATGAGCAGTTATGGAGAAAAAGGCAAGAGCCTAAGCAGAATGAGTAGTAATGACCCAAGGAAAATGTTTGTGTTTTTTTTTTTTTTTAAATGGAGGTAGAAAGAGAATGAAAGACACCACAGGACCAAAGCTTCCTTCAGTGCAATGGGGACCAGGATTAAACCTGTGTTGTACACATAGCAAAGTGTCAAGCTATCCATGTGAGCTATTTTAATGGCTTGGACTAGGAATTTTAAAATCTTGCTTATTTATTCTCAAATATTTTATATTTATTTTTGATAGAGAAACTGAGAGGCAAGGAGGAGAGACACAGGCAGCACTGCTTCATCACTAGTAAAGCTTCCCTCCATGCAGGTGGAACTTACAGCTAGAACCTGGCCCTTGTGCATGGCAGCTCGTGTACTCTACCAGGTGCCCCACTGCCAGGCCCCTAAATCCTGTTAAATGTGGTGGGAAGTAGGTATTGAGAAAGTGAAGTCTGAGGATACAAGACTATTCTGCAGGGTTTTTTTTCTAGAAGACTGGGTAAGAAGCGATGCATCTGTTAGAAGGGGCTACAAAACAAAAATAAATAAATAAATAAAAAGGATCTTCATACTCTCTTATTTGCTTGCCTTTTTTGTTTGTTAGTTTCTGGATTTATTCCTATGCTGGGATCAACTGAAGAATGTACATTTGCTGATAAAATTATGATGGAGGCTGGTGAAATAACTCACTTGGACAGGGCACTGCTTTGCCATGGCCATGGCTTAGGTTAGAGTCTTACCCCTACTACAGTAAATGAAGAATTGATGCTGTGGCCTCTTTCACTCTCTCTGTTTCTCTTGCCTCAATCTAAAAAATAAAATGTAACAAATAAATCACACACATATGAGATTGAGAAGAAAAGCATTGATGATAGGAGCATAAAGATGGATATATAATTGTGAGACAGTCTTTTGAGTAGAAGGTGTGAGGCCCAATGCACAGGAGGGGGTAGTGAGTGGAAGCTAGCTTAGATGGTAGCTGGGACCATGCATTTTTTGGCATAGGGAGGAAAGAACCAAAAAAGATAGTAAGTATGTTGAAGAGAAGAGTATATATTCAGTATACATTCAGTCTACTTACTTATTTATGAGAGAGATAGGTGGAGAAAGAGAGTCAGAGCATCACTCTAGTAGATGCTTGAGAGTCCAGTGTCCAATGTCCTGGCCACTGAAGCCATCTCCTGGGCCATACATGTGGATATTTGACTATTTTTATTTTCTTACTGAAGCATATCCATTGACTATAAGTAATGAGAAATTGAAGGGGTGATAGGTACCTGATGAAAGAGGATGAGTATATAGTTTTCCTACTCCTGTCTTAACTACCAATTAGAAGACTTTAATGAATCTATAGTCTCACTGTTCTAGAGTCTGGAAATCTGAAATCAAGATATGAGTAGGTCATGTTTCTTCTGAAACCTGCAGGAGAATCTTTTCGCTGAAAGTCCTTCCTAGCTCCTGGTGGTTTTCTGACAGTTCATGACATTCTTTGACTTACAGATACTCTGATCCTCTGTCATCTCAAGGCATCTCCTCTCTATGTGTCTCTTTCTTATAATAACACTATTTTGATCTTGTGGATTGGGTCCCTCTCCTACTCCAGTATCTTCTTGTCTGAATTAATTAGTTCTGCAATGATTATTTCTGAGTGAGAGCACATTCTGAATTCCTAGTAGTAAGGATTTCAACGCCTCTTTTAAGAAAGACCTAATCCATACTGGAAACTGAAATTGTTGACTTGGAGAGATGAGAGAATCAAGTAGGCTTATGAAACAGGATTACCTGGCAGCTTCAAGTGTCCACTTGAAGTTCGCATTCACAAAACAAGAGATTTCTCTCAGCTTTTTCACCTCAGACCATGACATAAAAGACATAGGTCTATTTCTTTTGTTACTTTTGTGTTCTTTTTTGATCATTTTATTGGGGGTTTAACAGTTGACAGTGCAGCTTCTGACACTTGCATACAATTTCTCATCTCTCCGTGATAGGTGTCCGCAGACACTCTCACCCCCAACTTAGGTCCTTATCTACCCTAAAGTACTAGGATCCTCAACTCACCTCAACTTTTTTTGTTTGCTTGTTTGTTTTTAACTTACTTTGATGACTTTAGTTTCTTGCTACAGGTCAAAATTATCGGTTCTCTAAAAGGAACATGGCCTAGTAATGCTTTTTTTTTTTCCTACAGAAATTGCTTTCTGTTTTTTTAAAAAAATAAACACAAGGAAAATATCTATTTCAATTTTCCATATTCTTTCAGGAATGAACAGAAATTGGTATTATACAATTCAATAGTACTTCTGCTATTAGTAAATAAACTGCAGAGTAAATTGGTATTATATAATCCAATAATACTCCTGCTATTAGTAAATAAGCTACAGAGTAAATCATTTCCAACCAGATAGATGGATTTTTTTTTACTAGAGTTATTTCAGCTTTATAAACAAAGAAATTCCCTTAGAAATTTCACTAAAATGTCCTTTCTTTATTGTGAGACTTTTAAAAAGCAACACCTGAGAAAACATTCTTCACTGAACTCTTGTTGAGAGCAAAAGGAGAGACAAGTGCTGTTTTATTCTTGAGAACTAGTCTGCACATTTCCAATTTAGGAGAACTAAAAAGGGCCAGAGATGGAAAAAAATAAAGCCCAGTTGTAAACTTCATTTTGACATATAAAAAGACAGCAAGAGAATAACTAGTTCTTAATTAGATTTATCTAGCAGTGAAGGCAAAGTCAGAATCTAGTTCTACCTACTCCCAATCTCTGTGTCCTTCCTGCCTCACCAGGCTGTTATTATGTGTGGTCTTGCTGGGCCTTGTTGTTTTTCTCTCTCTGGGTCTCTATGCATAATGGTAATCTGTGTTTGACTGTTATCTTTACCAAGTTGAATGTAATTGAAGGCAAGGAATTTATGGTGCTTGCTATTTTTATTTTCTTTTGTAGTACTCATGATACATGAGTGTCTTAGGGTGAGGCTGAACTATACAAGTGTCAGAATATGACCACTCCCCTTTTCTTTTCTAATTAATTTATACATGACCTAAGGAACATCATATTCATCTGTTCCTCCAATCCTCTGATATATACCAAGTGTTTTCTGTACAGTCAGCATTGTGCTTAGTGTTTTACAATCTCAACTTTGTCACAATTGCTGATACTCTCCTTCTGTAAAGATTAAGACAGAATCAACAGTTGAAATTCAAACAGGTACAAACATGAGAGATGTCATATATAGCTAACTTTTTTTTTGTCAAGATGGGGTTTCACAAAACTAGGGAGAGAGAGAGGGAGTGGGAGAGAGACAGAGAGAGCGAACGTGGGAGCGAGAGAGAGAGAGAGAGAGACTACAGAACCAAAACTTCATCCAATGTCTTTGTACTCCCAGGTGAGTACTAAGGGTTTGAATTATGGTTACATGCCTAACAAAGTCTGCATCCTCCAAACTGAGCTATCTCACCAGCCTGGTTAATTTTATGCATCCTGCATACTGAGAAATCTGATTCAACAGGATTTCTGGATGTTTCTGTGAGGGTACTTCTGGAAAAGATTAGTATTTGAATGTACAGACTGGGTAAAGCAGATGGCCCTCCCAATGTGGGTAGTTATCATTCAATCTACTGAAGGCCTGGATATAGACCTTCAAGATAGACTCAAGGAAGGAGAATTATCTTTTTTTTCCCTGCATAACCATTAGAGTTGATCTGCTCCCCCAAATTCAGTATTATATAATTATCTGGCAGGAGACATAATCATAATCACGAAGGTGATTTTCCCAGAGCGAGGCTTATCGATTACTCTCCCGATGTGCTGACCCCTGCGATTTCTGCTAATGTGGGAAACCCATCTGCATGATTTGTGTAGTGGGCGACTGCGTCCACATTCTCCCCTAAAATATGTATATATTCCACCTTATAAATTTGTTCTTCTGTTTCTCACTCCTTTCAATTTGGACTACACTTACACCATTGCTTTCTTGTATCTCCAGTTTCTAGATTATGGATCTTTTTTGTTTCAATAACTGTGAGTCTCTTTGTTTTATATATTCTCTGCAAGATTTATAAAGAAGAGGGACAGTCATACGGAAGGAAATATCAATGTTAGAGTAGACTGGGCAGAGCTGGGACTGAGTTTCCAAAAACTGAGAAATCAGGATTCAGGACTACATCTTAAAGTCACCCAGGAGAGCACTGTTTGAACAACCACAGAAGCATAACTTCAATTATAACCACAGACTAGTGAGACTCTAAATTGTATCTCACTAAAATAGGACTTGATATATATATATATATATATATATATATATATATATATATATATATATATATATAGTATTGGATAGATATTTACTGAATTAAAAAATACTGGTGATAACATTACTTCTCTTGAAAAAAATAAAAACTAGGAAAATTCTTGTGTCAAAATTATCCCATGTTTCTTTCATTCCACTTGGGAGTCTCTTAGCATTAGTTTCATGAGTATAATTAACCTTAAACCTTCATGTTGTCATCCTGCTAATGCTCATGTGGAACTAAGGAAGTGACTTAGTTTCTCAGTGACTAAATTCTCCAGGACCTGGACTTGTGGTGGAATTTTATGAGAACATGTCTGGTTGTAACTGGGGAATGAGACACATTATACCCTGTTGATTGGGATGGAGGTGATGACAGGACTGAGTGCTATTTGGAATCTTAAGTATTCAGTAGCATGGGAAGGAAATTAGTACTCTTAGCTTTACTAAGTACTGGCAGGCAGTGTGATACGGAGGTAGAACACTGCCTAGAGAGAAAGAATGGTGATCTTTACTGACTTGACCATTCTCTATAGTGTGATTTTGGGCAAATCACTTTCTTTTTCTATGTATACCTTGAGTGATGTTGAGGTTCATTAGTCTTCTATGTTCCTAAAAGACTTAGTGAGTACTGTAATAATTTATAGTATTTTCCTTTGGACTATCAGATTGTCTCATAAATTGTGTTATGTCTGAAGATAATTAGTTCTGGATAATTTACCTCTTACTTAAACTTTTTTTTCTTATCCAACAGATTTATTACTAAAATTTCCTAATTGTTGCAGAGTGGATTTAATTTTATGTCCTCATAATAGATACCTGGCTAAAATGCAGTTTAAACACTCTCTGGAATGCAACCAAAATATTTACTTAGAGACCAGCGGGTAAATGGATATCCCAGTGTCTAAGTGCTAATAAGTGGAAAGGGCCACACAATCAAACCAAAAATTTATAAAATATACTGGCCAGTTAGATGGAACAATAAAATATGAAGGACTATGAATAAACTTATTAGTGTTTTTAGCAATATTATTTAGCATGTTGGGATTTTTCCCCCAAGGATCTTGTCTTCAAGCCAAAGGGAAGATTGATTATATATATATTTTGCTTTCTTAAGATATGGAATCTAGTTTAGGGAAATCATCGAAAGGTTGGGTCAATTCTGACTTGATATTGCACTCTTCTTAGGCTCTCATGAGGGGTTCTTGAAAATTGTTGTATCAAGATAGTATGTTATAATTTGACAGCAAAACTTTTGAGTTAATTCTACAAAGTGCTTTTGGTACTTTCAATATGAATAAAATATTATATATATATATATATATATATATATATATATATATATATATATATATCCCACCTCTTAAGATTGATTGTTTAGTACACACTGACAAAGTACTTAAGGCATAACAAAAAGAATCACATCCAAATCCACTATAAAATTAAATCTGATGACTATAAACCATTAATCTCCTAATGAAGAAATTAAAAAAATTAAATCTGAATTGAAAAAGGAAAAATTAAGACCTGACTCTAAGAGATAAAATGTAGAATGAATGCTTTTCAGAGATTCTTACAATGCTTGAAAAGGATAAGGTACAAGAAAAGGAAATTTTCTGTATTAAAAAATACACCCTTGTCAACAGAAATGACAAATGTTGGAGAGGATATGGAGAAAAAGTGTCACTTCTGCACTGCTGATGGGAGTGCAAAATGGTCTAATCATTGTGGGAAGTAATCTGGAGACTTATCAGGACACTAGAGATAGACCTATCCTAGGACCCATCAATTCCACTCCTGGAGATTTACCCAAAGGAAATAGAATCACCTAACAGAAGAAGTTTATGTATAACTTCACAGCAGCATAATTTGTAATCACTAGAACCTGTAAGCAGCCCAGATGTCCAACATCAGATGAATAGCTAAAAAAATATGGTATATGTACATGATGTAACACTAGTTAGCTGTTAAAAATGATAAAGTTGTCTCCTTTGCATCCTCTTAGATAAAACTTGAGCACATCATATTGAGTGATATAATCAAAAAAGAGAAGGACAAGTATCAAATGATCTCACCTAGTAGTAGGGCTTAATAAAGTAAAGATGTGGAGGGAGATCACAAAGTGAAATATGGAATGGACATGGTTTATTGAATCAAAGCAATGGATTCTGGGGAAGAAGGGGACAGAAGGAGAGGGAAAAATATTTGGGGGTCTGGTACATAATGAAATTGTTCACATACATCAGTAAATGCACTGTAAAGCATTCACTCCCTCAATTAAAAAAATGCATTTTTTTAAATAGATATGGCTCAGGTTCAAGCCCAACTCTTGCCACATAGAGAAAAGATTTGGCACTTCAATGTTTCTACCTCTGCCTCTTTGTAATATATATATATTAGAGACAGAGAGAAATTGAGAAGAGAGGAAGAGATAGGGAGGGAGACAGAGAGATACCTGCAGCCCTGATTCACCGGTCTTGGAACTTCCCCCCAGCAAGTGGGGATCAAGCATTGACCCTAGTCCTTGTGTGTTGTAATGTGTGTACTTAGCCAGGAGTGCTGCCACCTGGCTCCACCTCTTTGTCTTTTTAACTGAAAAAAAAAAAAATAGCCTGGAGTGGTGAAGCCCTAGTGATGACCAAAAATATGTATCCATAAAATATTAAAATACTACAAAAATAACATTCATAGTTTCTATAATTATCTATTGACCAATTATGCTAGGGACTGTTGCAGTTCTTGGTATTTAATAGGCTAATAGATACATAGAAGACAATATAAATGAATGAAATAAATATTTGAGATTACAATAATTTACTAAATTACCTATACCAGTGACCATGGAAAGCTCAGCATTTGAAAAATCTATAGTAGCCCAAGAATATGTGGACTGCTGTATGTTTTATTCAAGGAATCTCTTGGGTTCCGAAGATAGTTCACCTCATAGGGTGTATGCTTTGTCATGCATGTGAGCCAGGTCAGAGGAGCTTGAGTACCAGGTACGAGCCTAGTTACAGTGAAACCCTGTATGAGCAAAGCCCTGGTACCACAGGAAAATAGTATCCTGCTGGAGAAGCGAGATGTGCTTATGTAAATATATATATGTGTGTGTGTGTGTGTGTGTGTGTGTGTGTGTGTGTGTGTGTGTGTGACCTAGGTAACACACACATACATATAGGTGTGACCTAGGTAACACCTAAGCAAATGTGATACTCTACAACAATTTATAGTTCTCAGATTTACTGTTATTTAAGATTCATTTTCGGGGACCGGATGGAAAAACACCAGTTTTAATGCACATAGTATGAAGTTCAAGAACTCCCGCAAGGATCCTAGTTCAAGTACTCCACTTCCCGCCTGCATGTTGCTTCACAAATAGTGAAGCAGGTCTGCAGGTATCTTTCTCTCCCCCTCTCTATCTTCCCCTCCTCTCTCAATTTATCTCTTTCCTATCCAATAAAAGGATAAAAATAGCCTTCAGGAGCAGAGGATTTATAGAGCTGGCACTCAGCCCCAACAACAACCCTTGAGACCCCCCCCCCAAATAAATCATTTTTGTGATGGAACGTTATAGGAGAAACTTCATGAAATGAACTGAAGGTGAGTTATAACTGGGGAAAGGTGGAGAATGGGAGGTTGGGCTGTGGCACACGGGGTTAATCACTAAGCGCACATAGTACAAAGCGCAAGGAACAGCGCAAAAAACTTGGTTCAAGCCTCCAGCTCCTCACCTGCAGGGGGAGGTCCCTTCACAAGTGGGGAAGCAGGTCTGCAGGTGTTTCTCTGTATGTCTCCCTCTCTATCCTCCCTTTCAATTTCTCTCTGTCCTATTAAACAAAAAACAACAAAATTGAAATAATAGCAACAGGAACAATGGGCTCAGAGTGCAGGCACCGAACCCCAGTGATAATCCTGGAGACAAGAAAGAACCAGAGAGAGAGAGCGAGAGAGAGAGAGAGGAGAAAAGAAAGTGGTGAGTATAGTTTGTGGTAAAATAAGGAAGAATACTCATTTTTTGTTTTTGTTTGCCATTGCTCTTCTTTTCTGAACATTCCTTTTTTATACATTTTTTAATTTATTGGATAGAGACAGAAATTGAAAGGTGAGGAGGAGATAGACAGGGAGTAAGACACAGAGACACCTGCAATCCTACTTCACTACTGGTAAAACTTTCACCCATGTAGATGGGACCAGGGACTTGAACCTGGGTCCTTGTGCACTGTAATGTGAGTGTTTAACCCAGTGTACTTCTATGTGGGCCCATGAACATTCCTTTTTTGAAGGTATGAGAAAATGGTATTATGTGACCACAGCTCTGAGAGAAGTTTTTGAAGTCACACAGTGTTGCTATAGAAATTTTGAAGAAAGGGCAGATGAAATTGTACTATGTAGCACAACATATTAGAGGGATTGGAGGTTCCAAGTTCAATCCCCATCACTACTATAAGTACAAGCTTATAGTGATTAGCTAGTTAGGAGAGGAAGAAATACTCTGGTTTCAGGGAAAAAAATATTTCTTCCCTATTTTGTTATGCAGATTAAACAGTTAGGATACTTCTTCGAGTAACTAATTGCCATCCTGATTTTTTCCCCTCTCAAAATATTCTCTCCAGCTACTGGATTGTTGGACAAGTCAGGACTTATTTTTGCTGCAAATGGCACTAGTTCAATTTTTTGGAAGTACTAGCATTATTCATACTTATATTATTGCTACGCCATTTGACAGGTACAGTTCTAGTTTTGTTTTAAAAAATGAATGATTTGTTGTTGAATTTTGGAGATCTTACATGGTAAAGTTGTAAAACCAAACTACATTTTCATTGTATTTTACTGTTTTACTTCCATAAAGGGAAAGGACACTTGTCAAGGTTGTAAGAAGTTGTTTATAGTTGACAGTGATGGTGCTCAGTAGGAATGACAGTGCCAACATTGGCTCACAAAATTCTGCGCTGGTGATTTTGATCCCAACGACACTCCTTGGTCAGGAAGGTCCATTGAGGTTGGTGATGACAAAATTAAAAAGGCATTGACTGAGTCAATTTCATGTTGCATAACATGAGAGATTGCACAAACATTGAAAATCCTTCATTCAAGCATACACAACTACCTGAAGAAGCTAAGGTATGTAAGCAAGCTTGATATTTGGGTTCATCATGAACTCAAAGAAGTTCATTGAACAGTGTGTATAAACATTTGCAATAAGCTTGTTAAACTTGAGGAAAAAGATTCTCTTATTGAGGCAACTGATACATGATGATGAGAAGTGAATTGTTTACAACAATGTAGTACACACATTTTCTTGGTCCTGACATGATGATTTGCCTCAAATGACACTGGAAGCAAACATTCATCAGAAGGTTTTACTCTCAGTCTGGTAGGTTTTTAAAGATGTCATTTTTTTTTTTTAAGCTCCCACCAAGCAACCAAACAATCACTTCAAATGTATGCTGTTGGCAATTTAACCATCTGAATGAATCTATTATCTAGAAATGTTCAGAGCTCGTTAATCATAAAGGAGTTGCATTCCATCATGACAGTGAGAGACCACACACAAGTTTGATCACCCCCGAAAAATGATTGGCGCTTGGATGGGGTCTGTTGCCACGCCCACAATACAATTCTGAGAACCCAATATTTCCTTGTCCATATTTGTTGACATTCTCCTCCTCCTCCTTCTCTTCTGCTTCCCTCCCCCCTTCTTATTCCCAGAGCACCTCCCAACTTTGATTTATGGTGATTATGGGGGTTGAATCTGGAACCTCCCGTCCCTCAGGTGTGAAAGTCTGTTGCACTATAGATTGTACAATATCCCCTGCTCTTTCTTCAGATTTATTATAGCAATTATGATTTTAAACAGCCTTAAAGCTACAATCAGAAATAATTATGAGCTTTAGTCTTCCTTATGGATATATATTCTGGTGGATCTTGCTGTTTTCATAATAAATGCAGTATTTCTAGTATTAGATATGGCTGTTTTTAAAAGCTTTGATAAATGACCTAAACTACATACTTTGCAATGCTAAACATTAGAAAAGTGAGCCTTCTCCATCATCCAGGACCCTAGTCAGGAAATCCTATGACTCCCACACAGACATGATGGGCCTAGACCTTTAACAAATGAGATATTTGTTAAAGAGGTCTGCACTGTCACTGGTCATCTCCATCAGGAACAACATAGTGGACCCTCTCGTGGGCCTCTAGAGGACCTTGCCCTCAATGTGTGTCACCATTGGTAGGGACAGCCCCATTCTCTGAAGGGAAGTTGGGGTCAACATACTCTACCACTCAAGGAAGATGTTTCCTGTAAATGAGTGCAGCCTAGAATGTTCCTAGCTATGACCACAGAGTGTGAGCTCAGACCTACAGGAAGCAGAGGTTACACAGGCTCCTGTGCTGAATATGGGCTCTGGATCAAATCAATGGGGCTTACAGTTAACAATATTTATACACTTTCCCCACATTTAGGAGCTACTCTCACTCCTGATTCAGCTTTCTAGTCTCCTATTTCCAACTCTGACACCATCTCCCCAGACAATACCTTTTGCCCATCCGCATGTTAACTGTCAGGCTCAGGCAAAAATCAGTAAAGTCATGGGCCCCTTGGAATATACCTAAAATAGACCTAGTAGCCTTTTCCAAAATGGAGACCCCAAATCTCATCTGCTATAGTCTTACCTTTAGATTCCTGAGTATTAAACAATTTGTTATGCTTTATATCTTAATGCTGTTTCAGCAACCAAGTTGCAAATGCTACCATGATATCAATCTGACTTCACTGGACAGATGACCTCACCGATATGCCCTGGAACCCCAACTCTCTAGTCCTGCCCCACTACGGAAAGATAGAAATAGATTGGAAGTGTGGATCAACCTGTCAATGCCCATGTCCAGTGGAGAAGCAATTCCAGAAGCCAGACCTTCCACCTTCTGCACCCATATGGATCCTGGGCCCATGATCCCAGAGGGATAGAGAACAGGAAAGATTCCAATGGAGGGAATGGATGTGGAACTCTGGTGGTGGGAATTGTATGATTTGTACTCCTCTTATCCTACAGTTTTGTCAATTATTATTCAATCAATAAAAAAGAAAAAAAGAAAGAAAGAAAAAGAAGAATGTATAGCCTAAAGCAATCACTGAAATCATCCTGATGGCCATGAACTCACCCATGATGTTATTGTATAACTTTAATCATTATATAGCATCAGAAAAGACAACATTTTGCAATGTGGTGTCCGGAACTGTGTGCTGCATCCTGGTTTCAACATAATTTATTGAAAGCTGGCATCAGAACCACTCAACACTTTTGGTCAAATGATTAGATTCAAGGCTCATTTTTAATATTTTGCCAAGCTTTCCTCTTTCATGAAATATCTACATCTATAACTTTTCTTTGCCAGATATCAGCTTACATTTTTCTATCCTGATTTAACTTTATCATAGCTGTACAATCTTACTTTCTTAAGTGTATATTTGTAATGTCTCTGTCCTTGTTGAAATGTAAGAATATTTAACTACCAAGTTTAATAATATCTTGTTGGTAGACTAGCTAAACAAGTGAGCAGTACTCAATTTATTCGCTCTGCAAATGAAAAGGTGAACCTCTCTTTATGAATCTATTCCACTTCTTTTTTAAAAAACACGCTGGGGTTTTTCAAGCATTCACTACATTAAAAAAATAAAACCTATAATAATTTCTAAAACTCTAGTCTCTGACTTTAAAAAACTTACTTATTATTCAGAAATGTTATTACAAAGCTGAAAATTACAAGACTGGCAATGATATTCAGAGAGGCACACTTTATTTGTAGTCTACCAGATAATGTTAGTTAAAATATGCATTTGTACATACATGTATATGTATGCTTATATAAATTAATATACCTATCAGACTTCTCATACGATAACTGAGTTAAGAGGCTAGAGAGTCGAGGGAAAGAAGAAAAAGAAAAAACAAACCAAACAAAACCAGAAGGATATAGGGACTCGGAATGTATAACCTAAATGAATGTAGTGTCAATTTGAGAAGTGTCAGTGAGAGAATGAAAAGTCATAGTGTTAGAGAAATCAGAAACAAGAAGACAGAAATGTTTTCTGTTTTGGAACTGCAAAATGATCATGAAAACATTATTTGCTCTTCTGTGGTCTCTGATGGCACCATAAGAAAAATGACAATATAAAGGGATAAGAATAAGAGAAAATTGGCAATGAGATAGACAAAAGCCAAGAAAGCAAACCAAACCTAAACAATCCACTAGAACTTCAGAAGAGCTTGAAAATCTGTTCTCAGTCCACCTAGATCCCAGGAAGAGAGAATCCATTTGGTATCCTTGTTTTTGCTGGAGGAACAATAAGCAGCAAAACAGGAAGGAAGGGGGAAAGAAAAATGGATTGGTGGGGGGAAAGTAAAAAGAAATAGCATAAATAGTAGAATGTCAGTCTGGACTATTTCAGTGTAGGCACAGTACAGTAAAGCACAATAGTGTACTACAGACCTGATTGTATTATGGAAGCATGGAGACAATTAGAAGAATATCTACATATCAACATCTGCTAATAAGAAAGTAAAAGCAAATTCAGATCTGTCTACTTTGTATAGCATTGGTTACTTGCCATTAATAGCATAGGAGAGCTTTCATTTACTTGCAATACTGTACTCTCCCTTTATCCATTATACTTTTATTCCTCTGATAGCCATTGCAACTGTGATGAGGTCAGACCTTAATTTTTTGTTTCATTAGTTTCATTCACTATCCTTTCACTTCCACTTGACAGGTATGGTTATTATTGCTCAGTCACCTTTACTTGTATCTTTTCTTTTACTACTTCTTCCAGTCTTCACAGTCTGAAAGTGGGACATTTAATACATATTTTGCAAGACTCTTATATTCAGTTTTACAACTCTAATCAAATCTCCTGTGAGTTTTATGCATGTTTAACCCTGAAAGCTGAAAAACCAACAGTACTTATATTGTGAATATGAGTTTATTTTTCGTCGTGTATATTGTTATAAACCTTAAAAGAGATGAATAAAATGACTTAAAAAAAGGGAAATTTTTGATTGATCAGTGTGATACCAGCTCAGTTGCCTTGCATAGTATTAAGAAAGACAAGTCATCAAAATTCGTTATAGAATATCTTTCATTTATCCTATTATTTCAAAAGGAACTATATACATCTCCACACCAGAGCATCACATTTTTTTTAAAAAAGCTTTATTTTATATATCTATTTATTTTTACCAGAGCACTAATCAGCTGCGGTTTACGGTGCTGTGAGGGACTGAACCTGGAACTTTTGGAGCCTCAGGCATAAGAGTATTTTTGTATAACCATTATGCTATCTATCCTTGCCAAACATCACATTTTTATTACAAAATTTTTGTCAAGAATCTCAGGAGGAAAGGTATTTAAAAATGGCCCTTATGGTTGTTTAAAAAAGCAGAATATTATATTTTGGAACTTAGTTGTGTGTATTTTTCAGATAGTGGATTTAGTGATTTTAATGGAAACACACTAAGACTTGCTATAGGCTATGAAGATGTAAAAAACAACACTAATGAACATTAATGTCACTTTTCCAGATAAGGATTTTTAAGCATTATCTTATTACTGGCTTTACTAGTTGTTTCAAATAAAACACACAATTGAAAGTCTAAAAGAATAGGAAGAGAATTTGATATAGGTCAGTGAGGGTTAGCAAAATCCCTTACTATATTTGCCCCAAGCATAATTTAAGAATTTCAGGAGGAAGGGTGCTCCAAGCATACCTAAGCTCCCCAGCAACTGGTAATGCCATCTAGAATGAGGATTGTTCCTGCAGATATAAAATTTTCAATGGAAACATATTTGATCTCTTCTCTTGTCAATTGTTTTAAATATATATATATCATCACTGGGGCTTCACCATTCTAGGTTTATTTTTTTCAAGTCTTGCACTTTTTCACTCGGTCACCTAGCTGGTCTCTCAGGCTGGAGAGAGAGAGATAGAGACAAGACCACAGAGGGAAAGATTCTACAACAGTAAAGCTTCTTTCAGTGAGGTGGTGGCAGCAATAATCAAAGACAGGGGAAAATTTGCCCAAGCAGAAGTCATGACATAGTATAGGGAAAAGTTAGACAGTGCTACTAAGGCAAGGAATCTTTTAATTATTATAATCATATAACTAGAGAAGGTATTACTGGAAATCGTATACTAAAGAAAAACAAGATAAATATACATGGTGGAATACTACTCTGCTATCAAAATAATGATTTCACTTTCTTTACCTCATCTTGAATGGAGCTTGAAGGAATCATGCTAAGTGAGATAAGTCAGAAAGAAAAGGATGAATATAGGGTGATCTCATTCATAGGCAGAAGTTGAAAAATACTACCAAAGACACCATCCTGCCTTCCTTGGGCAGACAACCTCACCAGTGTGTCCTGTAACCTCACCTCCCCAGAGCCCTACCCCACTAGGGAAAGGTAGAGACAGGCTGGGGTTATGAATCGACCTGTTAATGTCCATGTCTGGCGGAGAAGCAATTACAGAAACCAGACCTCCAACCTTCTGTGCCCAATAGAGATCTTTGGTCCATACTCTCAGAGGGATAAAGTATAGGGAAGCTGTGGTCTTGGAGGTGGCACAGTGGATAAAGCACTGAACTCTCAAGCATGAGGTTCTGAGTTCAAGTCCCAGCAGCATATGTACCCAGAATGATGTTTGGTTCTTTCTCTCTCTCCTCCTATCTTTTTCATCAATAAGTAAATAAAATCTTTAAAACAATTGAAATTCAGAATTTAAAAAAAAGAATAGGGAAGCTTTCAGTGGAAGGGATAGGATATGGCACTCTGGTGGTAGGAACTGTATGAATCATACCTCTCTTATTCTACCATCTTGTTGATCATTGCTAAATAACTAATAATTTTTTTAAGTTGAAAAATAAAACACAAAGCAGAATTTGGTCTGCGTTTGGTGTGTTTCACCAAAGTAGAAGACTCTGGGGAGGACAGGAGGGTTCATGTCTTGAAACATGATGGCAGAGGACATAGAAGGGGTTGATTGTTATGTGGAAAACTGAGAAATGATACACCCCCCAAAAAAAGATAATTTGCTTTCTTTTTAATTTTTTTAATTATTCATTATTGGATAGAGAAATTGAGAGGTAACAAGAAGATAGAGAGGGAGAAAGAAAGTAAATTAAAGCTCATACATTTTTTTCCAAATCCTTGTGAGCTTGAACAGCTGTCTTTTCCCCCATGTTTTGATTATGCATGATTTCTGATATTCAGCCAGCAGGTGGCAATATAGCTATGTGTTGTGTTGGTGATGGCGCGCGGTGGGGTTGGGGGGGGGGGTTGTGGAGAGTCTTCTATAGTACCTTGAGTAGGTTTAGATAGAATAGGTTCTTGCTGCCTTGTTCAGACTGTACGCTGATCTCTGGCAGCCCATTGCCTCAGTCTGAGAGGGCCACACAGTTTCAGTTTCCAAATATTCTCCTGCTTTCTCCAGATAGAGCCCATGTTTTCTACTGTGTGACTATCATAATGGTGCTACCTACCCACTGCCTACTGCCAACTTGGGTTTGAGCTGTTTGTGTTTGAAAGATTTTCCCGTGGCCTTACCACATGGGCCTGCACCCACTTTTGTTTTAGTGAATTTCCTTAAATGTTGCAATTTCTTTGTTGTTTCTTTGTTGCTTGTTGGACTTCAGAAGGGTGTGGTGCCGGATTAGCAGTGACACCTTGTCTTGTGGTGCCGGATTAGCAGTGACACCTTGTCTTGATGCTGAATGCGAGCAACTACTAAAGCAGTATGATGAGTCGGGCGACCCAGATGTGGCTGACCATCTCATTGCCTCCCTGGATGCAGCACGCCAAGCCCGCTGGCAACAACTCATGGAAAGTCTGAACTTCACCCACTCAAGTAGGAAGGCCTGGAAGCTTCTTCACAGACTGGGTGCCAGTAGCCAACCCCCTCCCATCTCCCATCCTCCCGTATCTCCAAACTCAGTGGCCAGTCACCCAACTCAAGTTGGATGTGCTAAGATCAACCCAGTCTGGAAAAGAGAAATTTCCCATGAGTGGTCATCCCACTTCTGGTTATCTTGTCCATCTCCAAAACTCTCTCCCTTTACACTGTGAACTGGAAGACGCTTTGAAGAGGGTTAAACCGGGAACAGCTGCTGGCTATGATAACATCACCCCAGAACTCATTCTTAACCTGGGTCCCGCGGCAAAGAAGTGGCTTGCTTCATTCCTGTCCCACATCTTGGAATCTGAGTCTATGCCCAAAGTTTGGCGTCGTGCGAAGATTATAGCGGTTTTGAAACCAAAGAAAGACCCAACACTGGCAGCCAGCTATAGACCAATTTCTCTCCTCTCCCTGTGTTACAGACTCCTTGAGAGGCTGCTTCTGTCACGTATTTCTCATCTTACAGAGAAATTCCTATCACCCGCCCAAGCTGGTTTCCGCCCAGGAAGATCTACCTGAGAACAAGCCCTGGCCCTCTCAACTTACATTGAAAATGGATTCCAGAAGAATTTAAAGACTGTCTTTGATGATCTCACAGCAGCCTATGACACGGTCTGGCACCGTGGTCTCCTGGTCAAGATCTCAAGATGCCTGCCTCCATGGGTGGCCAACACTATATCGTTCTTCTCCGAAACAGAAGATTCCGGGTGTATCTGGGTGACAAGTCTAGCAGATGGAGACTTGTCTCAAGTGGCCTCCCCCAGGGCTCTGTTCTGGCTCCTATGTTATTTAAGTTCATCTATGCCGATGACATCTGCTGTGCAACTCAGGCATCCAAGTTTGACATCCTTGAGGAAACACTCACGAAAGACACGTCTTTGATATCTAATTACTGTAAAAAATGGCGACTAATTCCTAGCACTGCAAAAACGGTATCATCTGTTTTCCATCTACACCATGCCTCGGCCTCGCGTGAGCTTAATGTGCGGCTTGGCGATACGAGAATCCGGCATGAAGCCCAGCCAGTCTATCTCGGCGTTACTCTCAATCGCACTCTGTCATTTCACGAACATCTCACAAAAACTGCAGCAAAGGTGGGCACGAGGAATCACATCATTGCAAGACTGTCCAGCTCCTCATGGGGCGCGAGTGCTTCCACACTACGATCATCCTCTCTGGCATTATGCTATTCCACTGCAGAATACTGTGCCCCAGTATGGTTCCGTAGCCCCCATGTCCACTTGGTCGATTCCAAATTATATTCCTCCATGAGGATAATTTCTGGAACCATCCGTTCCACCCCGGTTCCATGGCTGCCAGTTCTTAGCAACATCGCCCCGCCAGATATTCGTCGGGATGCGGCATCATCTAAGTTCATTTCCCACGTCTACGCTCCACCGGACCTGCCAATATATGCGGATATCTTCGCCCACCCTGTCCAACGCTTGATGTCTCGTCACCCAATCTGGTCCCCTATGCCTACACTGAACTTCTCTGTTCCAGACTCTTGGAAACAGAGTTGGCAGTCAGCTGAGGTCAAGAACAAACACCTCCTCACAGACCCCTGCAAGCGTCAACCCGGCTTTGACCTAGCACGTTATGATTGGGCCCTCCTCAATCGCTATCGAACAGGCCATGGCCGGTGCGCCGCTATGTTCCACCGCTGGGGAGCCAGAGACGACCCGAACTGCCCCTGCGGCTACAGACAGACTATGACCCACATAGTCAACGACTGCCACCTCTCCAGATTCAAAGGAGGTCTCGAAACTTTACATCAGGCTCAACCTGATGCTGTTGACTGGCTAAGGAAGAAGGGCAAACGCTAGAAGAAGAAGAAGCAGTGATTGGCTTGGATCGACCTTCCCGTGGTGCATCCCGTGAGTACCCATTCATTGGGGAAACTGAGGATCCTTCCTAGCCAACTGAATCAACATGGATCCCAGTCACTTTCAAAGCCAGCAACAAGCAGCAACCTGACGCTGTGTTTTTGTGGTGGTCTGGTGTCGGGCTGCACCGTGGAGAAGAGAGCGGACGTCCAGAGCAAAGGGGTACACAAATCTTTATTATAGGATGGGGGGGGGTTGGGTTCAGACCACGTGGAGCCAGCCAGCAATGGCCGACCACGGGGGGGGGGGGGGGGAGCAGGGAGCGAGACCTCAGAGAGTGAGAGCTGAGAGCCCAGAGAGAGAGAGGGGAGGGGTGAGGGGGCTTTTTATTGGGCGACAACCAGGGGTGCCGTGTAGGGCCAGGATTGGTTGAAAGGGGGCACTCTAGGATTTTGCGGGGCATAGAAAAACCTGGGGGCGGAGACTGCATCAGAATAACTCCTCAGCAACAACGCTGTTTGACTGGCTACGGAAGAAGGGCAAACGCTAGAAGAAGAAGCAGTGATTGGGAGATCATGCCTAGAAAGAGATAGACATGTTGTGTACATATTAAAGTGTAGGTAGGGCAGACAGATGAACTTCATCAAACAGAGGTATCTTTGTTCACTTTAACAAAAGACATATGCCATTTTAATAATTTCTATTTCATCCAGGAGAAATTAGGGGAGAAATGAGCCTATAAATTCTCCACATTTATTCACAATAGAACCATGCCTTGGAATAAGAGAACAGATTTAGGTAGAGGGAAGATATTTCCCTAGGTAGCTTGGGCACAATTTCTTAAATTTCTGATATCAATACAAATTAACTGTATTATACTATTCTTATAGATTTATTTATTTATGTTTGATATTGGTTTGGGAACCTCATGTATAAGAGATTTCATGGTTCCTGGGTTGACTTTTTCATGTTTTTTTTTTTTTTTTTGTCTTGGAGAAACAGATGGGGGTGGGTGGGAGAGAATGACATCATAACAATTCGAGAGCCTTTCACAGTACAATGGCAACTCTATGTAGCATCGGGACTCAGATACTGGCAACGTACAAGGCAAAACATGTACCCTACCAGGTCAGCTGTTTTCCACCACCACCCCCCCAAAAAACTTTATTCCAAGCCTTATTTTAGGCTAGATAGAATTTCATTCAAATGTTAACAAGAAGCTGTGAGAGGTTGTCTGATTTTATGGTTACAAAACTCAAAAGGTTTATCATCATGAATATGGAAGAGTTACTCTGAAACATCTTAGTATAAATTTTGAAACAGTGCAGAATTGTTGAACCCATCAAAAAGGTATTGCAGGCTGAAAATGTATTGAGTATAAATTATCAACGAGAAAGTACTAGTGTTTCAATAAGTTTTCAGGAAAAAAAAACCAAAATATTATAAATGTTGCTGAATAGTTGATTGACAGTACAGAATCAAAGAATGAAGGAGAAAAAAATATTGGAAAAACATTTTTTAGTTCATAATGCATTTATTAGAATAAACATTGCATTTATTAATTTTATTATTTATTAATTTTATGCATTTATTAATAAAAGCTGACTTTGTTAGACGAAGTAAAGACTACAAAAACTGAATAAGGGCAACAGCCTGGCATACTTTAATGATGACTCTTTAGTCACTACCAGGCCACCCCATCACCTGGGGTCTTAGTCTGGGAGTCCTGGGATTCCCACACAGACATGCTGGGCTTAGACCTCTAACAGATCCCTCTCGCCACTGTCACTGGTCATCTCCATCAGGAGCAACATAATGGACTATTTGGGGGCCCCCCATAGGACCTTGCCCTCAATGTGGATCAAAAATGATAAAGAATGTCCCATTCTCCAAAGGTAGTGTTTGTCAATGTTTCCATTTTATAAATAAAAATTAAAAAAAAAAAAAACCTGATCCAAAGGCAGTCTAGGAGTACAATGATGGTGGCTAAGAGCCCGCTGGAGTTGCTGTTTTCATTGTACAAGTGCTGAAGATGGACATAGTGGCAGTTGTGAAACTATGGTTGTACTTGATGCCACAGAACTGTACAATGAAAATAGTAAATTTTACATTATGTATGATTTTTTTAATTTTTATTTTTTTGTCTCTAGGCTCCGGGGCTCAGTGCCTGCATGATGAATTCACTGCTCTTGGCAGCCATCTTTTTTTTTTTTTCCCCTTTGTTGTTCTTGAATAGGGCAGAGAGAAATTGAGAGAAGAGAGGATTACAGAGAGAGGGGGACAAGAAGATAGATACCTGCAGACCTGCTTCACCACTTGTGAAGTGACCTCCCCTGCAGGGGGGTGGGGGCGGACTCGAACCTGTCTTTGCTCTTCACACTATGTGTAGTACACACTCAGTGTACTACCACCGGGCCTCTCATTACTGTATATTTTACAGTCTAAGAAAGGAGAAGAATTTATTTAGAATATGGTAGAATAGAGTTGTGATTTCCTTTCCAATTTTTATGAAACCTCAAGCAGGCTTTTTTCATTGGAAAAGCATTAGCTACTTTTCACTCAACGGTCTTCCCACAACTGCTCTCAGGTAAAAAAGAAAGAAAAAAAAAAAGAAGAAGAAGGAGAGAGAGAGAGAAAAAAGGATGTGTGTATTTAGAATAAGTTCTTCTAAAAAAGAATCCATCTGCTAATCAGATGTTCAATATTATGCTTCTCAACCCAGTAAACACATGTTTATTATATTTAGCTACCAAAATGTTCCAATCCAGTGAAAAAAATATTCCAGATAATGAATACAAAATGTGACTAAGTATTTGGTAGCTAGTAATTGTTGCTAAATTCTAGCAGTTGGAAAATGATGTGAAAAGGAAGAACGTTAAAATCCATTCTCTTTCTCTGATGAGTTTAACTTCTAACACACATGGAAAATTTCTTTTAATTAATTCAGGTAAATTGTTAGTTTCAGAATACGACAAACAACCTACAATACAAAAACAATAACAATGAACATTAATTCAAATCGTTTCTAAAACAATAATTTGGTTACAAGATCTTAAAATATTCAAATTTGAAATCACACTTTGGCTAAAATGTAGGAAGTTTGGGTGATTACTCTTTGTTTAACTGTACAGATATTTCTTTTTTAAATTAGTTTATAAATCCCTCGTCTCATACCTTCTCACATCTGTTTGATGTTTTTCTTGTGAGCACTCTCATAACTATTTATTTATTCATTTATTTATTAACAGAGAATAATTCACTGCTCAGCTCTGGTTTATGGTGATGTCAGGAATTGAACCTGGGACCTCTTAGCCTCCAGCATTAACATCTGTTCGCATTTCTTCTTTAAGAAAACTATTTATATCTATATCCATTCTCTTATAATATTGTAAATCACTATTAAATCACTAATTTACAAAAAAAAAAAAAGGTGAAAAATTTGCTCTGGTAACCTGTTGCTATCTCCCCTGCCCCCCAATTTTTTTCATGCCTTTTAGATATTAAATGTCTTTCCTTCAAATGAGAATTCACAAGAAAGTTTGTGGAATCTGACTCTGAGCAGCAAGCATACAATATGCATACATGTAATATAACATGCAACATGTTATATCACAAGTGTAAGCATATTTATCATGAGAAATGGAGTGGCTAGGGAAGCATGTTGTGGTAGATAATGCACCTCTTAATCTTAGCAAAATGTAAAGATACATCGTCAAGACAAGTAATACTTCATGATCTGGTTCTGGGCCATTCCCGTAGCTGGCCACAGAAAGAGATTTTATAGTTCTATGTAGTGTCTGCCCTACTTCCTATTTTCTACTATTTAATGGGCACATGGCTTTGATCTTAAAATTAACTATTCTATATTACCACCATGTCTTGGAGTCCACTGATTTTATACTTAATCTGGCAAAATGTTGGTGCATTATTCTACCCTCAGGAAAAGCCTAAAGAGCTCTGCCTTGGGTGCCCAGGCTTCTTCCTACCCTTGACATAGTCACATCAGGTTAAGTGTCAACAATATGGGAGTTAGGCAGTAGCACAGCAAGTTAAGTGCACACGGCACAAAGCGCAAAGACTGGCACTAAGGATCCCAGTTTGGAGCAGCCAGCTCCCCACCTGCAGGGGGACGCTTCGCAAGCGGTGAAGCAGGTCTGCAGGTGTCTATCTTTCTCTCCTCCTCTCTGTCTTCCCTTCATCTCTCGATTTCTCTCTGTCCTATCCAGCTATGACAACAATAATAACTGCAACAACAAGGGTAACAAAATGGGAAAAATGGCCTCCAGGAGCAGTGGGTTCATAGTGCAGGCACCGAGCCCCAGTGATAACCCTGGAGGCAAAAAAAAAAAAGTGTCAACAATATTACAAGATTTCTTACTGGGTGTGTGTGTGGTCAATGAGTAGTGAAATCATAATGAATTTCCCTTTACTGACTTAGCATTTGCTAGAAAAGAAACTGATCGTGTTGTGACTTGTCAACAATGCTTGTTGAGAATGAATATATATTTTCACTATTTACTAAATCCACAAGTTTTCGCTGTAGCATATATATCAGAAGATAGATACCCAGTGGGTTCTGCTTTCTTCTGACTCTGTTTTCAGGAATCTGCATCCTGAAATAAACTATTGTAGACTCATAGGTACAAGCAAACATGCATACCATGCACACATCTAGAACTTGTCTTGGTTCATGTAGATATTTCTGTTTGTTTTTTCTTTTCTTTTCTAAGATTGAAGATATTTTAACGCCATTCTTGTAGAGTTTTAGAGTGTTTTGATATATGTTCTATTTGTGGTGGTCTGGTTGTTTATAGGAAACCTTTCAGAACTTCTTTCAAGGCAGGCTTGGTGATGGTTGCTTCCTTCAACTGTTGCTTGTCTGAGAAGGTTTTGATGCTTCCATCTAGTCTGAATGACAATCTAGCAGGATATAGTATTCTTGGCTGAAAGCCTTTCTCATTGAGCACTCGATAGATATCTTGCCATTCTCTTCTGGCCTGTAGTGTTTGTATGGAGAAGTCTGCTGCTAATCTTATGGGTTTTCCTTTGTAGGTGACTCTTTGTTTTTCTCTTGCAGCCTTGAGGATCCTTTCTTTATCCTTATTCCTTTCCAATCTAAGTATGACATGTCTTAGTGTCTTTAGGTCTGGGTTAATTCTGTTTGGGACCCTCTGGGCTTCTTGAATCTTTATGTCTTTGGTGTTGTCTAGACTAGAGAAATTTTCAGCTATTATGGCCTGGAGAACGCTTTCTTCCTCCCCTTCTCTTTCTTCCTCTGGTAAGCCAATAATGCGTATATTGTTTCTTTTGAAGTCATCCCATAGGACTCTGTTGTTGTTTTCAGCATCTCTTAATCTCTTTTTGAGATCTCTTACTTCTTTTTTAGTTGTCTCTAATTCATCCTCAATCTTGCTAATTCTGTCTTCAGCCTCATTGATTCTATTCTCTCTGCCCTCTACTGCTTTCTGGAGTTCATCTATTTTGTTGCCCTGCTCTGATACTGTTTTAGCTTGTTCAGCTAGTTGCCTTCTTAGCTCAGCAATTTCAGCTTTCAGCTCTCTAATATCCATGAGATAATTAGAATTTTCTTCCATATTCTCATTTGTTGTTCCTGCAGTTCTGATTACAATTTTTTCAAATTCTTTACTCACTCCTGTTATTATTTCCTTAGCTAATGTTTGGATGTTGAACTCGTTGTTTTGTGCTTCGCCCTCTGGAGGACTTTTAGCTGGACTCTTGTCCTGGTTCGAGTCTCCATTATTTTTTCTTGTTGTTTTAACCATTTTATATAAGTTAACAGTTTTTTCAATCCCTGAGTTGGAGTTCAGTGGTGTAAAAGCCTTTTTTTTTTTTCCCTGTAGGCTATGGTAGCCTGAGGGCTTTTAAACTATCAATAGGCTTCTTGGCTTAATCAATGACTCCTGACCAAGAGATAAAGCAGGGTGTGGCAGAGATAATCCAGTGGTTATGCAAAGAGACTTTCACAGCCCTTCAGCTATGCCACCAAGGTATAGGTCTTCTCCTGAGTTTCCCGGTTAGATCTCTGTGCCCTGGTGTCCCTCCCTGTTGCTGCTCCAGATTCTGAGGGTAGTAGCAATGGATACTCAGAGTTGTACTTGGTGAGTCTCTGGGGAGTCCTTTCCTCCCTTCAGCTGTCCCCTTGTTGGTGGAGCAGACTGGAGGTGGTGTCTCCACTGACAAACTGTCGAACTGTTAGCAGTCACTTAATCTCTCCTTAGGCCCCTCTCTCCTCTCTGTCACCAGCCACGCGTGTTTGTACTCACGGGTGATTTACTGGGTTTCTGTGGTCATTCTAGTCTGTCTTGTTTCGGTCCGGGTGGTCTCCTTTGGTATTCCTAGTTGATCCGGGAGAGGAGACTTTTCTTTTCTTTTCTTTAAACTTATCTATCAGTGAGAAAGAAAGGAATTATAAGAGTGAAAAGAATCAGAGATTCACTCTAGTACATATACAACTAGAGATTGAACTGAAGACCTCATGCTTGAGAGTCCACTTTTTTTACCCACTATACTACCTCCCAGAACACTAGATATTTACTATTGGTATGGTTGAGAATTGCTTAATAGGCCCAGTGTATACTTTCAGAAATCAGGTAGGAGAGTGTGTGTTCAATGTCTCTCTGTGTGTTGTTGTTTGCTGTGGTGAAAGACTGCATTTGATTTTTCTTCCGTTTATGTTAGTTTGATATCATGATAGTCTGAAATAAAGTTCTACTTTTCTAGAGCCATAAATTAAAATAAACACAAAAACAATTAGATTTTTTTTAGCAGATGATTTTAAAAATAAATAAGGAAGTATTGTTTTTGTAAAAGGATTAGAAGTTGAGTAAATTAATCTAAGCCACATCAGTGAGTTAGTGAAAGGGTTGAGAACAGATTTTATGTTTTATGGTGTCTGGTCTGGTTCTTAGACTCCTTGTCTACAGTCTCACTGTGTGTTCTTGGAAAAATCACTTCCCATATACTCATTTTATGGGAAAATTACATTGACTCTGTCTTATAAATGTACTAAGGGAACTCTAAAGTCCCCTGAGGGTTGGGCTTGTGTCTGTTTCCACTTGCTTACACATGCAGTACTGCCTCACATAATTGAGGAGGACATTCCTGATGACTATATGTATCTGTATGTTTCAAAAGACCAATTCAAAGCAAAGTACTTTCCTCCTTTACCCACACAACTTTTATATACTTTCATTCATTGAATTCATTGATTCTTGGAATCTTATGGAAAGGATTCTGTAGGTCTATTCATTAAATGCTTCAGACTGTCTTTTCTATGTTAACACATTTATTCAAAGCAAAGACACATCTGTTTTATTCTGTTTTGGTGTGTGTGTGTGTGTGTGTGTGTGTGTGTGTGTGTGTGTGTGTTTGAGAGAGAGATATAGAGGGAGGTTGAGACCAAAATATTGCTCAACTTAGAACAACCTTGGATTTACCATTGTTTTGTCTTTGTTGTTCTCATGTGTTGCCCCACTCAAAGCCCAAGAGATAAAAAGCACATATTCTACCACTGACCATCTCTCTCACCCTAAGAGAAATATAAATTATCAAAACCTACTAATTGGTGAAAAAATTCAAACAAAACCAACTTTTACATTCAATGAGAATGATGGTGATCACCAAAGAGAAAAGTGATGAGAGTAGAAGGAATGTATAGAGACGTCTTTTTCATAATGAGATTAGAATTTTGGTAGAGGTACAGGAGTCACCTACAAATACAGGGATATTGTTAAAAGACAGGAAGTACCTAGGGGGATACAAAAACTGCTGCACCACCTGTGTGCCTGGGGGAAGGAAACTGATGACCAGCAAATGAGAATGGTGACAAGTGTGGCTTGAAAAGGTAGAGGAGGGGCTTGGGTGTGATAAACTAGACCTGTGGGTCTGGTCTCTTGCTTTCTTCCTAGGTCACCATGGGAGTAAGCTGCTTTTTGTGCTACCTCTCTCTCTCCCTTCTTCCCTCCCTTCCTCCTCCTCCTCATCATCCTTCTTCTTCTTCTTTTTCCTCTCTCTCTCTCTCTCTCTCTCCCCCTCTCTTTCTCTCTCTCTATCTATCTCTCCATCGGGCTCTCGGCCCTACGTGAGTGCCCCATCAACATGTATGTCTGTCTTTCTTTGGCTTTCTTGCCTAGGTGGGCTTCCTCTGAGATGTGAGTATGGGGGCTCGTCTTTCTCCTTCTCTCTCTTTCTCTCTCTCTCTCGGCCTAACATATAAATGTTTTCAATTTTCCTGAACAAAGTTTAAAATTCCTGAAAATCATACTCTCTCCTCAATTCTTTGTTGAGATTGTATGTGATGAACCTTTAAGTGTTGAGGAAACAAGTTCAGGTCCATCTTTCCCCTTATACCATATAAAGCTAAATCCTTGGATTTTTCTAGTATTATGGCCAATGTTAAAGCAATAAGAAAGAAATTAAATAGAAAAATATATTTAAATTTGTTTGTACTTCTCCCTTAAATATGAACTTTTATGTAAGAAAGATTCTTTTACTTGCTAATATATATATTTTTTAACTCTGGTCCATGTTAACAGGGCTGACTTAAACTCACCAACCACCATAGTATTTCCTATGGAGAGCAAAGATGGAAGAGTTAGAGAGACAAACCCTAGAGAAAAAAGAAGCAGATATGATGTATCGACATCAAAGCACCAAATAATTTTATTCCCTGTCTTGATTTTCTGCTTTGGTGCCATAGGCTCTAAGTCTTAACTACAAATCCTTCCAGGCAAGGAAATGAAATTCCCATTTTGATCCTAATTCTATGGTAACTAAAAATTAGTGGGCCATCTACCTACACTCATGATGACTCATTCAGGGAGTCAAGGAGACAGTTTTGAGTCTTCCTCAGAACTGAGTGCTGCAGCTGGTGATGTAAGTCAACATATTTTTAGTTGTATGTGTTATTCACAAGTGAACTTACTCACAGAAATAGCTTCTGGGTCACTGTTGCTATTTCACTGGGTTCTAGAACTAAACTTAAGTAGGAGAAAGAAGCTGAGGAATTTGGATTTCAGAGTTCCTGCTAGCACTCAAAGCATAAATATCCTCATTTGAACAGGACTTGCTACTTTGACTTCACTAAGAACAAAAACCACATTAAGTTCTTCATTCAGGTTCTCATGGATAGCAATCTCATTTCTACTAGAATTCTCAGTGTAGCTAAAATAACGGAAATACACATATGTTTTCTACTTTTATATTTTCCTGTCATAGAAGAGTGGACCAGAATACACTGCAAGGAACAGAGCTCTGTCAGTCTGGATGTTGTCAGGAAAGCAAGAAGGAGATATTTCAGTGAAAAATCATTAAAAAAAAAAGTGGACCACATCAAATATCTGAATTATGGAGTTCCTATATATAATGTGTCACCCAAAACTAATGGTACTGATTACAGTATGCCCACAGTTTCTTTCAAATCCTTTTAAAAGTGAGATGCTTAGTTAAAATCTATATGCTATTAAGGATGAGGGGCAAGTAGGGAACTGGCAAGTAAAGTGCTTACACCACCTCATCATCTGGGACCCTAGTTAGGGAATCAATCCTTGGACTCCCACACAAATACAGTGGGCATAGACCTCTAGTGCATCCCTCTCTCCACCACCACTGCTCACTTACATCAGGAAAGTCATCATAAGCCCTCTTGTGGACCCTCCTAGGACTTTGACTTCATCAAAAAACAGTGACAGTAGGGATAACCCCAGTCTTGAAAGGGAGATTGGGGTGTCCTGCCTGCCACTTGAGGAAGACTGGTCTTGAAATGAGTGCAGCCTGCAGTGTTCCCCAGATCTGACCATGAGCCGCAAAGTCAGACCAATAGGGACTCAGCAGTTACACAGACTCTGATGTGATATATATAGGCCCTGGGCCAGGTGGATGGCTATAAATAGTTAATTATATCCAGTTTTTTTTCAAGAATGGGAGCTACTCACTGGCCTAATCTAACTTTCTAGCCCTTTTCTCTATTCTGGCAACATTTTCTCAGACAATATTTAGATCCAGCTTCAGGCTAGCTATCATAATCAAGCAAAACTATCATAACTGTGTGCACACCCCCAGGAACATGCCTAACATGGACTTTCTAGCTTTCTTCTACCCTAAGATCCCTAATCTCATCTGCTCTAGCCCTACTTTTTGGTTCCTGTTCATTAACCATTTTATCTCAGTTTATGACCTGCCACCTTCCAAACACCAATTTGCAAATGCTACCATGATGGCATCCTGACTTCTCTGAACAAATGTGACCTGTGTGACGTGGAACCTTGCCTCTCCAGAGCTCTGGCCCACTGGGGAAGGATAGAAACAGGCTGGGAGCACGGTTCAACCTGCCAATGCCCATGTCCAGCAGAGTAGTAATTACAGAAGCCAGACCGTCTACCTTCTGCACCCCCAAAATAACATTGATCCATACTCCTAGTGGGAGAGAAGTGATAAGAGGAAGAAGATGGGAGTTGGGCGGTGGCGCAATGCATTAAGCGCACGTGGCACAAAGCACAAGGACCTTAGTAGGAATCCCAGTTAGAGCCCCCGGCTCCCCACATGCAGGGGTGTCGCTTCACAGGCAGTGAAGCAGGTCTGCAGGTGTCTTTTTCTCCCCCTCTCTGTCTTCCCCTCCTCTCTCCATTTCTCTCTGTCCTATCTAATAATGAAGTCAGTAACAACAATAATAACTACAACAACAACAATTAAAAAAAAAACAAGGGCGAGAAAAAGGGAAAATAAATAAATAAATATTTTTAAAAATTTTTAAAAAAAGAGGAAGAAGAGAAGAGGGCTCTGAACTCCAGCTCCATCAGCACCCAGAGAGAGGAAGAAAAGGAGAGGGACATGTGGAGGTAGTAATGTTATGAGTGGCCCGGAGAGGAAGAGAGTATGGGATCAGGAAGAAAAAGGGGGCAATTATGTATAAATGTGGACAGACAGTTGTAGAGATGATGGCTGGCCCATGTGGTGGCTTGAAGTGGGCGACTAAAGATCCAGAACCCTGGTGGTGGGAATGAAGTGGATTTATACCCCTGTTGACATGTAATTTTATAAATCAACATTAAATCACTAATAAAATTATTAAAAATTAAAATAAATGGATAAAAAAGAGAAAATAAAATGCTAACATGCCATTTTAAGTAGGAAACCATGGTCATTTGGAATAAGGGTATGGAAAATAAATGGTGCAAAAGGGGCTGTGGTGATCAGGCAGTGGTGCAACTGGTAAAGCACATACATTACAGTGCACAAGGACCCAGGTTCAAGCTCCTGGTTCTCACCTGCAGGAGGAAAGCTTCACAAGTGGTGAAGTAGTGCTGCAGATCTCTCTCTCTCTCTTTCTCACTCTGTCTCTCTCTCTCTCTCTCAGTGTATATCTAACTTCTCAACTTCTCTCTGTCTCTAACCAATAAATAAATAAAATTTAAAAAGGGACTATGAGCGACATTACAATGGATGTCTTTAAAGTCCTAAATGAGAGTAAGGACTAACATTCCTTCCTTATCCATTCTTTCTTATCACTCCACCATTCTTGGGATAGTTCCTGGTTCAGTGGGACTTAGCAGAAGTAGTCACTGGTAAAACCTCACTGATGATTTTGACACTATTTCCCCAAATTAAATTATAGATTGCATACATGGGATCTGTGAAAACCCAAACTAGATTATATGGTACTTCATAGAGAGCACAAAGTGCACTGACTTACGTCTTTTTGGGGGAGGGTGAGGAAGATTTTTAAAAACTATTTTATTCATTTGAAATAAAATTTCATATGAGAGAAGGAGAGAGAGAAAAAAGAGCCAGAACACCACTCTAGTACATACAGTTCCAAGGACTGAGCTGGCAGCCTCAGGGATGCCAACCTTGCATTTCTATCAGTTGAGCCATCTCCTCAGTGCTTTTTTATCCATAACTAATCAACATTTTTTTATTCTGCCAAAAATGATTTTTTAAATTTTGAAACAAACATGGGAACTTGAGAAATCTAGTCTTTTTTCTTAAATAATAACATATAAATTATACAATATTGCAATTAACCATAAAGAAAAGTAGTGTTGAGAATACAATGATAATTGCACTGCTATCTTGGGGTACATTCAATAAATTAAGAAATGAATAACTTTATTTACACCAAATACTTTTGATAGACAACATCAGTTTATCATGCACTATTATCCTTTAGTATTCATAGTTGAGTCTGAGGAAATGGGGACCATCTCTTTAACACACTTCTAAATAATTGCCAGCTTCTCTTAGTCAACACAAAGCAAAAACAGACACATAAAATAATCAGTGTTTGAATGCAAAACATTCCAGCAAACAAATGGCAAGCAATGAAAACAAGAGAGGTGGGAAGAAGTAAAGGAAGTTGTAATGCGTTCATAATTCTCTCTGTATGTATTCTGACTGAATTTGTCAGGAGAATGTTGGGGTCAGGAGACCCTAAAGCCCAGGGGCTACCTGAACCCTGGGTCATTTTGTTTCTCCATTTGTTTCCCCTAATAGAAGAGGAAGAAAACAGAACACCCGAGGAAGTAGTTATTATGGGACAGATGTAAGAGGGGCATTAGAAAAGTAGCCACACCTGGGAAACAGAGGTTCAATAGAAAAAGTAAGAAATGTCAATGGAGCAGTGGGAACATGATTCCGAGTAGGAATTCAGACTAGGGTAAGAGAATTTAAAGGGCTACAGGGTGTCACCTACTCTGTGACACTCATGTGTCTATGCATAAGTTATTTGCTCTTCACAAAATAAAATATGCTTCTGCACATAATCTACCATGGTTCTCTGAGGTAAAATTTGCACACCTGATCCACAAAGTCGTTCTTGATTCTTCTTCTTGTTTTATTAGTGATTTAATAATGATTAACAAGATTGTAGAATAAGAGGGGTGCAATTCCATATAATTCCCACCACCAGAGTTTTATATCCCATCCCCTGATGGGAAGTTTCCCTATTTTTTATCCCTCTGGGAATATGGACCAAAGCTCTTTATGGTTGCAGAAGATGGAAGCTCTGATTTCTGTAATTGCTTCTCCACTGGACATGGCCATTGGCAGGCCAGTCGATACCCCCAGCCTATTTCTATCTTTCCTTAGTGGGGTAGGGCTCTGGACAAACTGGTAAGGTCAGTGCCCAGGGAAGTCAGGATGGAATCATGATAGCATCTGCAAATTGATGGCTGAAAGGTGGTATGATATAAAGTAGGACAACTTGTTTAATAATAAAGAACCTAATTGTAAGAATATAACAGATGTTTCAGAGTCTTCATGTTGGAAGAAGCTAGGAAGTCTATTTTAGGTATATTCCAAGGGACCCAAGAATTTACTGACTTTTTATGTCTTAAGTGTTTTATTTTATTATTTAAAAAAACTTATTTATAAAAAGGAAACTGACAAAACCACAGGATAGGAGGGGTACAACTCCACACAATTCCCACCACCAGAACTCCCTATCCCATCCCCTCTCCTGATAGCTTTCTTTTTCTTTATCCCTCTGGGAGTATGGACCCAAGGTCATTGTGGGATGCAGAAGGTTGAAGGTCTGGCTTCTGTAATTGCTTCCCTGCTGAACATGGGCATTGACTGGTCGATCCATACTCCTAGCATGCCTCTCTCCCTAGTAGGGTAGGGTTCTGGGGAATTGGAGCTTCAGGACACATTGGTGGGGTTGTCTGTCCAGGAAAGTCTAGTTGGCATCATGTTAGCATCTGGAACCTGGAGGTTGATGAAAGTTAACATACAAAGCCAAACAAATTGTTGACCAATCATGGACCTAAAGGCTGGAATGAAGAGTTGAGGAGGTCTCCGTTTTGTAGATAGCTAGTAGGCATATTTTAGTTATATTCCAAAGGGCCTGTGGTTATACTAGTGGTTTGTTTTTTTTGTTTTTGTTTTTTTGGCCTGAGCCTGAAATCTGATATTTAGGTGGATCCTAATTATTGTCTGGGGAGATGATGTTATGGCTGGCAGAAGGACCAGAAAGCTGGATCAGGGAAGAGAGTAGCTCCAAAATATGGGAAAGATGTATAAATATTGTTGATTGTAAACCCCATCAGTTTGATGTGATCTGGGGCCCATATTCAGCTTAGGAGCCTATGTGACCTCTACATCCCTGTAGATCTGAGCTCACATTCTGTGGTCATAAGTAGGAACATTCCAAGCTGCCCCAATATCAGGACCCATCTTCCTCAAGTGTAGGAAGTGATGGGGCGGCCTGGTAGTGACCAAAAGGGACATCATTACAGTGTTCTGGTCTCTTGTACTTATTATAATTTTTCTGAAACAATATTATAAACCAACCAGAGATGGCACCAGACTACCCAAAGAATATGATGATGGATTTGAAACAATTTTGTTAACAACTATGAACAAATTTCTTGCTGAAACTTAAGAGGATAAAGATTATCAGTAGCATTCTCACTAATTGGTACAAAGTTGCAGATGGAAAATGTGAACAGTCAGCAAAGAATGTTTTGCTGTTGTAGCTACAGAAGAGTCTATCAGAAGCTGAATTTATATATACAGAATTGCATGCGGTTTTCTGTTGGTGGTTTTAATTCACAGGTTAAATAAAAGCCGGCTTTCTTGATACAATGAAAGATAAAAAGACCATAGAAATACATTTTTATACTTTGCACCAAGAGAAAAGATGAAGAACTAATGAATGAACTCAAGAAGAAAGCATTTTTCTATGAGCCAAAGAAAAATTCAAATTTTATGATAATTCTCATATGATGTGTTTTATCTCTAACATTATGAATCGATGTGTTTGGCTATGTAGCACTATAGGGCAGTGATCAATGGCAGAGAATACAAGGTCAGATCAAATTGTCTGACCTGAACTTCACCACTATTACATAATGAATCTTTGGCAAATTGTGAAGCTCTTGCAATTTCTAACTCTTTCATCAGGTTGAATGATAATTTTTACAAGTGAAAATTAAAATTAAATGAGATAGTTTAGGTAGTGTTTAGAATGTTTTCTTTCTCTCTTTGTTCTTTTGTTTTAACATGAAAATTTATATGAATGTAAGAATAAAAACCTATTCACAATCTGAGATAAAATCTACGTAGAGCTTTGAAAATAAGACTGTCAAGTGGAACAGGAATACATGTGAATATTCCACATGTGGCTATTGTATTATTTTTTTACTTATATCCAATATAGAATTGTATGTAAGATGCATATTTATGTAAAGTTTTTATTTATGTAGAAATTTGGCAATTTGAGGAGTCTGCTTCAAGAAGCTCTTTTAAAGTCAATAAAATAGAAATAATAATTATTTATTTTAAAATTAGATTTATTTTATTTTATAGAACAGAAAAAAGTTGAAAAGCAAAGGGAAGATACATAGATAGAGATAGAAAGTGAGAGGGAGAGGGAGAGGGAGAGGGAGAGGGAGAGGGAGAGGGAGAGGGAGAGGGAGAGGGAGAGAGAGAGAGACGGAACGACCTCTGTTTAACCACTCTAGAGGCTTCCTCTACTTTGCAGGTGAGGACTGAGGGTTTGAACTCAGCTCTTTTAGCAGTTACATGTGTGCTTAACTGGGTGCACCACCACCTAGCTCACACATATAATGTTTAGAACACTGAGTGAGAGGCAGGACCAAAATGGTCAAACAGGGAGAAACTGTGTCTACCTTTTGCTCTCACAACAAAACTACATATGTAATTCTTGGATTCTCCAGAACAAGTCATTCTTTTTCCTTTTATCTATATTAGGTTAATTTTAACAATATTTTTCTTTTATCTTCCTGAAGATCACAACTCTGCTTCTCCCAATTCCCCAATTCCCTGCCCTACTCCTCATAGGCACATTCCTGAAGATCACAACTCCCCCTCTGCTTCTCCCAATTCCCCCGCCCTACTCCTCATAGGCACATTCCCTAGCATAAATCAGCCCTCACTTCCCTAGTAAACAAAGGAATCTATATTGAACTGTACTTCCTCTTTGTAAACACAAGATTAAATATTTCTCTTTTGCTAACCTGTCTAGTGTTTGATTTATTCATTCAGTTTCTGAAGAGTCCAGAGCGTGGGGGTTTTCCTAGAGTATTAACATAGCACAATCTACCCAGACAGCGGCAGGCTAAGGGCTCTGTCTACCCACCTGCTTTCCATTTCAGATGCAAGCCTCAGGCAAGCCCTAGGTAGTTATCTGCGCCCCTGACCATCTGGCTGCAGACTGTTAGACTCCCTTGAATCCCTCCTCAGATTTCAGTCAACTGTCCAGGTTATTATTTGTGCTTTAACCTACTGGCTATAAGAGATTTCCCTGGAATCCCTTCCTCAGGACCAGTTAATTATCTCACAGAATTCAGGAAATGTGTTAGCTCACTAGATCACCAATTTATTACAAAGAATATTAAGGAATGTGAATCAACAGCTAGATGAAGAGAAACAGAAGATATGAGGGGAGACATGCTGAGCTTCCCTGTCTCTGTTCAGGTGAACCATGTTACCCCAAGTCCTGACATATTCACCCACCTTTAAACTCCCTGTGTTCTTCCTCTTGAGTGTCTGTAGAGACTTAATTACATTAGCATGACTGATTAACTCACTACTGATCATTGATTCAAACTTCAGCTCCTCTTTTTCTCTTTGTCATGATGGTGGTGATGAAATTCTAATCCGCTAGTCATGTGACTGCTTGCCAGACCCTATTGCTGTGGGGGAGTAGGAAGGAATGGGGCAAAGGGCCTAGAGGTCCCTTTCAAATTCCACTAGGGTTCTGGGCAATTATCTACATGGAAGAATCACACTGAAACTCCATCAGTTTCAGGGAAGTGATCACTTACTGACGTAAAATAGGGTTAGAAAAGAGAGGGGAAGGTGCTTGCATAGATTACCTTTGAGCCCTCAAGACTGAGAAAGTGCTCTGCACCCTGACTTTCCTAGCCCTTTCTCCTTTAAAGTGGGTTTAGGGGATGCTGAAGCAGACTCCGAAAGGATTAACCACCATTTCCAGGTGTGCACATCAGCTTTCATCTGCATTTTATGGTCTGAGTCAGGTGGAAGAGAAGATACTGGTTTAGGATGTAGACATCTTGGCATCTGGCCCCTCTTTCGGGTGACCTCCTGGGTGCAGGGGGAAGGGCTGCTTGCTACTCTTCCCCAAAGTGATCCTCTAACATTATCCTTAAGTTTCTCCACCAAAGCCACTTATTAATGTAACGGGAGAGGTAGTCAACACATTCTACAGTCGAGAATTCCAAGGTTTTTTGGTGATGTGAAATGAAATTAGGAAAAAGAAGGATAAGTTCTGTAGATGTTGCGGGCTTGCCGCAAGGCTTAACATGGGAAACAGTCTAAGTCCCCTTAGAATTCACTGGTCAGTTTCTAGATGAATATCCACTGAAGAATCACAAATGGTATCATCAGGTTTTAGGGAAAAGAGTGTGTACAGAAACAAGGCAGAGATAGGAAATAAGAAGATATGCACATAGATACTTAGGCACTTAACAATGAGAGAAGCTATGAGCTTCCCAGCCCTCCTAGCTTTATAGCAGATTGAAGGCTGGAGTATGTGTATTGAGTCACATATATGCTGAAACAGACTCTCAAAACGTCCATAATTATTAATTTTAGTAGTTTGGTAAACACATCTGCATTCTTTTTTTTAATATTTATTTATTTATTTTCCCTTTTGTTACCCTTGCTGATTTTTATTGTTGTTGTTGATGTCATTGTTAGATAAGACAGAGAGAAATGGAGAGAGGAGGGGAAGACAGAGAGGGGGAGAGAAAGAGAAACACCTGCAGACCTGCTTCACCACCTGTGAAGTGACTCCCCTGCAGGTGGAAAGCCGGGTGGCTCGAACCAGGATCCTTAAGCTGGTCCTTAAGGTTTTGTGCCACCTGCACTTAACCCACTGTGCTGCCACCTGACTCCCCAACACATGTACATTCTATGGTCTCCAACCAGAAAGATGTGGGAGATACTGGAAGTATTCTGGGATATCGTCTAGATGTCTAGTCTCTTCTTTGTACTACAAAGAGGGATGTCCATGAGAAAAGATGCATAGACCAGTTCATCCAGCTCCAACTTCCTGGCCATATGTGCTTGCTCATGTGGCAGTTGGGGTTTTCTGCTATGAATCTCTTAGCAGGCTCAGATACAAGAGCAGGAGAGTTTTCTTTGCTCTGTACCAAGCATAACCTGCAAGGTTGCTTCCAACCAAGATTCTAGCCCTCTGCCATGAGAAATCATGGAAGACTAGTAAGTTCCTTCTCATCTAAAGTAAGAATGCTAGGGCTTTATCTCTTAATTTGCAATATTCTTTAGCCTAGAATTCCAGGGTCCTCCCCTCTTAAGATAACAAGTGCTATTTATCCTACCCCACTGGGGAAAGACGGAAACAAGCAGGGAGTATGGATGGACCTACCAACACCCATGTCCAATTACAGAAGGCAGACGTCCTACCTTCTGCTCCCCATAATGACCCTGTTTCCATGCTTCTAGAGGAAAAAAGAATGGGAACCCTTCTAATGGTAGGGATGGGATATAGACTCTGGTGGTGGGAACTGTATGGGATAGTACCCCTCTTATGCTACAATCTTGTCAATCATTAAATCAATTTTTTAAAAATGCTATTTATATCTAACTCACATAGGTGTTCATGTGTGTCCTCATAGATGAGTGTCTTGTTATTTAAAATTGTGGATATGACATAAACTTCTACCATGAAAATTCTCTTCATTAGTTTATAAGTACACATCTTTCCTAAACTGAGTTGAGGAAGGCACTTCAGTGCACCCTGTCTTGGCACAAATTTTGGAAATATAACAACAATCCTGAATTTTCAATAAAGTCCTTTTCTTTTTCTGCAGGTAGTAGTGACAAATTTATTTACCAGTGAGTGATCTATGAGCAAGGAACTGTGAATGAAGATACCTTTAAATGACCAAAATACATATTTCTCATAACTCACAACATTGCATTTGCTAAGAGTGAGGCTACATAATGTTATGAAAGTAAACATAAATTACTCCAAAGTCTATCTAAAAACAAAGACCACAGATGAACTACTAAATAAAATCCAGCTAAATGTTGCATACATTATAAATATAACAGAAAGTGATACAAGATGTTAAAACTAGGCAGATAGGTCAGGGAAAACATCATAAAATGAGGGAAATACGTGTGCAATATTAGCTGCCAGCAAAGTCAGAAAGGCAGTGAGAGGAGAAGGATTTGTCATTAAAGTAAAACATTTAAAAAATCATTAATCTTTACAGTTCAATATGTGATTTCTGTGATTTAGCAGTGTAACATCAGGTCATGTAAAGCAAGTTTACCAATTAAAAGAAACCCATAAGATAAAATTATGAAAAATTTTACTCTCCTAGCCCTCAAATTTGAAGAACTGAAACATCACAAGTTTAAGATCGTAAAATATTTTATGTGATTTTTTTTTACTGAATTACAACTAAAACAATGCAAATTCATGTTTTTATAACTTACTAACTATTCGACCATGTACAGAGGGGGAGCCCTCTGTACACTGAGAATGATTTCTACTCACAGTTATTGTGTAAAGGGCATAATGTCTAAAATTATATAACTTACTGTTAGATCAACTCTTTAAAATGCTATCTAATAGTACTACTATTATTAGGGAAGTCAAAAGAGGAATAGCTATCTGGTCACAAGGAAAGTCAAACCCCTGTCATTCCAGCTTTTGGCAAAGGAAAGAAAAATATTCCTTACTGTTTAACTAGCAATGGGGACAGGTGTTGTTATTCAAATTAACTGCAACTTTTACTCTATTTTCTCACAGCACTTAATAGAGGAAAAAGTGGGAGGGCAACTGGTAAATGAGAAGCTGGCTTCAGAGGTAAGCACAAAGGAGTCTGAAGCCTTTAAATGTCTTCCTAGAACAAAACCGCTCTAGGTCTTAAATCACTCTTTTTTATTTCCAAAAGGCAAGGCAGCAGGAAGAGGGTGGGGTTGTGAGCCTCTGATTGCTGTCCTTTTGTTTTCCAAATTCAATTTTAACAGTTGACAATTAAGTTTAGCCTAATTTATCAGTTTCAGGTCATCTCCTCCCCTCAGGCTTCATTAGTAAAATGAATCTTGGCTTCTGCAAATGGAAACTACTCCTTTATTCCATATTTGCATAGAATGGTTCTAAATATAGCTCCCATGTTACAAGCCCATCTCTTAAAAAGAAAAAAAGAACTTGAACTAAGCCATGTTCAATAAAGTAGAAATAAGTTTAAAAAGAAAGGATTTAAGCATAATGCAAATATGTTTACATTTACATCATTTCTAATATTTGGAAACTATCTAAATGTAGTTATACAACCTCAGAATCACAACCAGCTAAACCTGAAGAAAATTTATTAGCTTAAAATCATTATTAAAAAATGAAAATAATTAACCATTCATTGAAAACTTTTAAAATAGTAATGCAAACACACCAGGAAACACTAAAAATGAAGTCAGAAAATTGGCTGTTAGAATTCACTTGATATCTTGGTAGGTAGATGAAATGTGTTTGCCCACCTCTCCCAGAAATAACTGATCTGATCACCATAATTTAAGCATTCTCTAAGCTACCTGACACAGAGGATATACAATTGTAGATGTAGTTAAGAGAGGTAATGCACTGATTTTAAATGTATTTATTTTCTGACAGAGAAGTATACTGCTCAGCTCTGGCAGGTGGTGGTACTGGGGACTCAAGTGGAACCACAACTCCCTAGCTCAGCTGAATTTAAGTAGGGTGATTATTCTGGATAATTGGATATATCCAGTGCAATTACAAGAGTTCTTAAAGTGAAATAAGCAGACAGAATCTGAGATGGGACTTCAGAGGGTCAGAGTGGTGCGATAGTACAAGAAAGTCACTCTCTGTTGCCGATTTTAAAGATGGAGAAAAGGAACTTAAAGCAAGGAATAAAGATGTTTTCTATAAATTGAAAAAGGCAATGAAATAAAATCATTCCAGAACCTACAGAAAAGGCACACCTTGATTTTAATCTGGGGAGATCTATCTCGGTTCTCATTTATAGAACTGTAAATAAATTGATGTTGAAAGAACATAACTGGAATGAAGTTACTAAGTTTGTGGCAGTTTGGAACACAGCAGCAACAGAAAACTGCTAAAATATGGCTAGGAACTTGTTATTTATTAAGCTATTAAAAGAAAACAACTGGGGCTTGGCTGTGGCTCACCTGGTAAAGTGGCAAGTTACTATCTGAAAGGAACCAGGTTCAAGGCCCCTGTTTCCACCCCCAGAGGAAAACTTCAAAAGTAGTGACTCAGTGCTGTAGGTCTTTCTCTCTCTCTCTCTGTATCTCCCCCTACCCTCTCAATTTTTCTTGGTCTCCAACAAAAATTAAAATTAAAATAATATTAATAAAAGCAAATAGATTAAGGAAAACTGATATTTTTAAAGTAAACAATAATGGAGAAATAATGAGAAATAGATCTAATGAGATTAAGAAAAGAGATTAAATGTGTATTTATAGTATATAAAGTAGTTACAATTGTCTATTCTAGATAATATATTGACAATCGGAGAAGTAGAACACTTTACGAAACCCATTTGCAAAGCTGACTCAAGAATAGAGTCTGAATTAACTGATAATCACAGAATAGACAGAAAAAATATGTACAAATTATTTCATTCAGAGAAAATCTTGATAAATAGTTGATTATTTTTATTTTCAAACATCAGTGAAAATATGTTTATTATAAGTTATTCTAAAATTTAGTAGAATAAAATCTTGCATATTCATTGAATAATTTAGTTGAACCCCAAGACCAAAATTAGGAAAAAATTAATGTAGAATTAGATCAGGAAAGAAGATAACTTTATTGGTATAAACTAGAATATTATTCACAAGTATATGAAACATACAAAAAGTTGCATTCCCAAACAGGAAGTGAGAGATGCATAACAGATGAGGGATACTATCCACTCTTTTCTTCTTCTAGCATTTGCCCTTCTTCCGTAGCCAGTCAACAGCATCAGGTTGAGCCTGATGTAAAGTTTCGCGACCTCCTTTGAATCTGGAGAGGTGGCAGTCATTGACTATGTGGGTCATAGTCTCTCTGTAGCCGCAGGGGCAGTTCGGGTCATCTCTGGCTCCCCAGCGATGGAACATAGTGGCGCACTGGCCATGGCCTGTTCGATAGCGATTGAGGAGGGCCCAATCACAACGTGCTAGGTCAAAGCCGGGTTGACGCTTGCAGGGGTCTGTGATGAGGTGTTTGTTCTTTACCTCAGCTGACTGCCAACTCTGTTTCCAAGAGACTGGAACAGAGAAGTTCAGTGTAGGCATAGGGGACCAGATTGGGTGACGAGACGTCAAGCGTTGAACAGGGTGGGCGAAGATATCCACGTATATTGGCAGGTCCGGTCGAGCGTAGATGTGGGAAATGAACTTAGATGATGCCGCATGCCGACGAATATCTGGCGGGGCGATGTTGCTAAGAACTGGCAGCCATGGAACCGGGGTGGAACGGATGGTTCCAGAAATTATCCTCATGGAGGAATATAATTTGGAATCGACCAAGTGGACATGGGGGCTACGGAACCATACTGGGGCACAGTATTCTGCAGTGGAATAGCATAATGCCAGAGAGGATGATCGTAGTGTGGAAGCACTCGCGCCCCATGAGGAGCTGGCCAGTCTTGCAATGATGTTATTCCTCGCGCCCACCTTTGCTGCAGTTTTTGTGAGATGTTCGTGAAATGACAGAGTGCGATTGAGAGTAACACCAAGATAGACTGGCTGGGCTTCATGCCGGATTCTCGTATCGCCAAGCTGCACATTAAGCTCATGCGAGGCCGAGGCATGGTGTAGATGGAAAACAGATGATACCGTTTTTGCAGTGCTAGGAATTAGTCGTCATTTTTTACAGTAATCAGATATCAGAGACATGTCTTTCGTGAGTGTTTCCTCGAGGATGTCGAACTTGGATGCCTGAGTTGCACAGCAGATGTCATCAGCGTAGATGTACTTACTTGAAGAAGTTTCTGGGAGGTCATTGATGTAAATATTAAATAGCGTAGGAGCCAGAACAGAGCCCTGGGGGAGGCCACTTGAGACAAGTCTTCATCTGCTAGACTTGTCACCCAGATGTACCCGGAATCTTCTGTTTTGGAGAAGAAACGATATAGTGTTGGCCACCCATAGAGGCAGGCATCTTGAGATCTTGACCAGGAGACCACGGTGCCAGACTGTGTCATAGGCTGCTGTGAGATCAACAAAGACAGCACCTGTCTTTAAATTCTTCTGGAATCCATTTTCAATGTAAGTTGAGAGGGCCAGGGCTTGTTCGCAGGTAGATCTTCCTGGGCGGAAACCAGCCTGGACAGGTGATAGGAATTTCTCTGTAAGATGAGAAATACGTGACAGAAGCAGCCTCTCAAGGAGTTTGTAACACACGGAGAGGAGAGAAATTGGTCTATAGCTGGCTGCCAGTGTTGGGTCTTTCTTTGGTTTCAAAACCGCTATAACCTTCGCACGACGCCAAACTTTGGGCATAGACTCAGATTCCAAGATGTGGGACGGGAATGAAGCAAGCCACTTCTTTGCCGCGGGACCCAGGTTAAGAATGAGTTCTGGGGTGATGTTATCATAGCCAGCAGCCGTTCCTGGTTTAACCCTCTTCAAAGCGTCTTCCAGTTCAGACAGTGTAAAGGGAGAGATTTTTGGAGATGGACAAGATAACTGGAAGTGGGATGACCACTCATGGGAAATTTCTCTTTTCCAGACTGGGTCGATCTTAGCACGTCCAACCTGAGTTAGGTGACTGGCCACTGAGTTTGGAGATATGGGAGGATGGGAGACTGGAGGGTGTTGGCTACTGGCACCCAGTCTGTGAAGAAGCTTCCAGGCCTTCCTACTTGAGTGGGTGAAGTTCAGACTTCCGTGAGTTGTTGCCAGCGGGCTTGGCGTGCTGCATCCAGGGAGGCAATGAGATGGTCAGCCACATCTGGGTCGCCCGACTCATCATACTGCTTTAGTAGTTGCTCGCATTCAGCATCAAGACAAGGCGTATAGTTAGCACGTCTCCCACGTGGAATGGCTTGGGAAGCTGCTTTGAAGATGGCTTGGCGGAAGCGCCTGTAGGAATCTTCAGAGGGAATAGAGTTAATTGGAATTGAAGGAATAGATTTGTTGGTAAGATCACTGAACAGACGCCAGTTTGCTTTCCAAAAGTTCCATCTTAGTTTCTCTGAGCACAGAATCAGTGGGAGCTGGAGACCAATGTGGATGATAGCTGGGCGGTGATGACTGTGCGGGAAGATCTTGAGAACTTGTCTCGTAGCGGGAAAGGCTTGGCCGTTGACTGTGCTAATCCAGCACAGGTTGGGTGACGAGTCTTTATTCCATCTATCACTGTGAAAAGAGCCTGGCTGTTTGGGATCGTATAATAGGGAGAGGTCATTCGCTGAAGCCCAGTCGGCTAAGATAGAGCCGTCAGCACGAGTGGAGGAATATCTTGGTGATGACTATTAAAGTCTCCAACGTAAACGGCTGGGTGATTTGGGCTAGGCAGGACCATGAGACACTGGGAGGCTTATATACGTTGATGAGCTGAACAGTTCCAATAGTAATGGAGTCGTAGAAGTTTGAAGAGGCCGTATGGTATGTAGTGTATACTCTAACTTAAGTCAACTTACATCACAGTTAAATAAAGAATTAAATATTATTCTCATAAAAAACAGAATGCATAATATTAGGATGAAGGAAGTATTATAAACTATAATGAAACTAGTAGTGGATTATTTTTAAATAGTGCCAAAAAAACCTACTAGCACTTAATAGGTAGACTTTTATTTATAGTACATTCAATGAAAGGCCAGATGTTAAAGATAAATGACAGATCCTGGGGTCTGGGTAGAGGCTCACCTAACTGCGTGAAAAGACCTGTGTTCAATCCCTGCTCCATACCTGTTGGGGTAAAGCTTCACAAGCAAAGAAGCAGATCTGCAGGTGTCTTATCTTTAACTCTTCCTCTTTACCCCCCTCTCAATTACTCTCTGTCCTATCAAATAAAATAGAAAGAAAAAAAATTGGCTGCTGGGAGTGGTGCATTTGTAGTATCAGCACAGAACCCCACCAATAACTCTGGCAACAACAACAACAAAAAAAGACAGGTCCTTTTGCAAATGAAACTATTTTCTTTGAAAGAGACGGGTTTTTCATACTTCATGCTTGTTCCTGCAGATGTTGAAGAACTCTGATCATTGACATGCTGTTTTAACACACTGAGAAGGTCTTTTTCTAATTATACAAGCAAAAAGACACTCCTCATGCCACTCTATAATTCCAACTTTTTTACTTCATTTACTGCATTCATCACAGTCTGATGTTTATTTGTAGCACTGGGCATGACCTGATAACCTCTGGAATCTATGGTATGTGAAGCAGGGGATCTTATTAATCTCTGCTGAATTTCCATGGTACACAACATTATCTTAAATATTATTTTAGACAAGTGAATGAATTATATCAGTCCCTTTATAAGTCTTATCCTGTTTACAATAAATGCATTATTGTTGTTCACCAAAAATCTATTTTTACTTGGGATGGAAAGTAAATTCTGCCAGAATCAAGTCGAACAGTATAAAAATCAATAACATGACCCATGTATTGAGAATGTGCAGAACCACCCCAACATCCTATAGTGCATTTATCTCAAGCATATGGACCACAGAAGGAAAGGTTTAACTGATGCAGGAGGCTGAAGGAGCTTGCATAAAACAACAACTTGATCATATAAAACTAAATTAATTGCAATGTATTAGTTAACAGCCAACCAATCAGTTGGTAGGGTTGAATACCACTTACAATTTAATATAGTTCCTGGTGATCCTCTAAGGCAAAATTTTTATTTATTTTCAGAAGTTTCGTTGTAAGCATAGTTAAATTTTACAGCATCAGGGAACCAGTAGTAGCTTGGTAAGCTGAAGACTACTTGACTAAGAAAATGGAATTCAGAATGATCTAAGTTGTCTGACAGATCACGACAGCCCTTATGAGAGGGTTCTTATTTTAATTTTTGCTTATTTTTCAAATTTGTTTCCAAATAAATAACAATTTTATTACTTATATCCATTATTTCCAAAATTGTCTATTTATTTATTTTCCTTTTGTTGCCCTTGTTGTCTTTTTATTGATGTTGTCATTATTGTTGCTATTGATGTCGTCATTGTTAGGACAGAGAGAAATGGAGAGAGGAGGGGAAAACAGAGAAGGGGAAAGAAAGATAGACACCTGCAGACCTGCTTCACCACCTGTGAAGTGACTCCCCTGCAGGTGGGGAGCTGGGGGTTCAAACCGGGATCCTTACGCCAGTCCTTGTGCTTTGCACCACATGCGCTTAACCCACTGCGCTACTGCCTGACTCCCCAAAATTGTCTTTTCTAATATTTAGAATATTTGTAATGTTACATTTGTTCTTAAATAAATCTAGCAATGCTATAACGTACAATTTTTGATATGAAGAAACAAAATAAATGTACATCACTTTTCCAGGAGTTTATTCAATGGTGGACACTACAAATGTCACTTGTTAATGTTTCTGGGAAATGAGGCATATATTTTCATCATATATTCTGAGCTTAAAATATTTTTTCCCCTTTTGAAAACTTCCTTTATCAATAAAGCTTATAAAAATACTAAACTTTCAGAGACTGTAGGGAGGTTGTGGTGATGTGGTGGAGCTTGGCAGAGCTTGACCTGAGAGGTGAGTCAATCCTGTTACTCTCTTTCTCTACAGAAGGGTTGAGCAAAAGGGGGGCACAGGAACCTCAAAAGGTCGCCTTCCATATAAGACTTTCCTGCCTCACAAAACACTCTGCATCTTCCTGCCTACAGGAGCTGGCATTCCTTAAAACATTAAGCCTGATCCACCCTGCATTCCTTTTATTATCTACATATCAAACTTATGCTTTGTCTTACAAATGACTAATGGTCTCCTTCCTAATTCCCCACAGGGTATTGCTAATCCTACCAGTTGAACCCCTAGCAACAGTTGCTGGGGAGGTCCATACCATTCCTGGCCCCTTTGGCTTTCTCCACCCCTTTCCTAACCATGTATGGTATTGTCAAGCCATTCTGTTTCTGTCTTGTCTCTTCTGTGTCCTGACCTGGAGAAGTGTGGGTATGCAGACCGAGAGGCAGAAGCCTGCCATTGCAGTTTTTGCCACGTGGCTTAACCAGGTGTGCTACCACTCTACTCTGGGGCACTCAGATGAATAAAGATTTGAATTGCCTTGCCACCACAAACTTGATTCCTGGGTCATCTCTCTCTCCCTCCCGTTGTTAGCCCGACAAGAGACCATTGATTCCATAGAGAATATAAAATCCAGAAAGAATGACGTAGAACACTCAACTTAGAGAAATGCACATCACATTGCCTAACACCTAACAGATTCTCAGTAAATATCACTTAATACGTTAATATAGACATCCTATTTTGAGAAATCAATCAGGCAGTCAAAAATGAATTATGTGCATTTTGGAAGGGTGGTAAGTTTGAGAAGGAAAGCAAATTGATTTGACTCTGTGATTTGTTGTTAGAGTTTTGGAAAGATACATGAATTTACAATAGTGCCTAATGGGAAATAACAGTGATGAGAACACAGTTGAGGGCTGGAGTTAGAAAAGAAAGAAAAAAGGAAGAATCGGGAAGAGGAAGCAAAGGAGGAGGAGGACAAGGAGAAGAAGGCAAAAAAAGAAACTTCCAACAGGAGGGTCAAATTTTGTAACTTTGGATAGAGAGATTCATATAACTTAATTTATGTTCTGTGATCACTCCAAATGTGTCATTCATATGTGCATTTAGTGTTTTGATGATCCATTAACTGTTCATTGAATGCTATGTTTTGTGCTTCCACATACCAGTCCTCTTATAGCTACCAGCTGTAGCAAATGAATTAACAAAACAGGCAAAATATCTGATTTGATGGTGATTTATTTTAATGAGAAGATTTATGCAGTAAATAAATTATGCATATCCACATAATTATACAGACATAAATGTGTATATATATATATATAACATCCATTGTTATGCTTTATGAATAAATTACAACATGGCAGGGGGACAGAAAATGCTGCCTGTGAGTATGAAACTACTTTATTTTGAAAATTTTTTATTTTATTTATTTTGGATAGAGACAAAAAGAAATTGAGAGGGAATGGGGAGATGCATAGAGGAAGAAAAAGAGACACCTGCAGCACTGCTTCACCATTCATTAAGATTCCCTCTGCAGGTAGGGAGCAGAGGCTTGAACAGGGGTCCTTACACATTGTAACTTGTATATTCTACTGAATGTGCTACCACCCAAGCCCTGAATCCACTTTCTATAAGAAAATCAGGAAGTAATATTTCATGACAGATTGTATTTGTATTGATTCTTAAAGATAGTGAGGGTGTGAGAAATGTAAATATCTAGAGGAAGAAGTTCTCAAGCAAAAGTAGCAGTAAGTGCACAGGCAGAAAGGCAGCAGTAAACTAATCAAACTGGAGAGATAAGACTAGAGCAGCACAAATGAGGCCGAGTCGTCGGTAACTGATGCACTGAATCAGTCCTTCAAGTTAATTGTAGGGAGTAACAAAAAGATTTGCTTTTCCTGTGAGTAAAAAAGCAAATCATGGGGCATTCAGAGCATAGAAAACATACTCTCTGCTGTACATGCAAAAACTGAGAAGAGCAGTATAAAGATTATTGCAACAATACAGGCAACCACTTGCAGTTGTTTGGACTAAACTATGTGCAATGGAGGTTATGGTATGATTAAAGTTTGGATGTATTTTTAAGTTAATGTCAAAATTACCGCTAATGAATTTGGATGTAGGATGTCACGATGGTAAATGCTAACATTTTAATATGTATGCTAACATTTTAGTAGTATGTTAACAGTTTCTTGAACAATTACAATAAAGAGATACTATTAGTGCAGTGTTGAGTAAACCATTAAAAAATCTCCTAAGTAGACCTTCCACCAGTACTCCATAATGACCCTGGGTCCATGCTCCCAGAGGGATAAAGAATAGGAAAGCTTTCAAGGAAAGGGATAGGATATGGAACTCTGGTGATGGGAATTGTGTGGAATTGTACTCCTCTCATCCTATGGTCTTGTTGATATTTTTATTTTATAAATAAACAAAACAACTCCTAGGATTCATGTGAGATGCTGGGGCAGAAGATATAAATTTGAGAACACACTTAATATTAAAATTATGAAGTTATTTAGGTTGCCTATAAAGTGACCCCCAATCCCTAGTGCTATTTAATATTTTCATCTGTTTATTTGAAAGATTTTCTTTATATATTAATGAAGAGATACACAGAGAGAGAGAGAGAGAGAGGGAGAGAGAAAACGCATCATGCTGATCCCTCTGTTGCAAGGGATTGAACTCAGGATCTCAGGCTTGAGAGTTCAACATTTTATCCACTGTGTCACCTTCTTGGCCACACTATTTAATATTTAAAAACTGAGAAGATGAAGAGTTAGCAAGCGAGATGAAAAACAAGCAAATAAGCAAGATATATATGTATATATATATATATCGAGAGTTATTCCATAAATCAAATATTTGATATGGTATAATGAACTAAATAATTTTGTAAATCAATATTAAATCACTAATTAAACAAAGAAAAGGAAAAAGAGCAACATAAAAAAGGACCAATTTGTTTAAAAGATAACAATCTTAAGAATGCACAAAAGGGTTGGACGGTAGGTAGCGCAGCAGGTTAAGTGCACATGGTACCAAGCTCAGAACCAGTGTGAGAATCTGGGTTCCAGCCCCGGGCTTCTCACCTGTAGGGATGTTGCTTCACAGGCATTGAAGCAGGTCTGCAGGAGTCTTTCTCTCCCCGCCCCTCCTCTCTAGATTTCTCTATGTCCTATCCAACAACAGTAGCATCAATGGCAACACAATAAGGACAACAAGGGTAGCAACAACAAAAAAAGGGGGTGGGATAGCCTTCAGGAGCAGTGGATTCATGGTGCAGGCACTGAGCCTCTGTGATAACTCTGAAGGACAAGAAAAAAAATGCACAAAATAAGAAAGTCTCAATTACACAAAGAAAAAACTTATATTACTGGCAGAAAAATAGTCAGACTTGAAAAACATGATCAATCAAGCAATTCCAGCTGATGTTTAGAACAGTTTGTCCAACATCAGGAGAGAAAAAAGGTTTCCTAATGTACATAGAAAACTGAACAAAACTGACTTCATCCAAGGCCTTTAATCAGCCTTCATTAACTTTCTTTTTTTTTTTCCAATTTCTTTTTTTTTTTTAAGAAAGGATTAATTAACAAAACCATAGGGTAGGAGGGGTACAACTCCACACAATTCCCACCACCCAATCTCCATATCCCACCCTCTCCCCTGATAGCTTTCCCATTCTCTATCCCTCTGGGAGCATGGACCCAGGGTCATTGTGGGTTGCAGAAGGTAGAAGGTCTGGTTTCTGTAATTGCTTCCCCGCTGAACATGGGCGTTGACTGGTCGGTCCATACTCCCAGTCTGCCTCTCTCTTTCCCTAGTAGGGTGTGTCTCTGGGGAAGCTGAGCTCCAGGACACATTGGTGGGGTCTTCAATCCAAGGAAGCCTGGCCAGCATCCTGATGGCATCTGGAACCTGGTGACTGAACTTCATTAAATTTCTAACAACTGAAAACAGTGAATCTTCGGGCCCTATTTGAATGAAACTAGAAATTAATAGAAAAAATATATATACACAAGAAAATTATACAACACATTTCTGAATAATATATGGATCCAAAAAGAATTCTCAAAGGAAATTAAATATGTATAGAATTTAATAAATATAAACATGCAGCCTATCAAAATAGGTGTCACACAGCTGAGGAAGTACCAAGAGAAAGAATTTATGACACTAACTACTTACAGTAGCAATGAGGAAAGCTCTTCATTAATACTCTACATTCATCTCATGGGGGGGGCAAAAAAAGTTCACATTCCTCCTCCTCCCAAAAGCAGAAAATAGTACATATGAAAGAAATGACATTGAAATTAAAAACAGAAATATAATGAAATGATAAACTATTTAGAAAGGCATGCTTTGGGAGTCGGGCTGTAGCACAGCGGGTAAGCACAGGTGGCGCAAAGGACAAGGACTGGCATAAGGATCCCGGTTCGAACCCCGGCTCCCCACCTGCAGGGGAGTCACTTCACAGGCGGTGAAGCAGGTTTGCAGGTGTCTATCTTTCTCTCCTCCTCTATGTCTTCCCCTCCTCTCTCCATTTCTCTCTGTCCTATCCAACAACGACAACAACAATAATATCTACAACAATAAAACAACAAGGGCAACAAAAGGAAATAAATAAATTAAATAAATTAAAAAAAAAGAAAGGCATGCTTTATTTTTCTAGAAAAACTGCGTGTCAGTATTCATTGCATTGCAATCTCTAAATAGTCCAAAAGTGGAAGCAATTCAGAAGTTTAGGATGAAGAAGTGGTTAAGGATGATGTGGTTGGTATATAGACACAGTTGAATATTACTCATCTGTAAGAAATTATGAAATTGACATAGTTGGATGGAACTTGAAAGAAAGAACCATGTTAAGTAAAACAAGCCAGTACAAAAAGCACAAACACCAGATGATCACACTCATAGCTAAGATTTAAAAAGCAAAGAAAGGGAAAGTACAGGTTAAAATCTAATTCGCTCTAATTTATTACAACAGATTGGAGAACTCTAAATGAGGGGGCTTGAGAAGGAACTGAAGAGGGGAGCCAGGTTCCTACAGAAGACAGTGAAGTTGGTGGATAGTGTGTTGTGGTGAAATCTATTGTGGGCAGATGTGAAACTGTATAATCATCGTGATGACAGCAATCTTGCAAATCAGTATTTCTCCACCTTAGTTATATGTAAAAAAAAAAAAAGCTAACACTCATATCTTGGCAAAGAGAAGGAATGAAATACAGATCTGTGCAGCAAGTCCGGAGTGGAGAAAAAAAAAATATCTCTAAAGTTTAAATAGTGTATGATTTCATTAATATAATATTTTGAAATGATAAAATCATCAAAATGAAGAACAGATTTATGGTTATCAGGGATTAAGGATGGGGATCAGCAAATAGCTGGGGTGAGACAAGAGAGATGAATTTGATTATGAAACAATATGGATGATGGGATTATTTAGCAATTTGACTCAGATATCAGATACATGGATCTACATGTGATCAAGGTGCATATATAATACCCCCACCAAAAAAATAAATAAAAACAAAAAAAAAATCACCAAATACTAGTAAAACTGGAGGAATGTGAACAATAGGTTGTATCATTGCAGAGATACTGGTTGTGAGATCCTATAATTTTGTACAATGTTACAATGTTACCCTTAGGGCAAACTAGGTAAATTCTATAGATTGGATTATCTGCTTGCTTTATTTTCACAACTACATGTGAATCTACAATTATCTTAACAAAAAAAAATATGAGTGTGAGTCCCTAGATAATTTTAGTTAGCTTATAAGAAATTAAAATAAAAGAAACAGAGTATCACCTAGATTTTAAATCTTCAATTTAAACATTTATTTTTTAAAACATATATGACTAATTTCCAAGTGCATTTATGTATAATGCCTTACAGAATACTAGCATCTAAAGTATATTCAGGAAGATCAAGATTACTCTCAACAAGTTAATACTGAGGAGATATTTTTTAATTTTATTCAATTAGTTAGCCCCCTTGGTTATTACATAATTAAATTATGGAAGAAAATAACTTGTGGTGACAAAGGAGTCTAAAGGTCTCATTTCAAAGTTAATACTTCCATAAAGTGAGTAAGACGATAAGGTATAGAATTTTTAAAACATGTGTGTACACCTATGAGAGTGTCATACATTAGAAAGGTCAGGAACAACAAATATAGAAATATATTAAACAATTCAGTCAGGGAGTCTAACTACTCATCAACTCCAGTCCAGTGTGTCTGTTGATGTAATAGATTTTCATATGTCCATACCTGAGAATCTCTGCCAGCATAAGATTATATGAGCTTTACATTTTTATCAGTTGGAAATGTATGTTCCTCTAATGTTAGCAGAAATAAAAAAGAAAGAGAAAAAAGAAGTTTCCAAAGGTTATTTTGAATGAGGAGTACTGGGGTCTTATTTATTCATGACTGAACTACATAAACAACTTGGAGAGATGAGGGCTATTATTTAATAAGTACCAGCCTGAGAAAGTTGAGTAAACAACTTCCATGTATTTCAAATGATCACCAAAACCAAGAATGGAATAATGAGAGGACATGCATACGGGATTAATTGAGTCACTGTCTCCATTTCTTCCTGGGAAAATGCAAAAATATAAAACACACACATTCACAGGATATATTGAAATCCCTTTAGAGATGCCTTTCATTTCACTGGGAGACAGGAAATAACTTAAATAGATTGGTGGTATTCTTACGAAATAAATTACCTTGTGTGATGAAATGATGGAAGTCTTAAATAGTGTGTTCTGTGGAAATGTCCTGGAGAGAGTTCTATTGCTACAGATCTTTTATCCAAAAATAAACAAAAGCAAATTACTCATTGCTTTTCATGAAACTCTAAGCAATTAAAATTGCATCATAAAAAAAGCCTGAAGTATTTAGTATTTAGTTTGCAACACCTGTTCCATCATGAATACACTTCTACATCAAGTCATTTGAACTTCCTTTGAACTAGGTTGTCTGCTTTCCATACTCTACAAATAGCCCTTAATTGCAAACTTGTATGTCTGTGAGGTAATTCTTTCTCTCCATTTATAGTCTTTGCAAGTAGGAAACAAATTATCCATATTTACATTGATTACACTTTTATATAGAGTCTTAGTTAGTATCAGTTATCTCTGTTTATTTTTTCTATTTAAACAGTTTGGTCAGACTCAGTGGCATTTATCGCATCCCTTTCTAAAAGGTATTCTCTATTGCTCTTTTTTTTTATGTTTTGTGAATGTAAAAAAATCCCTTATTTCTGAAATATCAAGTGATTCTCAAGAAACATTTGCTTTATCATCTAAGAAATAGCACGTGTGTGTGAGTGTGTGTGTGTGAGTGTGTGTGAGTGTGTGTGTGTGAGTGTGTGTGTGTGTGTGTGTGTGTGTGTGTGTGTGTGTGTGTGAGTGTGTGTGTGTGTGTGTGTGTGTGTTGTGTGTGGCACTAGCCTATAAACTGCTAATGTAAATATCTTACATTAGGTGGTTTTTGAAACAACAGAATTTATCCTTTCACAGTTCTAGAAGGTGAAAATCTAAAAGTAAGTTGTTGGTAAGGTCATACTCTCACTGAAGTCCCTTAAGAAAAAAATATTTTTTTGCCTTTTCTGGTTTCTGGTGGTTGATGATAACCTTTAATTTTCTTTGGTCAATTGCTGCATCATCTTCTTCTTAGTTCCTCTTGTCAAAGACATTTTTCCTATTTATCCTCATCTCCAAATTTTCCTAGTTTTTTTTTTAAAATTTATTTAAGAAAGGAGACATTAACAAAATCATAGGATGGGGGGAGGGTACAACTCCACACAATTTCTGCCACCCAATCTCCATATCCCATCCCGTAGCTCCCCCATTCTCTATCCCTCTGGGAGTATGGACCCAGGGTCCTTGTGGGTTACAGAAGGTGGGAGGTCTGGCTTCTGTAATTGCTTCCCCGCTGAACATGGGCGCTGACTGGTTGATCCATACTCCCAGTCTGCCTCTCTCTTTCCCTAGTAGGGTGAGTCTCTGGGGAAGCAGAGCTCCAGGACACATTGGTGGGGTCTTCAGTCCAGGGAAGCCTGGCCGGCATCCTGATGGCATCTAGAACCTGGTGGCTGAAAAGAGAGTTAACATACAAAGCCAAACAAATTGTTGAAGAATCATGGACCCAAAGGTTGGAATAGTGGAGATGAAGTGTTGGGGGGTACTCTGCAAACTCTAGTATACTACTGCTTTCAGGTATGTATTTGCCCTAGTTTATGGATACGTGTGAACATATGCTCTATCTCCTGGAACCTGGTCTATATCTAGGTTTTGGGACTTTGTTAGGAAGTGAACCACCTGGGACGGAATTAGAGAATACTATGAAAGGAAAGGTCTCACCCAAGTGATGAAGCTGGAGGGTTGTCATTCCACACCTGAAGTCTCTGGACACAGTCTGAAGTGAAGCATGCTGGGGTGGCACTCATTGTGTTGATTAGGTTGCGATCAGTGGATGCAATATTATTTGATAAGAATTGGGAGAAGCATACAGGAAAGTGGGCCCTACCCTAGGGTCCCAGGACTGGGGGAAGTTTAGGCTTTATAGTGGAAATGTGAGGTTCCAAGGACACCAATCATTAGATATGGTCCCATTCTAATTCGATATAACCTCATCTTTACTAGATTGCGTTTACTTGGTCTTATTTATAAATTAGGTGAGAGTTACATATATCAGAGACTAAGACTTCAGATTACTTTTTTTTTTATAGAGGATAGAGTTCAACCCATGGCACTAGTGAAATATATTTTGATTCATACTGATAATAAGATACACACAAAACTACAACATTCAGTGAGACCTTTCCTGATTACTGTCTTCTTAATGTCATTAGACTAAATGTATATATATTTCCAGGTCTCACACGGGCTTAGTTTCCCTGCTCCCAAGCCACATTTGTATTTATTTTATTTCAGAGAGGAATATAAAAAGACAGAGTGAGAAGAGACAGCACAGCACTGTCCCTCCATCTATGAAATGCTCCTGGTGCCACCCATGCTACTATCATGTTGTACCAAGGCTCAGACTAGGGTGCTCACACATTGTAAACCATGCACTTTACCAGGTGAGGCACCTATCAGCCTACAGAATAAGTTTTTTTTTTAAATATATTTTATTATCTCTACTTATTAGATAGAGGCAGCCAGAAGTTGAGAGGAAGGAAGAGACAGAGAGGGAAATAGACAGAGAGACACCCATAGCACTGTTCCTCCACTTGTGAAGCTTTCCCTGTGCAGGTGGATATACAATCATAAACTTCTATATATATGCACAGAAAATGATAACCTGTCACACACATTCTGTATGTTTCTTTCATTTAATGGTAAAGGTAACACCTCTCCCTACTTAAGTCTTGTCTTATTTTTTATTTTATTCTAGAGCAAAAACACCTCAAATAAACCACAGGTACTTACTTATTAGCTCCTTTTATTTATGTCCTCCTTCCCCTTTCTTTCTATTCCCCACATCCACAACTCTGTTGGGATGGTTCACACCATCTAAAAGAATTCTTTCCCACTCCACTATTACTGTGATTTCATTCTGCCTTTCTCCATATTTCTTAGCCCTAGGATTTTAGTAACTGTCATATTCCTAACATTTTAATGATGAAAAATACTATCTCCTTATAGTTTAAATGTGCATATATTTTAATGAGTGACGTTGACCATCTTTCAGAAATTTAAAAGGTATTAGGCATGGAGTTTATTCTCATTGATTTATTGGAACTTCTATATACAAAGGACATTTTTCTTTATTTCTTTACCACCATAAAAGAGCCTGTCCTTTCATTGTGTGATCTGTTTCATGGTATTTACAGGTTCTATACTTCATTTATGTACTTATTTATTTTAATTTTTTTTTGACTCAGGGTTATCGCTGGGGCTCGGTGCCTACACCACAAATCCACTGCTCCTGGAGGCCATTTTTTCCCCATTTTGTTACCCTTGTTGTTATTATTTTTGTTACTGGATAGGACAGAGAGAAATGGAGAGAGGAGAGGAAGACAGAGAGGGGGAGAGATAGACACCTGCAGACCTGCTTCACCACTTGTGAGGCGACCTCCTGCTGGTGGGGATCTGGTCCTTGTGCTTCGTGCCTTGTGCATATAACCCGCTGCACTACCTCCTGGCCCCCACTTTAAAAAAAATCTTTTAATTATCTTTACTTATTGGATAGAGCCAGCCAGAAACCAAGAGTGTAGGTGGAGACAGAGAGAGGGGAGAGAGAGAGACAGAGACCTAAAACACTTCTTTACCACTCACAAAGCTTTCCCCCTGTAGGTCGCTCAACCAGCTGTGATACTGCCCCCCCCCATTCTATACTTCAAAACATACATTTTCTCCACTTACAATACTTTTGAGATATCACATCCTTCTGTTACTGTGTTCATGGATTAGATATGGGCATCACAGTACCCATGTGTTCTTTCCACATTTTCCTTTTTGTCCAGATGGATGTTTCATTTACTCAGTTACTAGTAAGGATATCTGATTTCTGAAGAGCCTCCTTTTTATTCTATATATCATCAAAATACTTAACTTGCAAGCAGTTGGGAACCTGGAACATTTACGACCTTCCTAGCTAGAGAATATAACTCCACCTTTCTGTCTTTCCTGTGAGCATCAGTGCTTTCCATTGCTTTGTTCTCTCTCGGAGAGACTTGAAGCACGCAGCTCTTCTCCTTTAACAACTGCTGAGAGTTTTCAAGTTGCAATAATTATATTAGGGGGTCATAACCACTTTAGCCACTTTTTACTTTGTATTTATAAACTGCTTCAAAATATATTAGAAAGGAGTAGCATATAAAACATTTATATACGGGGCCAGGCAGCGTCGCACCTGGTTGAGCACACACATCACAGTGTGTGCAAGGACCCCGGTTCAAGCTCCCCCGGTCCCCACCTGCAGGGGAAAAGCTTTACGAGTGGTGAAGCAGGGCTGCAGGTGTCTCTCTGTCTCTCTCCCTCTCTACCTCCCCCTCCCTTCTCAATTTCTCTCTGTCACTATCTAGTAAATAAGATAAAAATTAAAAAATTGAAAAATATTTAGATACAGTAATAATCGAAAAATGAAATGATGATAAAGAAACAAAATTGTACTGTTTTTCTAAAAGCAAAAAAGTTTTACCTAAGCAAAAAAGTGTTAAAATGGTCAGCTATGGCTCTAGCCATAAGATTTAATTGCCAACATTTTACTGCAAACATTTTTATCTAGCCAATAAGATCTGTATTGCAAATATTTTTCCATATAACTAATTGGTTGTAAGGCAGTCAAAAGAATACAATTAAAGAAATAAAATAAAAATTCATCCATTAATTCTTTAATGCAGATTATATCTTAAGTTTCATATTGAATTCTGAAAGCCTTCTATACTTATTTAACATGAAGAGATGTTGCTATTTCTTATCTGTGTATGACTGGTAATGCATATGTAGATAAAATACAATATAGAATAGATGTAACCAAAGTTAGGGTTGGGTTTCATTGACAGTTGATAAGGCTTATAGTAAACTTAAAAAGAAGAAGAAGAAGAAGAAGAAGAAGAAGAAGAAGAAGAAGAAGAAGAAGAAGAAGAAGAAGAAGAAGGAGAAAAAGAAGGAGAAGGAGAAGGAGAAGAAGAAGGAGAAGAAGAAGATGATTTTAACTAAATTGAAAATGAGAGGGGGTTGGGCAGTTAACTAAATTGAAAATGAGAGGGGGTTGGGTGGTAGCACAGTGGGTTAAGTGCACATGGCAAGAAGCACAAGCACCAGCTTAAGGATCCTGATTCCAGCCCCAGGCCCAACCTGCAGGAGAGTTCACAAGCAGTGAAGCAGGTCTGCAAATGTCTATCCTCCCCCCCCCCCGCCACTGTCTTCCTCTCCTCACTGTATTTCTCTCTGCCCTATTCAATAATGACAACAATAATAATAAGGGCAACAAAATGGGAAAAATGGCCTCCAGGAACAGTGAATTAGTAGTGCATGCACTGAACCCCAACAATAACCCTACAGGCCAAAAATAAACAAAATAAAAAAAAAGAAAATGAGAAAGGAAGACTGGCTAACTAGCTCATTTGGATACTGTGTTGCTTTGATCCGGGGCTGAACCCAGCCACCACTGCATTGAAGGCAGCTTTGATGGCTGTGGTCTCTGTCACTCTCTCCTGTCATTCTCTGCTTCTCTGTCTCTATGTAAAACAAACAAGCAAAAATAAATAAATATAATTCAATCCAGCCCACTGTCATTCTTACTTTTTTTTTTCCTTTTTAATAATTCTTTTTGGGATGTCTATGACATAGGTCAGGTTTGTTTGGACACTTGGAATGAATGAGTAAATTTTTATTTTGTTTATTTTATCCTTTTTGTTGTTTTTCTGCTTTTTTTTTTTTTTTTTTTTTTTTTTACCAGAGCACTGTTTAACTCTGGTTTATGGCAGTGTGGGGGATTGAACCTGGGACTTCAAAGCCTCAAAGAGACTTGGAAGTCTCTTTGCATAACCATTATTATGCTGTCTCCCTGCACCCAGAATGAGTAAATTTTTAATGTGAAGTTCTCTAAATTTCTCCATGGACTAGACCTTTGGGATTTTTGTAAAACACTTATTGCCCATAGAAAATTCCTAGTGAACTAAGAATATTTTCTATCTCTCTTATACTTAGTTGAGTCTTTTACACACATGATTTTAGTAATTCTCACTTTTTTTTTTTTTTTTTTGCTTTTTGCTTTTAGGATTTTTTTTAACTCTACTGGAAGTAAAACTAGACATCAAAGTCTGTATTGTATGACTAGTAAAGTACTTGCTAATTTAATAGTTGTGATCTTCTTCTTCTAGCGTTTGCCCTTCTTCTGTAGCCAGTCAACAGGTCAGGTTGAAAGCTGTCAGGAGCTGCTTGTTGCTGGCTTTGAAAGTGACTGGGATCCATGTGGATTCAGTCGGCTAGGAAGGATCGTCAGTTTCCCCAATGAATGGGTACTCACGGGATGCACCACGAGAAGGTCGATCCAATGCATCCCAATAGTTGTGATGATACCAGCACTTAAAGTACATCACAAATATACCTTCTAACATCATTTTTCTGAGACTAATAACACAAATCTAGAACTATGTGATAATTGGTGGTCAAATAGAAGTTAAATATGAATTGCTTTAACTAAAGAGTTTCTATGGTTCATTAAATAAGTAAAACATTAAGGACTGATATGTTTCAAGAGTCAAACCATCAGTAGATTTGCCCAATTTAGAAAATAAAAATGCAAGATGCACAGTTAAATTTCACTTTCAGGTAAGCAAAAAACAATTTAAGGGTCTGTTACTATTTTTAACTGGGCTTCCTATATATGACCTGGCAACTCTAACATTGAAGTGTAGTTCTCTACTCTTGTTCATTTTGAAGGCCAAAGTTGGTTTTGCTATGGAGAAGCTAGTGGGCACACTGCCACATTGTGGCAGCCCAAAGCAACAGCATTACTGCTCTTGAGAAAAAAAAAAAAAAGAGGTGTTCATTCAATAACTCAACATTAATCTCATTGTACAGAGCATATTGAAAATCAAGGTAAGTGAATGTGCCCTTTGAAGATCTATAAGAGTTGCTGTACTACTTAACGTACATAACATTAGTTTTGATTGGCATGATGGCAAGATCTACTTTCTGAAGAACTGATATTCTAACATTCCTAGATAAACCTTGAAGAAATGAGAGGACGACTTTATTGGTGAACATTGCCAAAAATAACATGTGAGCTATTCTCATGTGGCCTACAGTGATTCTGAAGAACTACTTATTGCAATGTGATGTTGGGGATGGTAATGTGATTTTGCTCTTATTTAGCAATATTAAACCAATATTTGGTTTTATAATATTTCAAAGTAGCTAGTCTTACCAGTAAGCAAAAGAAAAGATGAAGTAATTTCAAGATTATATATCAAGTCAATAGTAGAGCTGGAGAAGAGAAAATATTTTCATAACTCCTTATCTTTGAAAGTTTTCATTTATCCGGAATCATTGTTGTTTTGTGTAATGAATTTCTTTTAAACACCTTAAAATAGGGGAGTCGGGTGGTAGCACAGTGGGTTAAGTGCACGTGGCGCCAAGCTCACGGACCGGCAGAAGGATCCCAGTTCTATCCCGATTCCCCACCTGCAGGGGAGTTGCTTCACAAGCGGTGAAGCAGGCCTGCAGGTGTCTTTTTCTCCCCCTCTCTGTCTTCCCCTCCTCTCTCCATTTCTCTCTGTCCTATCTAACAATGATGACATCAATAAAAACAATAATAACTACAACAACAAAACACCAAGGGCAACAAAAGGGAATAAATAAATAAAATAAATATTAAAAAAACACCTTAAAATAATAGTCCAGAAACTGTATCCAAACATGTGAGAGTGATAATCTTGTGATAACTTAAGGCACCCTTGTAGAAACAAAAAATTCCAAGTTAAAATTTACACTATCTTCTGAATCTCCAAAACAAATAGAACTTCCATAAATTCCTTTATTTTGCTGACAAATAGTTCAGTAGGGAGGATGCCTGCTTTGCCAGGCACATGGCATAGGTTCAAGCCCAGATCTCCCTCTCCTGGAGAAAGCTTCAGTGTAGTGGTGTTTTTCCTCTCTCCCTCTTTCTCGCTACGTCTGTCTCAAGTTGGTTCAGATTGGTGAAGCCCCGTTAATGAAAAAAAAAACCTTGTTTTTGTCTTTTTCTTATAATTAAGTTTTCAAGTCCTTGGAAAATGAGTGTTCTTGAGGAATGGTGAAATTATTTTTAAGCCACACAATAAAATACTGAAGATTCACTGTTAGCAAGCTACCAATAACAGTTTCTCACACTGTAAAAAGGTTTTTTTTAAAAAAAAAATTATTAGTGATTTAATAATGATTAACAAGATTGTAAGATAACAGGGGTACAACTCCACACTGTTCCCACCACCAGAGCTCTATGTCCTATCCCCTCCATTGGAAGTTTGCATATTCTTTATTTAGCCTGAATTTCGTGTAACTATATTTAAATATTCAAATCTTGATAGTAAACAATACATGAAGTGGAAGTTTGACTATATACCACATATTCACTTATCTATTTAGCCTATTTTATCATTTCGAGGGGTTCCCCACTCCAGGTTAACCACTTTTTTTTTTTTTTTGGTAGAAACTAAGACAGAAGGAAAGAGACAAAGAAAGCATAGCACTGAAATTCTCACCAAGGTGATGGGAGGTGGACTTGAACCTGGATCACACACACATGGTAAAGCATCCACCACCCTCAGATGTGAGCTATAGTGTCAACCCCCAAATCGTTATTTTTTAATAATCCTGGAAAACTTATTCACGTATAACTTCTTTTTTTCTTTTTTGATCAGTAATTCTATTTGTTTATTTTTTCTCTTACAAAAAAAGACACTTGGAACAAAGAAATATGAAATGATAGACGCCACATGAAGCAATGAGTGGATACCAACTTTATCTTTCTCCAAGGAATACATTAATGACATTTTTAGAAGTACATTCTCCTAGATATTGCCTACCATTTAAAAATTCAATTATTATTTTCTCTCTCTACAATTTCAAACAGTGGAGTTCAAATTCAGTTACCTAAGAATGATTCAGAGCCTGTGACATTTGTACGAGAAGATCTATATAATGTCGTCTAAGGGGAGTCGGGCAGCAGTACAGCGGGTTAAGTGCAGGTGGCTCAAAGTGCAAGGACAGGCGTAAGAATACAGGTTCAAGCACCCGTCTCCGCACCTGCAGGGGAGTAGCTTCACAAGTGGTGAAGCAGGTCTTCAAGTGTCTATTTTTCTCCCCTCCCCTTTCTATTTCTCTCTGTCCTATCTAACAATGATGATATCAATAACAGCTACAACAATACAAGGGCAACAAAAGGAAATAAATATTAAAAAATATGTTATCTAGAAACTTCAACTAACAAATATTCTTACAGGTTTCTCATAAAATCCATATGAATAAAGAGTCATTCTTGTCAAATCTCTTTGGTAATAAAACAGAAAGCTAAGTACATGACTTTTCCAAAATAAAACATTCAATATGGGCATACATAATATACCAGCAAACATGTCATGTGTCTGGGCAAAACTAACAAAATCCTGATTTTCTATACCTTTCAGGTTATACAGAAGAAGGGAAACAAACACAACCATTTGTGATCAGATTTTGTTAGTAAATCTAGCTAAAAAAACAAAAAACAAACAAAAAAAATGTAACAGAAGTCCGGGAGGTGGTGCAGTGGATAAAGCATTTAACTCTCAAGCATGAGGTCCTGAATCCTGTCCCTGGTAGCACATGTACCAGAGTAATGTCTGGTTCTTCCTCTCTCTTTTCTCCCCTTTTCTCATTAATAAATATGTAAAATTTATAACTTCTATTGAAGCTACTGTTATCTTAAGAAATATGAAGAGATTAGGTATGTTAAATTAAAAATATTAAAACTTTAAATAATCATGGTTTTATTAGTTGTGAAGCGGAAGTAAACACTGGTAGACTTAATGAAACCATAGCTAACTATACTGTGCTAAGAATGTATCACTTTACTCATGAAAGAAGATCATACAATAAATCAAATTTTCTCTAATTTGCTGAAATTCAAGTTAGGAAACTCTCAATACTCACAGTATTATTTTGATAACTAATTTTTTTTACTGACATGTGGAAAATTATTTCCTTGGAAAAGCTAGCACTAGAAAAAATACTATCATGTGACAATTTACCTTTCCTGATCAACTAATATGAACTGCATGTGGAAAGTTAATTTCAGAACTAAAATGATTACAAAAACATGGTGAAGAGATTCATAGTTTCATGCCCTGAAATGCTGGCAATTTTCCTAGACTTACGCAAGACCTTCAGATTTATTGAGAATCTTTAAAAAAATGGTCCTGGAACAAAAATTCAAATTCTACTCAGAAATGCAAAACATACTTTCTCTCTATTAGTTTTGCTTCATATTGTTTCATCAGATTCCAATTTTTACAGCATAAAATCTGTTTTTTAGTGCTACGGTCTTTTCTCACCTGTTCATGTATGGTTTAAGCCAAAATTTTCTATTTTCAATTCTTGGCACTGAGGCTATCTTTTAGTGTTCTTAATGTCTTCATTTTTAAATGCAAATAGGAGAAAGGTGAGAAATTGACAACTAGGGAAATTTTCACTCTTTCTTTGCGACATAGTTCACATGTTACTTCCTTTGCAAGAACTTTCAGGACATCCCTATCATTCCTGAGTTACTATCTGGGTCATTCCCTGGCTTTCCACAGTTCTCCATAGGTGTCAGTCCTTTGAGCTTCTAGAATATGCTACTCTGTTTCTTATCTGTAGCTTTTGTGCTTAGAACATTTGTAATAAAGCAGCTGAACCGTCAATATTTATGAATAATAGAAGAATGAATACAAAGATTATAAAGTCTATGGAATCTCACTGTACACTTAAGAGTGGTGATGTTTATTTGTGAGTCCAAAGCTCAGTAATCAGTTCAAGATTTACGTCCGAGTGAATCAGAGACATTAATACAACAGCAAAAACAAACTGTGAACCAGATATAGTTTTCAAGTTAATATTAAACACATTTTAGTAATTTGCACATAAATAACCTTGCACTGCAGTCTTTCCTGTTTCAGCAATTTTTTTATTACTTTGAAGAAAACATGATTACTTATCAATATTCTTGGTTACAAGTGGCAAAAATCATCGCAAACATATTGAAGTTAAAAGGCAGAATTTATTGGCTTGTGAAAGGGTGGTGAAGAGCTGGCATTGAGCCTCAAACAACAAATCAGAACTCTTTCTTTCTTTACTTCCTGTTTGGCTTTAGAGTCTTTTTTTTTTTTTTTTTTGTAATACAGAAATTGAAAGGGAAGGGAGGGATAAAGAGGGAGAGAGATTCTTGCAACACTGCTTCATAAAGCTTCCCTCTGTGGGTAGGGGCCAGGGCTTTGAACCCAGGTCTTTACATGAGGCAACTTGGTTCAGTCAGCCCCTCTATGCACTCTTCTTGTATAAATGGATTTTCTTCTCTTCCTGTTCAGACTGAATAGAGACCATGGCATATTGCAGTATTGGCTTCACATTCCCAGAATTCTAGAGATAAAAAGTTTTTCTTTTTCTGACAAACTCTAGTTACAAAAGACCAGATAACATTTGTATAGTATAGCTTGTGATTTATACTTTTCATTTTTTAAAAATGTTTTATCTATTTTTGACAGAACAGAGAGAAATTGAGAGAGGGAGGGAGGGAGTGAGGGAAAGAGAGAGAGAGAGGAAAAGAAACATCTGCAATGCTGCTTCACCACTCATGAAGCTCCCCGCAGGTCTTTGCCCATGATAATGTGCTCATTTAACTGGGTGTGCCCCAGTAGGGATTCTGTACTTTTCCTAAACCAATTACAGAGGTCACAGAGCTGGTCTTTCCATCAAAGGGTGGACTTAGAGAAAGTTGTATTAATATAAAAAAAAAAAACACTTTTTTTTTTTTTTGGCAAATACTGAAAAGGTGCCATGTTTTCCTTATTCACTTGTGAAGAATCTCTCAGTAATCACAGCCAAAGTGAGAAAGTTTAATTTTCAACGAAGTTCACTAAGGCAGATCCACAAATCAGTAGGAGTAATCTGGAGTGTAGAAATGCTCCCAAATGAAGTTTGGCAAAAAACACTCCCAGAGAATGGTGTCGGATAGAAAAGTGAAAACATGAATAAGAAATAAGAAGCAAGGAATGCTTCTCATCTAGAGTTCTTATTCCTAGAGACAATCTTCAGGATGTAGCTTTCTCTAATCTTATATACTGAGTCCACCATAAGAAATATGGACTGCCCCACATAGTGCTGATTAAAAGACCTCAAATGATTGTTTTTTTTCATCGTGTATTCTGAATTTGATTTAGTTTGAGATGTAAAAAAATTTCATAATACACGAAGCAAAATGTATCAGGAGGAAAAATAAAAGTTCTAGAGATATTTTTTCAAACTGTACTGCCACACTGACAAAAAGATGAAGCTTTGATGCTATAGTATTTAGGTATTTTAAACCAAATCTTCCAGATATATCTACATCTAAGCACTTTTTACCACATTTATATTTTATTAGAATAATCTATTTTTACTTTTTTAGACTCCAAGCCAGAATGATGTGTTATTCTGCAGAACTGGCAGAAAGGAATGTTCTAAGATTTTTCTGCTTATTTTTAGTTATCTACTAGAATAGTTTTTGCCACATTTAAAGAGCCAACTTAACTGTAACTATTGTACTTTGAAATCTTTTCCTAAATCTTCCTGCTTAACAGATTTCCTTAGTGTTCCATTAGTAAGAGTGATAAGATCAGAGCATAATTACATTCATTTTAAATTCTTCATACACAAGTCTTGACTGGTTTTTGACTAAAGCATTTAAAACCACTCATTTTTCTATGAAAAAATAAAATTTTAAAAAACACTGCTTTAAGAGGAGCAGGTGTCCAATGAAGTTCTTTCTGCATGACATTCAGAAATTCACTTGGGCACACAGTCTGTCTAGGCTATCCAAATACTGGAATCAGAATGACTGACATCATGTATATTTTGTTTATTATTTCCCACTTGATACTTTAAAAACAGTACACATTAGAAATAAATTAAATCTTGAATATCTATTTTTTCAAAGAAGCTTAAAGAGGTAATGCTTTAAACTGTATAGAACTCCCTCATAATGAAAATATAATCTCATTGAATAGTACTATGTGAAATAAATAAAGTAAAAGGCAATGGATCTTTAAGTAAATAGCTTTTCCTGCAATTTTGACATCTAGATGGCTGGATTTATTTCTGTGGACAGATTGCTCATTCATTACTTCATTTAGAACATCCTTCTTTTTCAGTTATAAATTCTTTTCTTTTTATAGCAATTACTATAATGGAAGAATTGAATGAGAATTCAGGATGTTTTGAACGGTCACATTGACTAACAATTATATTTAATTTATAGTTAGTAAAATTATCTATTAATGACATTTAATAATTATAACACTTGGAATTTAACATGTTTCCTAAAACTGCTTACTATCAGAAACCCTTAGAATTTACTACCTCTACAAGCTTTACTCTTTTGGATCCATTTTGGGTTGCTAGTCAACCTTCTCTTTGGCATGTTTTGTTTCCGTTATTGCTTAAGCAACTTTCTCTCTGCCTTCTTCTTCTTCTTCTTCTTTTTTTTTTTTTTGTGGGATGGAGGAAGGATCTTTAAATGTTTTCTCTTGCTTTTCTATCTATTAGACTAAAAGAACATCTAGGTAAATGTGCTCACTAAATTGAGTATTTGAGCCAACCATTCATTTTGTCTGCTTTGAGAGATACCTAGAGGTATTTAACACTGTGCTATATTTTTTGCAAACTTTTTTTCTCTTTTATTTATTTATTTATTTATTCCCTTTTGTTGCCCTTGTTGTTTTATTGCTGTAGTTATTATTGTTGTTGTTGGACAGGACAGAGAGAAATGGAGAGAGGAGGGGAAGACAGAGAGGGGGAGAGAAAGATAGACACCTGCAGACCTGCTTCACCACCTGTGAAGTGACTCCCCTGCAGGTGGGGAGCCAGGAGCTCCAACCAGGATCCTTATGCTGGTCCTCGTACTTTGCACACCTGCGCTTAACCCACTGCGCTACCACCTGACTCCTCCCCCCTCTTTTTTTAATGTGATCCTAGGAATTAACCCAGGGCCATAGGCATGCACAATGTTATCAAACTGCCTCCTTGGTCTAGGTTTTTAATTTTCATATTTTTTATTGATTTAATAATGATTGAGAAGACCTTATAGGATAAGAGGGATACAATTCCACACAGTTCCCACCACCAGAGTTCTGTATTCCATCCCGTCCATTGGAAGCTTTCTTATTTTTTTTCTTTATCCCTCTGGGACTATGGACCCAAGGTCATTATGGGGTGCAGAAGGTGGGAGGTCTGGCTTCTGTATGCTTCTCTGCAGGACATGAGGTTGGTAGGTTGATCCATACTCCCATCCTGTTTCTTATTTCATAGAATACATTATTTAAATACTAAGAGCAAGCCAATTTGTAACTTGTAATTTACTTCTAAGGGTTCAAAGCCTTGATTCAGTCATGATATTGATATATTAATAATGAGTATCTATTTGTAAGTATAGAAAATGATTAGGCCCATGTTTAATCACTTTAGTTAACTAGGATAGTTTTAATTTAGTTTACACTTATGTTATGAAGACAAAATATGGAGACTAGGCAGTGGTGCACCCAACTGAGCACACATTACAAAACTCAAGGACCCAGGTTCAATCCCCTGGTCTCTACCTTTAAAGGAAAAACTTCAGGAACAGTGAAGCAGTTTCACTTTCTTTTTTCCTACTTCCCCGCATCCCTCTTGATTTCTGTCTCTATCCAATAAGTAAATAAGTACAATTGAAAAAATAAAACACAGGATGTATGTTTTTTTTCTTTATTGGAGGCATTAATGGTTTACAATCCACAGTAAAACACAGTAGTTGGTATACGTGTAACACTTCTCAGTTTTCCACATAACACTCTAACTCTCGGCCCCGCCCCCACCTAGGTCCTTCTCCCCCATCATGTTCCAGGACCTCAACACTGCCCATCCCCCCTCCACCTCCTGCAACTCCCGTCCTCCCCCATCCACCCAGAGTCCTTTACTTTGGTACAGTACACTGAGGATATATTTTTGTACAGAAATTCAGTTTTTACAAAGCGTTTTCTTATCTATTAGTATATCATAACTTCATGACAAATAGGTAAAGTCAACAGGTAAGGTATTAAAGATTTGGGCATATTGCATCAAAGCAAAGGACTTTATGGGTGGTAATTTCAGGTCTTGGTGCATGATGACGGAGGAGAATCTTCTAAGACTCAAATGAGTGATTTTTCTCATTCCATTGTTAGTGTTTTTGTCCTCTAACTCTAAGTATTCCTCATAGATTCTCTGCCCCCTCCATATTTTAAACTTTTTTAATATTTATTTTTATTGTTTACTTATGGTTGGATAGAGACAGAGAGAAACTGAGAAGGGAGGGGGAGATAGAGACTGAAAGAGGCAGAGACACCTGCAGCCCTGCTTAGCTTCCTCCTTGCAGGTGGGAACCAGGGACTTGAACCCGGGTCCTTGTGCACTGTAATGTGAGTGCTTAACCAGGTGCACCACTGCCTGACCCCATTTTCAACGTTTATCAGGGAAATGAAAAGGTATGCATAAGAGAAAGACGTGAACCATTTGAGCAAAGATAGATGATTCCATGTGGAAGCAGGTGCCTATTTTTATTTACTGTCTTATTTTTTATTTACTGTCTTATTTTTTATTTATTTTTATTTTTTTGCTTATTTAATTATGATCAACAAGTCCATTGGATAAGAGGGGTACAATTCCACACAGTTCCCACCATGAGAGTTACGCATACCATCCCCTCCACTGGAAATGTTCTTTTTTCCCCCTTTTGTCGCCCTTGTTGTTGTAGTTATTGTTATTGTTGTTGTTATTACTGGAGACTTTCTTAGCCCCCACTTTCATATCCTTTGTAAGCCTACAAGCCTATTATATATTATACCTATTATAACTTTTGGATTTCTTTCCTTTTTACTATTCCCATTCAGGTAAGAAAAACAATTACTGACTTATTCTGATGTTTTTGAGTTCTGTTCCCTCTCAGTAATGGAACAAAAACAAAGGTTACTGGTCACAAAAGGTCTCAGACCCAGTGGATCTAAGGTTCAGAGCACTTTGGTCATCTTCCCTTAACATTTTCCCCCTATGAGAATATGGACCAAAATATATTCTGGGGTGCAGAATTAACAAGTTTAATTTCTGTAATTGCTTCTCTGCTAGACATGGATTTTGGCTGGTTGATTCATACCCCAACCTGACTCTGGAGAAGTGAGGTTCCAGGACAAACTAGCAAGGTCATCCGCTCCAGGGAGTCCAAGATAGCAATGTAGTAGCATCTGGAACCTGGTGGTAGAAGGTAGGAAAACTGCTTAATAAACAGGGTCCAAAGAGAAGGATTAGAGTAACGGGAGTAGGGACTCTAAGGTGAAAAGTAGCTAGGATGTCTATTTTAGGTACGTTCCTAGGAGCCCAGGACTTTAGTAATCTTTACTTGAGTTTAACAGATAACATAAAAGTGGACTAGTTATATCAAGATGGTGTCATAGGATGTAGGGGATGCATTGGATCGACCTTCTCGTGGTGCATGCCATGAGTACCCATTCATTGGGGAAACTGACGATCCTTCCCAGCCGACTGAATCCACATGGATCCCAGTCACTTTCAAAGCCAGCAACAAGCAGCTCCTGACAGCTTTCAACCTGACCTGTTGACTGGCTATGGAAGAAGGGCAAACGCTAGAAGAAGAATAGGATGTAGAACAAAACTTGACAGCTTGGTTAGAGTAGAGTGGCTCCCAAACTTGAAAAACTATAAATATGATTAACTGTTTACCACATCAACCCGACCCAGGTCCTGTGTATATTAATAGAGTATTTCTTCATATGTCTTCATATATCTGTGTATCTATCCTTTAGGAAACCATCCATTCAGTTATTTTATCTACCTCATATTGGGTTATTTTTTTCTTTTGTTGAGTTTTATAAGTTCTTTATAGACATTTGATATCAATCCCTTGTCAGATAAGTGATGTGCAAATATCTCCTCCCAATTACTGGATTGTTTGCTTATTCTGTGTAGTTTGTTTTTAATGCATAGAATATTTTTCATTTGATATAGTTCCATTTATTTGATCTTGTTTTCATTTCACATGCACTTAGAGTTGAGTCTCCAAATACATCTTTGATTCATCTTGAGATAGAGTTGGTAAGAGGTACTTGAGTTTCATATTTTTTAATAATTTTTCTTTATAAAATGGAAACATTGACAAATCCATAGGATAAGAGGGGTACAATTCCACACAATTCCCACTGCCAGAGCTCCATGTCTTATCCCCTCCCTTGATAGCTTATCTATTCTTTATCCCTCTGGGAGTATGGACCTAGGATCATTATGAGGTGCAGAAGGTGGAAGGTCTGGCTTCTGTAATTGCTCCCCCGCTGAACATGGGTGTCGACAGGTCAATCCATAGTTTCATATTTCTATTTTGTGCTTAAAGGCACCTGCTTCTCCAACTTAGATTAAGGATAGCTGGATATTATTGAAGTTAATTTTTCTTTTACTATTGGAAACTGACAGATAAAAATTTCTGAAGTGCTCTGGCATATATTGAAGGCAGTTAAGAAAACCCTGATGACTCCCTACTGTGCTTCTCAAATCCTGGGGTTCACAGTTTGTCTTCTTATCAACTTCTAGAGTCTTCCTGGGTTTGCTTTTCCTTGTTTGTTTTGTTTTGCATTTTGAAACCAGGACTCACATATCTATGATTTAACTACTCCTGAGATGACATCTTTATTCAAATATATGCTGTCCCTTTTCCTATCTCTTTTTTCTTTCTCTTTCACTTCCTCTCTCTGTCTCTGTCTCTCTCTTCTCTTCTCTTCTCTTCTCTTCTCTTCTCTTCTCTCTCCCTCTCCCTCTCCCTCTCCCTCTCCCTCTCCCTCTCCCTCTCCCTCTCCCTCTCCCTCTCTCTCTCTCCTTCCCTCCATTCCTCCCTATCTCTCTTGAGACCAAGAAGGCAGAGAGGAAAAGAAAGAGTAAAAGAGGCCACAACACTGAAACCGAAGATTCCTTCAATGCAGTGGGGGCCAGGCTCACCCAAGTTGAGTACATGCTAAAGAAGCACACTATCGAGGTGAACTATTTAATCACCTCGATTAACTTTATTCAAACAGAGGGAGACTTACTACAGTTCTGGAGCCTCTTCTGATGCCATGGCACTTCTGTGCAGTATAGGGGCTCAAACCTGCATTGTTCCTGAGACAAGGCAAACACCCTAGCTAGTGAGCTATGTTTATCACTCCAGTTTTTGTTTGTTTTGTTTTATGTAGAATGTTTTTAAAATTTAGAGAAACTGAAACAAGTGAAGTTGTTCTTTCTTAGCTTGAATCAGAAATTAGCCACTGTAGTTTTTTGCCTTCCCTATAGTACTTACACAAAATTTTAAAACCAAGAGAATAAGCCCCATTTTGATGAGAAATTTAATGGATATATCCACATTTTTATGTAGGTCTTATCTATATTCCTCCACTAACATATTCAAAAGTTGTACCTAGAACTCATTTTTCTTACTATGTAAATTCATAGGTACAAGATTCACTGTTTGAACCTGTAATTCTGTTGTATCACCACCCCTTAATGAATATTTCCTGAATATTTTGATTTAGTGAAGTGATAAAAACGAGTATTTTTATATCAGTCTTTTTAACTACAATCTCCAAATTGTTGTATGACAAAAATGGATCTCACATACTTAGTGAATCTGAGGTAAGAATGGTGAGTCTTGTCATATACTATTTTAGAAAGTCTGAAGTAAAAGCTACATAATAAACTGCAAAGCTGAACTAGAAGTGGACATACTGATAAGAATCTTGCTTTCTAAATATACACGGGTTTAGAAATAGGTATGCAAGTCAGTAAAATAGTGTGTCATCTCTTGCTCTAGTGTGAGAGGGTGAAGAAGGCAATGTTGTCAGAAATATTTAGCACACTGAATCTAGATCTTGTTTTCTAAGTATCAGTTCCCACTAAATGGAGCTACATATCCCTGGAGAAAGAACTGACTCTAAGATCAGAGCAGGGAAAATAAAGGTTATTCTTCATAATATTTTAAGTCAATCTTGTTAAACTGTGTATCTAAGATGATTGTTGATGAAACAAAAGTGTGGATATAAAGTTTGACTACAAAGACTAATCCTACGATTTTGTTAATGTCTCCTTTCTTAAATAAATTTTTAAAAAAGAAATAAATGAAATATTAAACTAAAAAAAATTGTTGAATGGGATTTATTTTTCTAGCTATCTGTGGGAGCCTGAGCCAATCAGAGGGAACTGATTTTCAGCCAGAACTTTTTTTCCCTTAAATTCTTTTTTTCTCTTAAATTCCCTTAAATTCTCATGGGCAGTGTAATATTCTGTTGCCCCTGAATTCACAGGATAAACACCCAGGTCTACTTTTCTGCCACTGGCTGTGTGCTCTACTGGGTAACTCCCAATTTGGTACCATCCATCACTAAATATAGCTTTTTGAGTCTATATTCTACACAAGTAAATCTAGCACTTCAACTTGCTACTCGAGGCTGGAATACACTCAGAATGCCCATCACACTCTGTATCTTTGTTTTTGTTTTCTGTTTTCCTACCCAGTGAGTTTTTTAGATCATAGATTTCTTTCTACAGAACTGTATTTCTTCAAATTTCTTTATAATGTAGCTCTTGGATTCTTCCTCTCCTGAGTCTGCATCATTAAGTGCTTGGCCATCTTGATTTCCTAGTATTGGGTAGTACTTAATATGTTTTGGTTTCTGTTGTTGGTCTACAGGTGACTTTGTGTGTGTGAGTTGTGGGTGGAGGCGAGGAGTTTTGAAGAGGGGATGTAGTTTTATAGTATGGATGTCCCTTAAATAGCCCTAGATTGGGGAGGTGGGGGTCAAATAGCCTAGATCTCCTTTTTGTATTCCCAGTTTCCTGAAAGAGCAGTCTGATGTGATCACTAAGGTCTTTAAGGCAATGGGATACCTTAGAGTTTGATTGGTCACTATTCTGCCATATTAGTGCAATATTCAATTCCCCAATTCCCCGAGCTCACCAAATGGTTTCAAGTGGTAAACAGCAAACAGCAGCCTTGAGCTCCCTTTTTTTCTTTTGTCACTCAGTGACTAAGTGGTCCTGTGTGAGCCCTTTAAATGCACCACGTGAATGTGAAGTAACTGTAAACATGGAAGCTGCTTACTGGCAGTGCTTACCATACAGTGCCTGCTTAAGTCCTTCTCTTTCCCCTCTTGCATCCACTGTCCACATGCAATCACCCACCTTCACATAGTGATGTTTCTTCCTTTTCCAGAAACGCCAGATATTCTCTGATGAAATTTGCTGAGTTACTTTGTTGTCATATCTATTTTCTGGGGCTGGGGGAGGGAATCAATTTCTTGAGACTATGTTGCTATAAATATGCCCCAGAAGTTGTACTGGAAGATCACTGAGAAATAATTTGTGTATAGTTTCTATTTTTTAAAATATTATTTTATTTATTTTAATTTTTATTTATAAAAAGGAATCACTGACAAAAACCATAGGATGAGAGGGGTACAACTCTACACAGTTCCCACCACCAGAACTCCATATCCCATCCTCCTCCCCTGATAGCTTTTCTATTTTTTATCCTTCTGGGAGCATGGACCCAGGGTCATTGTGGGATGCAGAAGGTAGAAGGTCTGGCTTCTGTAATTGCTTCCTCACTGAATATGGGTGTTGACAGGCCGATCCATACTCCTAGCTTCTCTCTTTCTCTAGTGGGGCGGGGCTTTGGGGAAGCAGGGCTCCAGGACATATTGGTGGGGTCATCTGCCCAGGTAAGTATGGTTGGCATTATATTAGCATCTGGAACCTGGTGGCTGAAAAAAGAGTTAAAATATAAAGCCTAACAAATTGCTGACTAATCATGAAGCTGAAGGCTGGAATGGTTCAGTTGATGAGTTGGTGTTCTCTGTTTTGTAGATAGCTAGTAGGCCTATTTTATGTTCCAAAGGGCCCACGACTATACTAGTTTTTTTTGTTATTTGTTTTGTTTGTTTGTTTGTTTTTCTTCTGAGCTTGATATCTGATATGCAGGTGGATCCAAGTTATTGTCTGGGGAGATGATGTTATGGCTAGCAGAAGGACCAGAAAGCTGGATCAGGGAAGAGAGTAGCTCCCAAATATGGGAAAGGTGTATAAATATTGTTGACTATAAATCCCATCGATTTGATATGATCTGGGGCCCATATTCAGCTTAGGAGTCTGTGTCACCTCTGCATCCCTGTAGATCTGAGCTCACATTCTGTGGTTATGAATAGGAATGTTCCAAGTTGCCTCAGTTTCAGGACCCATCTTCCTTAGGGGGAAGATAGAGTATGTTGTCCAGCCTCCCTTAGGAGGATGGAACATTCTCTGCCGCTGTTGATCCACATTGAGAGCAAGGTCCTAATGGAAGCCCACAAGGGGGTTATTGTGTTGTTCCTGACAGAGATGACCAGTAACAATGGAGAGAGGGATTTATTTGAGGTCTAGGCCCATTATATCTTTTTGACAATCTCAGGACTCCCCAATTAGGGGCCCAGCTGATGGGGGTGGCCTGATAATGACTAAAAAGTCATCGTTAAAGTGTGCCAGTCTCTTACCCTTATTCAGCTTTTGTAGTCCTAACTTTGATAAGGTTAGCTTTGTAGTGAGTAAGGAAGCAACCCAGGTGTCCAACAACAGCTAAATGGCTGAGAAAACTGTGGTAGATATACACAATGGAATATTACGCAGCTATTAAGAACCATGAACCCACCTTCTCTGACCCATCTTGGATGAAGCCAGAAGGAATTATGTTAAGTGAGCTAAGTCAGAAAGACAAACATAAGTATGGGATGATCCCACTCATAATCAGAAGTTGAGAAAGAGGAACAGAAAGGGAAACTCAAAGCAGGATTTGACTGAGTTTGGAGTAGGGCACCAAAGTAAAAACCTCTGGGTTGAGGGTGAGAGTAGATGTTTGGCTTCACTGGGGTGGGGGTGGGGAAGGAGTGGGAAGGATGGATGGGACACAGTCTTTTGGTGGTAGGAATGGTGTTAATGCACTCTCCTATTAACTTGTAGTCATATAAATCACTACTTAATATGAGAGGGGAAAAATTGATTGACTGCCTCAAACTTTCTAATGCACATAGGCTGAGTCTTTGAAATGTTGACTCTCATAAAAGCTTAGACCAGGAAGAACAAAAGCAACCAGTGGCACAGCTATATAAAAAAAAAATGTCAAAGGACATATATTATGGTGATGTTGTGTATAATACAGCAAATCCTAACAAAGGAATGTTTTAAAGTTAACCCAATTGGCAAATAATATGATTATAGCAATAACTATCTATTGCCTTCTTAAACCCTAAGACAGTAGGAACCTCCCACTTCTTCATAGAGCCTATATTTCCCCCAGTCCTGGAACCTATAGGATGGGGCTCATTTTCCTGCATGATTCTCTCAATTCATACCAAATTATATTGCATCTGCTGATCCCAACCTAATCAGTGCAATGATTGCCACCTCAGCATGCTTCACTTCAGACTGTGTCTAGAGATGTGTGGGATCCTGTATAAGCCAAGGTTGAGCATGGTGCAGGCCATCCAGGAGGGGACCCCTGGATGCTTGGGAAGTAAAGGCTTTCTGTCAGTCTCCCCAGGGGCTTTTTTGCCTCTATAGGTTGAGCAAGAGAGAACCTGCCTAACAGGTCCCAGCCCCCCTGTAAGCCTTCTTCGAGCAGGGGCTCATGTCCCCTCTGTGCTAGTTGGCGATTTCACTTCCTCGTTCCCCAAACTATCTTGACCACTTACCCAATGGTTACTGGAAAGACCCTCACCATTTCCCTATTTCCTGCTTTCCTGACCATATATGGTACAAACAAGTAACTGTCTCTAAAGGCCCTCAGGGCCCCCTCCTTCTTTAACATTCCTGACCATATAAGGTAGGCCATAGCTGCCCTGTTCTTCCCCCTACCCCAACCTGTAAAAACCCCTGCTTGCCATACAATAAATGCTCTATTCATAGACAAATAGCCTCCTGTGATGATCCTTGGCTTCATCTCTTGCGGCAGTCTAGCAATCTGTAGGGAAAGACCCCCAGCAGGTACTCACCCCTGCTGCCCTTGATTTGACCTCTTCAGCTCCCTCCTCTGGTGCACAATAGAGTGGGTCAGCCGGCTTGGTCGGACTGAGAAGTGGGGTCCTAATGAGGACAGAGATGTCAGGCATGGAATGCCAACCCTTCAGCCTCATTACCTGGTGAGACCTTTCCTTTCATAGTATTCTCTAATTCTATTTCATGTAGTTCACTTCCTAATAAAGTCCTAAAATCTAGATATAGACCAGGTCCCATGATATAGGGCACATGTTTACATGTATCCATAAATCAGGGCAAAATATATGCCTGAAAGCAAAAGTGCACAGTAGTCTGCAGTGAGTCAGTATATGCTGCAAGCAAGTAGAAAGACCAAAAAAGACACCATAAAGTTCCTAATTAAATAGTGTATACTTAGACTTAGATACCCTCCTCACCTACTTCCTATTATAGCTTTATTTGATTTTAATTAGAGTAGATTCAGAGGGAAAGATACCAAGAGAGAAAGAGACCAGAACACTGCTCAGTTCTGTCTTATGGTGGTGCTGGGGACTGACCTGGGACTTCAGAGCCTCAGGCTTGAAAAGCTTTTGCATAACTATTATGCAGTCTCCCCAGTCCTGTGTGTTGTCTTTTTTTATTATTATTATCTTTATTTATTTATTGGATAGAGATAGTCAGAAATGGAAAGGGGGAGAGAGAGAGAAAGAGAGACACCTGCAGTCCTGCTTCACCACTCATGAAGCTTTCCCCTTGCAGGTGGGGACCGGGGGCTTGAACTGGGGTCCTTGTGCACTGTAATGTGTGCTCAACAAGGTGTACCACCACCCGGCCCAGCCCTGTGTGTAGTCTTTAAGCTACTTTTCAAGAAAATTTCTTTAGCAGTTCTTCGGATGCTGGGGAATTTTGTGGGGAACACCAATAGTTCAGAGCCAGTAGGTCAAATGTTCCTAGTGGTAAAAAGTTTTACATTTGAGCTTCTCCTATCTGTATGGCCTTTCAACACATTATTTAAACTCTCTTTGTCTCATTTGTTGACTACAAAATTAGCTTCAAATATTACAATGGAGTATCCTAGGGGTCAAATTACAAGTGTGATGAACTGGCAAGTTATTTCTCTTTCATTTCCACAAGTAAGGGGCATTTTCTCTCTCCTCTTTTCCTTTACCTTACTCTCTTCCTCCTTCCCAAATCTCTTTCACCCTTTCTCTCTCTTTGTCCTCTCATCTCTGTTTAGTCTCTGCCTTCTATCAATATAGTAACTATCTTAGGAAAGCTTTGTAACCCAGACTGTTCAATAACTCACAATTTTCCCAGCTCTTTTAAATCAATAAGGGAGAATTTCAATATTTGGAAAATACCAATTCTTATTAAATCATTCTTTTATTGTGGAATTTATGCTTGAAAGATTACAGATAAGAAACAGAGTGCTTTGTATATATGACGTAGAAATACAGGTATTAAACTTTCCATCCTATAATTTCCTTAATTGTCTGGTTTGAAATCTGGCCTGTTCCAAGTGCCTGTGCCTTGCACACATGAGTTGGCCTCTGTCCTGTGGGAAGTTAGTCTTTTCCAGAAACTTTCAGTTGCAAACCATCACAGGAAAATCTGTTCTATGGCTGGTTCTCTGTTTCCCAATTACTATTTAAGCTAGTTTGTCAGTCAGTAAATTATTGCCTCTTGCCCTTGTCTCTTGGTACATATCTGGTGTTCTTCATTAAACAACAAAATAGCCAGGAATTTCCCACTTCTCTGACTTGAGCTAAAACTTGTTTGGCAAGGCATGCATGCAAGTCACTTGCCTTTTATGGTTTAATGGTGAAAAGCCATGGCATGTCAATGTAGATTTACCGGAGTAATATGTTCACTGACATCACTGGGTGCTTTCTTCTGAAATAAGATGAAAATTTTCTGGTATTTCCTGGCAATTTTTTTTTGTGTGTGCACTTACCAATGGTCCCATTGGAGGCTGCTCAATAGGAGCGGTATTGGCCTAAGTAAAAGAGCCATTGGAATTCATTCCAATAATATAGACTTGCTCACCGCCCCCCCCCCCCAGCATTTATGTTCAGTCTACAATGGGATGGATTGGATTTCCTTTATTTAGACTTTAGCAAAAATAATTGACAGAAAGAAAGGTAGGGTAGGGAAGCTTAATTTAAAAGACAGTCAAGTAAATCACATACATAGAGATATCAGATCACATACACAGGGTTGTTCACCATCTAATTCAAATGGTCTTTATGAAATTCCTCTTTAAAAACCATGACAGTATGCCAGTAAGTCAACTAGTACATTGAAATTAAAAAGAAATAGGTATCTGACTGTTCTATTTGGCACACTGCTGTTTTATTGTAAAGTCAAAGCTTGGAAATGTGATTGACTTCACATGGAGATGCATGCTTCTAGTCAACTTGCCACTAGTGCTGGGCTTCAGAATCTATGCAGTGTGTGCTTTAGAACTTTTTATGCAAGGTCAAGTGAAAACTTAAACTGACTTAGTTTGCTAACTCTAGCTATTTTGGGGATTCTGTTAGTCCATTATTGGATATTGCTCTTTGTTTGTACAACAAACTTTCAAAACAAAGGTAACTTTTATATTGCAAGGGAAACTTAGTAAAGGAAAAAAGGTTTTTGTATCTCTGATGTTTGATTTATTCTGTCATGTTGATAATATCTTTAAACTGTCCACTCCCCAACTTTCTTCTATTGCAATTGTTAACTACTTCAATTCAACTACTCACTTATTCATTTTATATGTGATCATCTCTTCACCTGGATCACGAAAGTTATATTTCAATGCTTCCTTACCATAATACATTCAAATTACTTCTGTTACTTTAGTATTCCTCCTCTCCTCTTCAAACATTAGAACAGCTTTAGATTGGCACCTCGAGAATTGCCGTGTCACATGGCCCTGATGTCTTACACTGTGATCCGAAATAATCTACTGAATTGCCATAGCTGCTTTTCAGTATGAAGAAGAATGCATAACATTTCACTGTCTTTGTTCTGTTTCTAAAAGATTGCCTTCTATATATTTTTTAAATATTTATTTATTTATTTTCCCTTTTGTTGTCCTTGTTGTGTTATTGTTGTAGTTATTATTATTGTTATTGATGTTGTCATTTTTAGATAGGACAGAGAGAAATGGAGAGAGGAGGGGAAGACAGAGAGGAAGAGAGAAATATAGACACCTGCAGACCTGCTTCACTGCCTGTAAAGCGATTCCCCAGCAGTTGGGGAACTGGGGACTCAAACTGGGATCCTTACACCGGTTCTTGTGCTTTCCACCACATGCACTTAACCTGCTATGATACCGCCTGACTCCCTGCCTTCTATACTTTTTATGATTTTATTCTACACATTTTTTTTTACCATTGATCAAATGTTTTTACCTCCTGTAAGAAATTTTCTCTTACCCCTGCACCTATGGACATCTAATATTTGAAAAGGGGGCCCAAAATATTAAATGGAGGAAGGAGACTCTCTTCAATAAATGGTGCTGGGAAAACTGGGTTGAAACATGCAGAAGAATGAAATTGAACCACCTTATCTCACCAGAAACAAAAATCTACTCCAAATGGATCAAGGACCTGGATGTTAGACCAGAAATCATCAAATACTTAGAGGAAAACATTGGTGGAACACTTTCCCACCTTAACCTCAAGGACATCTTTGATGAAACAAACCCAATTGCAATGAAGACTAAAGTAGAAACAAACCAATGGGACTACATCAAATTGAAAAGCTTCTGCACAGCCAAAGAAACTGTCACAGAAACAGAGAGACCCCTCACAGAATGGAAGAAGATCTTCACATGCCATACATCAGACAAGAGACTAATCACCAAAATATACAAAGAACTCAGCAAACTTAGCAACAAAAAAGAAAATGATCCCATCCAAAAATGGGCAGAGGACATGAACAGAACATTCACTACAAAGAAGATCCAAAAGGCTAACAAACATATGAAAAACTGCTGCAGGTCGCTGATTGTCAGAGAAATGCAAATAAAGACAACATTGAGATACCACCTCACTCCCGTGAGAATGGCATACATCAAAAAAGACAGTGGCAACAAATGTTGGAGAGGCTGTGGGGACAGAGGAACCCTTTTGCACTGCTGGTGGGAATGTAAATTGGTCCAGCCTCTGTGGAGAGCAGTCTGGAGAACTCTCAGAAGGCTACACATGGACCTTCCATATGACCCAGTAATTCCTCTCCTGGGATTATACCCCAAGGACTCCATAACACCCAACCAAAAAGATGTGTGTACTCCTATATTCATAGCAGCACAATTCATAATAGCTAAAACCTGGAAGCAACACAGGTGCTCAACAGCAGATAGTGGCTGAGAAAGCTATGGTATATATACACAATGGAATACTATGTTGCTATTAAGAACAATGAACCCACCTTCTCTGACCCATCTTGTATGGAGCTAGAAGAAATGTTAAGTGAGATAGGTCAGAAAGATAAAAAAGAGTATGAGATTATCCCACACATCAACAGAAGTTGAGAAGAATAATAGAAAGGGAAACTCAAAGCAGAATCTGACTAAATTTGTAATAGGGCACCAAAGTAAAAACCCTATGGTGAGGGGGAGGGTGGTTATTTGGCTTCCTGGGGTGGTAGGGGGGTGGGATGGGACACAGTCTTTTGGTGGTGGGAACAGTGGTTAGGTACACTCCTATTAAATTGTAGTTATATAAATCATTACTTAATTGTTGGCACTTCCATGGAGAGTATCCAGCCAGGAGGCAAGTCACTGACCCTCCCTCTCTGGCTCTAAGGGGCCTAGAGAGCTAGACATGAGGCATTGGGGAGTATTTTGGTACACTCATTTATTTGAAGGTGGGTTTGGGTTTATATAGAAAGTTAATCAAAGAATATTTTTCAAATACGTCAGAAATTACAGGTTTCTTAAAGGTCAGCTTGCCCTATGGTAGGGGGCTGGTATGGCAAGAATTGATGTGATACATAAAGGTCAAGAGTATTAATCTCCATGATGCAGGCAAATTAATTATCCAAAGGCATTTGAGAGAAGCATAGGGCTTAAAGCAGTAAGGTGAGGTAGAGAAAGAAAAACAAAAATTGATGTAAATCAAAGATATCAAAGGACACAAGGAAATAAGATTTGGGGGTTTCTCTGGTGTTAGGGGTATATGATAGAGTGTGTTCTCCTTTGTGATCAAAAGGTGAAGTGGATGTGTGAACTTTGAGTGACTATCATGAACTTTTTTTTTTTTAATATTTTATTTTATTTATTTATTCCCTTTTGTTGCCCTTGTTGTTTTATTGCCGTAGTTATTATTGTCATCGTTGTTGGATAGGACAGAGAGAAACGGAGAGAGGAGTGGAAGACAGAGAGGGGGAGAGAAAGATAGACACCTGCAGACCTGCTTCACCGCCTGTGAAGCGACTCCCCTGCAGGTGGGGATGAACTTTTAGTGAAACTTAAAGCAGACACACATTTGGCCTGTTAGCAGGGAGAAACTAAGTGTGAGAGGCCTGTAGGGTTTCTATGAGCTTGAGAAACTAACAAGGAGAAACTGAGTCTGGGAGACTTTCCCCTCTTGGCTCATCTCTATGAGGAGTGAGGCTAACAAGTGGGGTGTCTTTCCAGACCTCCATACAAGGATGGGAGAGCTTCCCTAAGCTTTACCAAGCTTTCACATAGTCCCACACTTAATTAATATGAGAGGGGAAACATTGATCATATGTCTCAAACTTTTTAAAACACAAACTGAATCTTTTTAATACATAAGCTGATTCTTTGATATGTTGACTCTCAAAAGCCTAGACCAAGTAGAACAGAAGCAACTGGTGGCACAGCTATATACAAGATGCTGGGTATTATACAGCAAATCCTAACAAAGGGATTTTTCAAAGTTAACCCAATTACCAAATACTGTGATGATAACAATAACTATCCATTGTCTTCTTGAACCCTAAGACAGCAGGACCCTCACATTTCCACTATAGAGCCTATATTTCCCCCAATTCTGGATCCTTAGGGTGGGGCGCACTTTCCTGCATGCTTCTCTCAATTTATATCAAATAATATTGCATCTGCCAATCACAACCTAATATGCCAGGCTAGCTTCTTGGGCAGGAGAGAGATGACTAGGGACTAATGGCTGAGTGGGAAGCAATGCAATGCTTATTGAGAAAGGAATCTGCATTTATAGTTTCCAGGAAGGAAGTGGTAAGGTGGAAAACAGGATGTGACTAGGAAAGGGGTGGAGCAAAAAGAGAGTGCAAACCAATGGGGATTAACCAGTGCCCTCCAGACAGGGCGGGTCTCAGACAAAACAATGATTATGTAAATAGACCAACACTAATCAACACAATGAGTGCCACCCCAGCATGCTTCCCTCTCAGCTTCTGACTGTCACTATCCAACAGATAAATAAAGATTAAAAAAAGGAGTAGTTATCATTTCAAGTTTAACAGTGTGAAATAAGCAGTGTGATTCCAAAGTCATGGAGTTAATATTACACAGTTTAATCAAGGAGGGAAAGTAGCATGAAGCTTATTCTAAGGGTCTTTATTGTGAAAAAAGACAGAAGCTACTGGGAAAATTTTGAATATTGTGTGACAGAATCAGCTTTTGATATAAGTTAAAAATCATAGTGATGAAGGGTAGATATGGAGTATAATCAGACTGTTTTGCTCTCCCTGACCTGAAAAATCAACAAAATATGACCAGGATCTCTTAAAAAATGAACCAAGCCACAGGTAAGTATAGATACATATGACTCGCAGTCAGAAAAGGTATGAGTGAGGGATTCCCAGGAATAAAAAACCATACACAGAGACAACTGGCACCAAACTGGGAGGTTGGGGATGAAACACTTTCAGGTCCAAGGTAAACATGCAACTGAGAAGAAAGAAGGAAAGAAAAACAGAAAGAAAGAAAGAAAGAAAGAAAGAAAGAAAGAAAGAGAGGAAGGAGGAAGGAAGGAAGGAAGGAAGGAAGGAAGGAAGGAAGGAAGGAGAAGGAAGAAAGAGGCAGGAAGGGAGGGAGGAAGGAAGGAAGAAAGGAAGAGGAAGGCAGGAAAGAAGGAAGGAAGAAAGAGGCAGGAAGGAAGGAAGGAAGGAAGGAAGGAAGGAAGGAAGAAAGTGGCAGGCAGGAAGGAAGAAGGGAGTAACTCACCAAGTCACAGGTGAGTACAGACATGAGTAGCTCATGAACAGAAAAGAGTAAAAGAGTGAGGGTGCAATTCCCAAGACTAAAAATAAGTGCTCTGGGACTGATGGCACCAAACTGAAAGAGTGGTGACCGAGGTACACAGATGCCAGGTCCAAGATGAAGCAACAAAATACTCTTTAAAAGAAAAAAAAAATCTCTGAGGCCAGGTGATGGGACACCTGATTGAGTGCATGTGCTACAATGTGAAAAGACCCAGGTTTGAGCACACAGTCCCCACCTACAAGGGGGAAAGTTTTACAAGCAGGGAAGCAGTGTTGCAGGTGTCTCTCTCCCTCCCTATCACTCCCTTCCTTCCTCAGTTATGGCTGACTTCCATTCAATAAATAAATAAAGATAACACAAACAAAAATTTTAAAAGGAGGGAACAAGGTAACTAAAAACTTGTTAATTTACAGCTGTGCTTCTTGAGTCACTGGCTGAGGGTGAGCAGGAGAACTGCTTAAGTGCATATTTTTGTTCCCATGGCTATTGACTTCCGGTTCATTCTCTAGTCACTGATAGATTTAAAAGTCCAAAGTACTTGCTAAAATTCTAGTTGCAACACTTTAGCTTTTATACTTATTGATACCATTATCAAGATGTGAACTTTAGAAGATGTCTGAGGTGGTGATAGAACTGGGAAAAGATGAATAAGAATGTTTATGATAAAGTACACACTGTCTCTTTTCCTCTTTCTCTAAAGAGTTTACCACAAAAGATCTAAAAAAGCAGCTGTGGAGCCTTGTTAAGTATACAGCTGGGACAAACCCAAGAGCTTTTTATTTTCTTGCCAATAAGATGCTCTGTACAATGCTGAACAAAGCATATTGTTGATAGTAAAACATAATGTATTCTCCTAGTTGCTCTGCTTCATGTGGATAATTTACAGTGAATTTCCCATTATATAACTGCCACACCACAATCTTTGTTTTAGTTTGTGGTTATAGATTTGTCTCTAAGAGCTTTCATTTTTAGTACATCTTTTAGTAAGACCTCAAGTTCTTAATATTGACTGACATAATTACAAAGTGGAAAGCACTACTCTAAGGGTCAACAAAGTGTTATATATAGAAGATTACTTATAGAATATTTAAAGTCATTTTTCTCCTTGTAACACTTGATTTGGAAAATATAGTGATATTAACTTGACCATAACCCAAAGCACAGAGCTCTCTAATCATCCTCTCCGAGTTCTCCGAGTTAGTGCTAATGAGTGTTAATTTTAAAACTAGCAGTATATTGAAAGCAAGACTAAAAAAAAAAAAAGAATTCTGTCTCATTTTTCTAAAGTAATGAGACATTCTTTGGGGGGAAATCTGCAGTTATAAGTAACCCAAGGTCTCTCTTCTTTCCTGTCTGACTGTAATTACTTGTTTGCTGAAAGTTGCAGTGCAAGTCTTATTTCATCTTGTTGCCACTGCATGTTGGTCCCTTACTTTAAAGCAAAACAACATTCTGGTCCTCTCTGTCAATAGAGAGGTAAAACTTAGGGGAACTTACAAGTGTTTACTTTGTTCATTTTACCTAAATTTATTCTTTTCCTACCATCAGTCTTTCTCTCCAAAGCTATCAAGGAAGCTTATGTTCCCTAAAACCACCTTGAATCTGCCTCACAAACAATGGTTAAGTTTGGTCCTTTGCTTCTGAATCTCAAAGAAGCAGTCATTAAATCTGATTTATCTTTTGCTGTCTTTTTGACTCTTTTATAATTACGCTTACTTACTTTGTCAGAGGCCTTTCTAAATTTTTTCCATCCTTAAATAAAAATAATTTTTGGTCACATGCAACATACAACTAACAAGATATATTATCTATTACTATAAATGTGCAGAGAAAATTTGAAAGAATACACACACACACACACACACACACACACATATAATTTTGGCCATAGTTTAGTGAAAAGGTATCTATAGGGCAGATATTGAGAGGGAAGTAGCTTTGCAAATTCTTATCCTCTGACTTTATAGTTACTATATATTTACCTGAAATTTGGGGAGAAAATTTCTCTTCCTTAAAAAAGAAGCTACTATGTCTATATAATTAGGAACTTACCCTAGAATAGTGACTCTCCATGTAACAAAACTAGAGAATAAAAAAGCATCAAGGAAGATAAATGAAAGGTAAATAAGCAAAGGCCACAAAAGGGAAAAACAACCCCCAGAAGCATTGGTTTCTAGTGCAGGCACCAAGACCAGCAATGACCCTGGATGGGGGGGGGGGGGATAAAGGTAAATAAATAAACACAAACATTGAGATGACTTAGATGTTGGAATTATAAGATAAAAATTTTCTGGAAGACCAGCTAGAGGCGCATCTAGTTAAGTGCACATAGTACTAAGTGCAATGATCGAGCACCTGGCTCCCCACCTGCAGGAGGAATGCTTCACAAGCGGTGAAGCAGGTCTGCAGGTGTCTGTCTTTCTCTCTCCCTCTCTGTCTCACCCTCCCTTCTCAATTTCACTCTGTCCTATCTAACAAAGTAGAAAAAATGGCCACCAGGAGCAATAGATTCATAGTGCTGGCATGGAACCCTAGCAATAACACTTGGAGGTAAATAAAAAATAAAAGATAAAGATTTTCAGTGGTCTGTGAAGTGGCACAGTAGATAAAGCATTGGACTCTAAAGCAGGAGGTTCTGAGTTCGATCCCCAGCAGTACATGTACCAGAGTGATGTCTGGTTATTTCTCTCTCTCCTACTATCATTAATAAATAAAATATTTTTTAAAAAAGATTTTAAAATAACTGTTGTATAGTCATATTTCATCAAGTAAGGGTAAACTCTCTTAAAAAGACAAGGTTAAATGAAAATAAGTAGAAGCAATTAAGGTGATTATATGAATTTTTTAAAAATATTTTATTTTATTTTATTTTTTACCAGAGCACCACTCAACCCTGGCTTATGGTGGTGCAGGGGATTGAGCCTGGGACTTTGGAGCCTCAGGCATGAGAGTCTCTTTGCATAACCATTATGCGATCTACTCTCACCCGAAGATGGAATTCTTTTTTTTTTTTCTATAAAGAACAGAATGCATTTCACTAGCAGAATTTGATAACAAAAAGGAGATAATAAAAAAAGAACTGGTAAAGTTAAAGATACATGGACTATTTTAAAATTTAAATAACATAAGAAAACATAATTTGAAAAGAATGTAGAACATCAGAGACCTATGGTACAGTGCCAAAAGTTATATCATCCATGATATCAGATCTCTATGAGAAGAAAATAAAGAATATAGTGCATAAAAGACACCATCTCTCCAGACTTTTAGCCCACCTGCATGTTAGCTGTTGGGCTCAGGCAAAAGTTAGGAAAGTCATGGGACTTTTGGAATATACATAAAATAGACTTACTAGCCTTTCCAAAATGGAGACCCCAAATCTGATCTAATATAGTCTTACCTTTAGATTCCTGATTATTAAACAATTTGTTCTGCTTTCTATCTTAATGCTTTTTCAGCCACAAAGTTGCAGATGCTACCGTCACAACAATCTGACTTCACTGGACAGGTGACCTGACCAATATACCCTGGAACCTCGCATCTCCAGAGCTCTGCTCTACTAAGGAAAGGCAGAAACAGGCTGGGAATATGGATTGATCTGCCAGGGCCTATATCCAGTGGAGGAGAAATTACAGAAGCCAGACCTTCCACCTTCTGCACCCCATATTGATCCTGAGTCCATGCTTCCAGAGGATAAAGAACAAGAAAGCTTCCATTGAAGGGGATAGGATATGGAACTCTGGTGATGGGAATTATACCTCCTCTTACCCTATGGTCTTGTCAATCATTATTACATCAATAAATAAAAATTAAAAGAAAAGCAAGTGCTGAAAACTTCAAAAAACATGATGAAAGACATGCAAATTTACAGATTAGAAAAAAAAAATTCAAAAGAGAACTACACAAACTCATTACCAAATCCTAAAGACCAAAGAGAAAATTTTCAATGTAGAGGAAAAAAACACTGTAAGGGACCCCCAGTTCATGATGTCTGTTACTTATTGATATATGCATACACTACTATTTCTCTGCCTTCCCATTTCCTTTGTTTATTCATTAAGACCTAGGTATCAGAAGTTAAAAAAAAAAATACTTGGCTATTTGTGGTAGCTCACAGTTTTCTTTCCTCAGTTCCTATTCTCTGATAAAGATGAAAATATATCTAATGGAGGTCAAGAGTTAGTTACTGAGTTATGTAGTCAACAGACCCTCATAGGAAAAATGCCTGAATCTATACACTGTGCTGGAAACCAATACCCCCTCACAGAGTCTGGATTGTGTAAGGTGTAGCTGAGGTTAGATGAAACATTTCATATGGCACCAGAGGGTCTGTAAGATTAATGACATATAGAATAATACCTATATGGTTGGATGCCAACTCCCCTGATATGTACCCTTGAAAAAAATTCTGTGATGTTCCCTGTTTTGTTTGATATAATCCACGCTTTGGTCAATAAAAATAATTTGCTCAATGTCACATTCAGTGAGGTCCCATCACACTGGGTATCACTGGTGTGTCCTCTCCTGAACTCCTCTTGCACCATCCCATGATGTATGAGATAACTTCTCCCAGTCTAAAGTTCACATCAGAAGTGGGAACCAAGGAAAATAGAATTCTACATATTGAGAAAAGATAATTCAAATGACTGCAGATTTATCATAGAGTAATAAAACACTTGAACAACATTCTGTAATGCGTACAAGGAAAAGTTGGACAACTCTGATGTCTATTATCAAGAAATAATAAACTTTTAAATGCAGACATTATTTTATTTATAAAATGGAAACACTGATAAGTCCATACGATAAGAGGGGTACAATTCCACACAGTTCCCACCACCAGAACTCCATATCCCATCCCCTCCGCTGATAGCTTTCCTATTCTTTAATCCTTTGAGAGCATGGACCCAGGATCATTGTGGGGTGCAGAAGGTGGAAGGTCTGGCTTCTGTAATTACTTCTTTTCTGAACAAGGGTGTTGACAGGTCGATCCATACTCCCAGTCCATCTATTTCCCTAGTTGGGCAGAGCTCTGGGGAAGCAGGGCTCCAGGACACATAGGTGGGGTCGCCCGAATGCAGACATTTTTAGAGACAGGAAATCAAAATTAGTTACCACAAACAAAAGTTTAAAAGAAATGCTAAAGAAAGTTATTCAGTAGTGAGGAAACTGATAGAAGAAAGAAATATAAAATAAGAAGAGAGAAAGTTGGGCAGTTATGTACACACATCTTCATGTGTGAGGACCCCAGCCCCCACCTACAATAGGGGAAGCAGCATGAGTGGTGATGCAGGCCTATAGGTATCTCTTTTCTTCTCTCCTTCTCCATCTCTTCTTCCTTCTCTACCTCTTTATGTCATTTCAAATAAAGAGTAAATAAATAAATGGAAAAAATGGCCACCAGGATCATCATAGATTGGTCATCCAGGCACCGAACTTCAGCAATAACTTTGATAACAATACAAAAATGAGATAGGTAAAATAAAAATATATATAAATAGAATAGAAAAAAATGAGATAGGGAAATATTTGTGTAAGGCTATCAGACTTTTCTCCTAAGTTCTTTAAAATTTCTATCACTGCTTAAAGGAAATATATCAGTATTGTTTAATGGATTACTAATAATGTAATTTACACCTGAGGCATTAAAGTTCTCTATAATAAACTAGTAGTGATAAAATATTAAGTAGATATGTGTGAATATTGAAATCCAACAATCACTATAAAATAAAACTATACTAAGAGAAATAGCAAAACTAAACTAAATAATAGATCTAAGAGAAGAAATAAAAACAGAAGTGACAAACAGCAAATAAAAAATACAATGATAGTCAAAAAGAAAAACCATATAATTTTATTTCAGACACACTGACCTAACTTGCCATTTAAGAGAAAATGACAGACTGGGTGAAAAAAAAGCTGTGGTCTTGGAGATTTCACAGTGTTTAGAGGTCCAGTTTGCAAGCAAGAGGCCTCTAGTTCATGCCCTGGTGATGTATATGCCAGCATGATACTTTGTCTTATCTTTGCCCCACTCAATAAAGAAAATAAATGATCTTTAAAAGAGCTCATGAAACTATATAGAATCTAGTGAAATATACTTTCAATGTAACAATATAGATGGATAGACAGTAAAAGTATGACCATGTTCACAACCAAGGTTCTAGTCCTTCTTCTAAAGCTTTAGAGGAAGCTTCAATATTATGGCATTTCCTCTCTCTCTCTCTCTCTCTCTCTCTCTGTCTGTCTGAAAAAGTCATCCTGGAGAGGTGAAACCCCAGTAACAATAAAAAAAATTTTGGTACATACCTTGTAAGTACTAATCAAAAGGAAAACAAGGAGTATGATAATTTTTGACAATGTTGATTAAGGAACATGGAAAATTTCAAGTAGTGAAGAGGAACATTACCTAATAACTAGATTTGTATGTGCATAGTTACAGAGCTTCAACATACAGAAAGTAAATAAAAAGAGGGGGGAAAAGACCCATTTTGGGGGAATTTAAACATTCTGTCAATAAATTTGCAATAAGGATGAAGATTTTCAATAAGCAGATAAAATACCTGAAGAATAATGCCATTCAGATTGACCTAATTGCTGTTTATTGGATGTGAAGTCCAAGAACAGCAGATCACACATTCTTTTCAATTGTGACTATTCACCAAAATGTTCTGCTTAGTGCACAGTTTAAATATACTTGTATTGATTATGTATGTGTAGTATTAAATGCTTAAAAGTGAAAAATTATAGACTACATATAAACCACAGATTAGTTAGTGAAAGGAAAAGGAAACCGTAAAAGAAGGCACCATACATATAACAAACAATGTAAAGTAAGATTAAAAAATAAATAATAGATGCAATGAAATCTTGATGGGTTTTGGCCAGCACAAGTCATGGAAGCAGTGAGAATAGTTACCTGAGACTGACAGAGAAACAGAGAAATAAGGGAGGCAAACAGTGAACAACTGAATGCCTTCACCTAAGTTTTTGACCCATATTTATTTTCGTCAGAATCTTAGAATCAATATAGTAAGCAGTTATTTTCACATTATTTCCAAGACATGTTTTGCAGCTACACTGGCACTATTTATAAGAGATGTTTTGTGCTATTATTTCCCTCTAGCTAAGCAACATATGTTCTATCTAGTCCTCCCCGCCCCCGGCAGTGGCTAATATTTAAGCAAAGCAAACTGTTTTTCTACTGTGTCTAGCAGAGACAAACAATCTTTTGTTTCTGTCTGGGTAGTCTTCTGCCTGGTAATAGCAAAACAAAGCACTAAAATTTCTTTATTCAAGATGACATCCATATGTTCTTTTTCTTAACTTCCACAATGAATATAATTGTGTTTAAATAGTTATATTGCATTTTAAAAAAGTGAAGATATTTTCTAAGAATAATACATAAAATTGAAGATACAAATGATAGACCAAAACAAGCCATTTCAAAAATTAAAATCTATACTTTAAGATAATCCCTAGATCAAATAGGAATTTTAAGTGAAATTGCCAAGTAACTTAAAAAGGATGTTGAAAATTGAATGGTATGGATTTGATACTCTTTGGGAAAGACTAGTGGCATATTCATTTAATTCATAGCCTAAAAATGTGTATACTAATAAGAAAGAAAGACAACAAACTAATAGAATAAAGAGCACAGAGAAGGGAACGAAGTCAAATGAAAGCAAGAAAGTGAATAAATAAATCCTGAAACAAATGCTAGCTTAATTTATTTTTTAAGCCTTGTACAGGAGCAGTGAGCAGCCATCTTTTTTTTAGTTATTTATTTTATTTTTATTTTCTGCCTCCACTGTTATTGCTGGGGCTCGGTACCTGCACTACGAATCCACTGCTCCTGGAGGCTGTTTCTTCCCTTTTGTTGCCTTTGTTGTTTATCATTCTTGTTGTTGTTATTGATGTCATTGTTAGATAGGACAGGGAGAAATGGAGAGAGGAAAGGAAGACAGAGGGGGAGATAAAGATAGACACCTACAGACTTGCTTCACGGCTTGTGAAGTGGGGAGCCAGGGCTTTGAACCGGGATCCTTACACTGGTCTTTGAGCTTTGCGCCACGTGTGCTTAACCTGTTATGCTACCGCCCAACCCCCCTAACTTAATTTCCTAAAGTGATAGTGCAAAGACAAAATATTTGCTAGTACAGTAAATAAAGGATAAATATTGCACTTAAAAGGAAAGAAAGACATTACAAATGCACAATAATTTAAAATTAATAGCATGAATTTTAATTATAACTAGAGCACTGCTCAAGTCTAGTAGTGTGGGGGATTGAAACTGGCACCTTGAAGACTCAGTTAGGAGTCTTTTTTTTTTTTTTTTGTCTCTAGGGTCATTGCCTGGAGCTTGGTGCGGGCACTAGAGATCCACTGCTGCTGGTGGCCATTTTTATCCATTTTATTGGGTAAGCTAGAGAGAAATTGAAAGAGGAGGGGGAAAATAGGGAGAGAAAAATAAGACACCTGCAGATCTGCTTCATGGGTGTTTGGGGCTTGAAGCAGGATCCTTGTGCTTTGCATTATGTGCACTTAAGCGGGTGTACCACCACTCAGCTCGTTATAAAAGTCTTCTAGCATAACCATTATGCTATCTCCTGGGTCCAGTAGCTTTTTGTTTTAGACAAATCCATACAAGTAAATTTTAAAATCTGGACTAATTGAACCAATAATTTAATATCACTAGCTACAGAGCACAGAGGAAACCAATCATTATTATTCATGTATGAAATAGAAAACGATTAGAAAACTCTGGTCACATTATATTTATTTTAAACTTCCTATAAAATATCACACCCAATTTCATTAAGGAAAATATTCCTCTATTCCATTAAATACCCCTCCCTTCCTCTAAGCACTAGGTAAATTATCATCTAGTTTCTCTCTATATATAGATTTGTCTATTTTAAATTAAAGAAATCATATAATGTAGAATCTTTTGCAAGAGTCTTTCTCAATTAACATAAAGTATTCGAGGTTTATTCATATGACAAGTGCAGTATTTCATTCTCTTTATGTCTGAATAATATTACCTTGTATAGAGACGCCTCATATTTATTCATTCATTCATCAGCTGATGGATGTTTGGGTAGTTTCCACTTTTTAGGCGATTATGAATCATGCTGCTATAGCTATTCATGTTTTTTTTTTTTTGCCTGGCCTATGTTTTCATTTCTCTTGGATATATATCTATGAGTGAAATTGGTATATATATATTTTTTTTTTCAGAAACATTGTGTCTGTTTCACAAAGTCACTACACCATGTTAATGTGTCGCTGTAGTGTGTGAAGGTTCTAATTTTAATAGTTGAGTAGTATTCCATTGTGTATATAGACCACAACTTGTTCAGTCACTCATCTGTTGTTGGACACCTGGCTTGCTTTCTGGTTCTGGCTATTACAAATTGCACAGCAGGACAATGGACAGAAGATGAGAAAAAAGAATATACAAAGTAGACCTTGGACTGGGTTTGGTGTATTTCACCAAAATAAAGCACTCAGGGTGAACACTTTCAGGTCCTGGTGCATAATGGGAGAGCAGGAATTAAGCTGAGGATTTTTTCAGAAAATTGAGAAATTTTATACATGTCCCAAGAACTGTAGTTACTATAAATCTTTAATACCTACCAAGTATTCTTTTTTGTTTTATAATTTGGGTTATAGGGTTACCACAAATGTAGAGTTCATAACATTCAGTTTATTCTAAGGAATTAAGAAAGTATGTCATAAAGTTGTTCTGAGGATGAAATAAGCTAATAGAACCTTAATACTATGGACAAACCTATGTCCAAGACCTAGAGGATTCAGCTAGTAAAGATAGGATGAAGCATGTTGAAATTTACACAAGTCATTATTGATTTAGACAGTAAAAGGAATCCAAAGGCCAAAATGTCAAATCCTTGACTTCTGTTTACACACCAAAAGGATAACACCACAATAAAAGAGGAAAGTTGAATGCAACATGAGTTGTGAATAAGTGTTTAAGAAATGTTATAATCTGTTAGTACTTTGAGTGGGCTTGTGGTGGGGGAGGGGTGAAGTAAGAAATCATTCATATATTTGGGATGCAGAATAAGAAACTTTTCAAAAAAGTTTCCCAGAAAAGAGAGATTATGGGGCTGGGTGCGTACCTGGTTGAGTGCACATGTTACAATCTACAAGGACCCCAAGCCCCTAGTCCCCACCTGAAAGGGGAAAGCTTTGTAATTGGTGAAGCACGGCTGTGGTTTTTCTCTCCCTCTCTTCCTCTAGGTCTCTCCCTTCCCTCTTGATGGTCTCTATCCAATAAATAAATAAAAATAATAAGAAAATTAAAAAGAGTTGGTCAAACATAAAATAAGATCTTCAGGCTTAAAAAAAGAAGAGAGAAAGAAAAGAGAGGTTGTGAGTTGGAGAAGACCTTATAGCATTTCCTGACAGTTTCTCCATAATCTTGTATACGTGGGAGATCACAGACACTCATGCTAAGACTATCATTAAGTTGTACTTCAAGGCTTGGCTTGAGCACTCTTTGTGGCACTTGTGTACCCATACAGAATACGGGTAAAGCACCAGGAATGGTGTCTTTTGGCATATAGAGTGATGGTAAGTATTGATAGTTATTATTATTAAATGTAGAATCTATTAAATTTGGATGGAAAGCAAATGTTATAAAAATTTCATTGATACATTTAGATAATTATTAAATTTTATGCATATCATGGATATGAAAAATATACATTAAGTCAACACATATACACTAAGCTGAGAAAATATAATGAATACCTCAAAGGTCCTGTAGAAAGTAGTCTTTTAAATTTAAAGAAAAGAATTAACAACCCAATTGAAAACTGAACCAACCTTTATAGAAAAAGGAAAGAGGCGGGGCAGGTGGTGGCACACTTGGTTAGGTGCACATATCACCATACTTGAGGATCCAGGTTCAAACCCCAACCAGCTGGGAGGATGATTCATGAGTGGTGGAGCGAGCAGGTCTTCAGATGTCTGTCTTTGTTTCTCCCTCTTTATCTCCCCCTCCTCTCAATTTCTCTCTGTCCAGTCAAAAAAAAAATGGCCAACTGGAGTAATGGATTTGCAGTGCTGGCATCAGGTCCCAATGATAACACTGGTGGCAATAAAAGTAATTGAAAAGGTAAACAAAAAAATGAACTACCACCTGGCCCTCTCAAAGTAAAATTCTTAAGTCTACTTGACTGAAACTGAATAAGATCTCAGCTATTTTTTAAAAATAAAAGTAAATATAACCCCTGAATATAAAATCGGCTTAAACTTTAGATAGACATTTTTAGTAAAGAGCTACAGTATTTTAATTTCTTTGAACACTGCATTTTAACTGGATCAAATCCAGGTTTTCATCACTAAGGAAAGGCATACCATGTACAAAACAAACAATTTTTATACATTTATATCCTTCCATTTTAACAAATTTTCTTTCAATTTTTTAATGTACATTTTTGAAGGAATATAGCCAAAAAACTCCAAGTCATTGAATATTTTAGATTTAATGGAGTCAAAACCATTTGAAATATCATCAAAGTAATGCAAATATTGTACTTTCTCTGTAAATATTATTTTTAATTTAATGTAGTATGGAAGTATCTCTTTTCCTAACTATGACTTCAAAGTCAACTATCAACAGAATGCATATTAAAAATTTTTGAGAATTAATTTTAGCTTTTGAATTTGCTTGTATTATTTCTATTTCACCATTATTAAGTGCAGTGTTTATATCCTTGTCAAACATAAATTTTAGCAGATTGTTCTTTAAGAATTGTATGAAGCTTGTGAAATTTACTGCAAATACCTGTCATTTTCAATAATTAACATGATGTTAGGTATGCCAGACAGTTTCATAGAAAGATCTGAAATTTTAGGATTAATTTATTTACTTACCACTTTTTGAAAGCTATAATAAAAAAACACTGGGTATTTCTTTTTGACTACTTTTCACACAACTCAATCAGTAAAAGACAAGAGAAGTCTAACACCCTTGAGATTTTGGGTGAGGGAGGTAGCATGATGGTTATGCGAAGCACTTTCTTGTGTAAAGCTTTGAGGTCCCAGGTTCAATCCCTAGGCCTGCCATAGGTCAGAGCTAAGGTGTATCCTCCTGATCTCTTTCTCTCTGTGTGACTTAAATAAACAAGTAAATAATAAGTTTTTTAAGTAGAACTTTGATTTATTCTTTTAAAATAGTGTAATGAATATATTTTTTCTTTTCTTTTTTTAGAATTCTTTTAAGACAGAGTCCTATATTGTACAAATCTTTATAGATCAATTTATAGTTCCTTTTAAAGACCACATTACCAAGGATGAGGGTTTGAGCCATTGGTCCCCACCTGCAGGGAGAAAGCTTTGTGAGTGGTGAAGCAGAGCTGCAGGTGTCTCTCTGTCTCTCTCCCTCTCTATCACCTTCTTCCCTCTTGATTTATGGCTGTTTCTATCCAATAAATAAAAACTTTAAAATAAGACAAGTCATCAGAAATGGAATTATTGTGCAAGCTAAGAATACTTTATACAATTTAGTAAAACAACACCTTTACCCACTTCCCTGAAGATGAGTAAAATTAAGGAAAGATTAGATCAATATTATGATTATGATCCAGTACAAAATCAAACATCACCTTTGTTCTCACTGTGACAACACTTGTTGCCAAGAACTTAACAAAAGAGAAAAATAAAATAAAGTACCCCAGAATGTTGCTTGTCCATAGATTAGAATCCAAACTTTTGAGAACAGTTGACATAACATACTGTGTGAGGATTAGAAGTTAAAATAGGTGGTCCAGGAGGTGGCACAGTGATAAAGCTTTGGACTCTCAATCATGAGGTCCTGAGTTCGATCCCCGGCAGCACATGTGCCAGAGTGATATCTGGTTCTTTCTCTCTCCTCCTATCTTCCTCATTAGTAAATAAATAAAATCTTTAAAAAAATAAAAAAGAAGTTAAAATAGTCCTCCAACTAAACTAATAATAATAAAAATATGTTACATAACTTTAAAAGTCCAGATGATCTACTTTATGTAGATATTCACTACCTGTGTGAGGGTAGATAGAATACTGGTTATGCATACGGGAAAGTGGGCCCTATCCAAGGGTGCCAGGACTGGGGGAAGTAGGGGCTCTATAGTGAAGATGTGAGGTTCCTGCTGTCTTAGGGTTCAAAAAGACAATCAATAGTTAATATTATTTTCACATTATTTGTTAATTGGGTTAACTTTGAAAAGTCCCTTTGTTATGGTTTGCTGTATAGTACCCAGTATCTTGTATATAGCTGTGCTATTGGAAGCTTCTAATCTACTTGGTCTAGGCTTTTGAGAGAGTCCGCATATCAAATATGTAGCCTATATATTGCATCCGCCGATCACAACCTAACCAAAGCAACGATTGCCATCTCAACATGCTTCACCTCAGACTGTATCCAGAGACTTCACGTGTGGAATGACAACCCTTCAGCTTCATTACTCGGGTGAGACCTTTCCTTTAATAGTACACTCTAATTTCATCTCAGGTAGTTCACTTTCTAACAAAGTCCCATAACCTAGATATACACCAGTTTCTGTGAGAGAGAGCTTATGTGCACACGTATCCATAAACTACTGCAAAATATATACCTGAAAGCAGGATTACACTAGAGTTTGCAGTGAGTACCTCCCTAACACTTCCTCTCCACTATTCCAAGCTTGGGATCCATGATTGCTCAACAAACTGTTTGGCTTCATATGTTAACTCTCTTTTCAATTACCAGGTTCCAGATGCCACCAGGATGCTGGCTAGGCTTCCCTGGATTGAAGACCCCACCAATGTGTCCTGGAGCTCAGCTTCCCCAGAGACACACCCTACTAGGGAAAGAGAGAGGCAGACTGGGAGTATGGATCGACCAGTCAACGCCCATGTTCAGCGGGGAAGCAATTACAGAAGCCAGACCTTCTACCTTCTGCAACCCACAATGACCCTGGGTCCATGCTCCCAGAGGGACAGAGAATGGGAAAGCTACCATGGGAGGGGGTGGGTTATGGGGATTGGGTGGTGGGAATTGTGTGGAGTTGTACCCCTCCTACCTTATGCTTTTGTTCACTAATCCTTTCTTAAATAAAAAAATTTAAAAAAAAAAAAAAAAAAGAATACTGGTTATGCAAAAAGACTTTCATGCCTGAGGCTTCTAAATCCCAGGTCCAGTCTCCTGTACCACCATAATCCAGAACTCAGAGTAGTGCCTTCTCTTTTCTTTTCTTTTCTTTTCTTTTCTTTTCTTTCCTTTCCTTTCCTTTCCTTTCCTTTCCTTTCCTTTCCTTTTTTTCTCTCCTCTTCTTTCCTTCTCTTTTCTTTTTTTCTCTTTCTTTTCTTCCTTTCTTTTTTTTTTTTTTTTTACCAGAGCACTTCTCTGGCTCAAAAATCTAAGATTATAAAGTTTGGAAGTTTAAGTCCCCCAAACACACAACTGATACTTTTGTGGCCAGCTGGTGGGTAGAGAGCGCATGGTATAATGTTCTAGGGCCCAGGTTCAAGCCCTCGGGTCTCCAACTGCAAGGAGGAACTTCACAAGCTGTGCAGCTGTCTTTCTTTCTCCTTTTCCTCTCACTTCCTGTCTCTATCCAATATAAATAATTAAATAAATAAAACATAAATCCTGATACCTCCTCCTACTCATCCCAAGAAGGTATGTCCTCTGTGACTCCTTAAATTCATGTGCTTATGCTACTGGAAGAATCTCCCTTCTCTTAACAAACAGTGACAATCGTTTGTTATGGAATTTTCCACTGGTTTGTTTATATAAAAATTTCTTCATATGATACTTTGTTGTTTCTGTGATATTTATTTGCTCCATTCATAAGATTCTATTATTGTGCAGTGTTCTCTAACTGATCTCCCCAAAGTTTACTACTTTTTAAAGAAAGTTTTTGCCCACATCCTTTTATAAGGGAGATCAAGCTACCTCATCCTCTAAAGATTCCATGCTGGCCCAAGAGTCATAAAGCAAATGACTACATTGGTCACATTTTTTTTCTTTTTCTGATTATACCACTCTGAACTTTCTGGCACCACCAATCTGTCTGGCCTCCTGGTTACACTAAACCACAAAGCCAGCCTCACATTTCTCTCTGGTTTGGCTTCTTTGACTGATGACATAGTTTTCACTGACCCTGCACACAGTCTTTAGCTGTGCTGAGGAGTGGGAAACCACTACAGGGAAAATCAGTTTCCTGGCATAATGCCACTAGAAAATGATCCCTCTAAGAAACAGACTGACGTTCTCTCTGGTGTTTTCCTGATTCTCCACTTAGAAATGTTTCTCGCTAATTTAAACATTAAGAAACAAAAGAACGTGTTTTTTTTTTTAAAAAAAAGATTTTATTTATTTATGAGAAATATAGGAGGAGAGAGAAAGAACCAGACATTACTCTGGTACATGTGCTGCCAGGGATTGAACTCAGGACCTCATTCTTGAGAGTCCAAAGCTTTATCACTGTGCCACCTCCTGGAGCATAGAACATGTTTTAAAATAGTCCCTGGATTCAATCCTTTTGTGAAGAGAATCCTATTCAGTATTTCTCATCCTTCATTGCTTCTCTGATCATGATACAAGGTAGCCTTTGTATGTATTTCATAATGTAGAGTAAATCTACTCTGGACAAAGCAGAAGAATCAGGAATAAATGATGATGTTTATTCTAAAAGGAACTGATATAAATAGGACTCAGCAATATTAAAGATTAAGTGCATTGACTAGGACAATTTTACTATGCAAATTGATAAGGAAATGATCACAACAGATACAAAATAAAAATTTGTACAATGGGGGTAATAAAATAAAAATTGTATAATAATTTGTAAAATAAAATTTTGTATAATAGGGGGTCAGGCGGTAGTGCAGGGAGTTAAGAGCATGTGGCACAAAGCACAAGGACTGGCATAAGGATCCTTGTTTGAACTCCCGGCTCCCCACCTACAGGGGAGTCACTTCACAGGCGGTGAAGCAGGTCTGCTGGTGTCTATCTTTCTCTCCCCCCTCTGTCTTCCCCTCCTCTCTCCATGTCTCTCTGTCCTATCCAAAATGACAACATCAATAACAACGACAATATGACTACAACAACAATAAAAAAACCAACAAGGGCAACAAAAGGGAAAATAAATAAATATTCTTTTTAAATTTGCATATTAAAACTTAATATACACAGTGTTATACAACTTTGATGGAGGAGGACTTGAACAATGTGAATCTGAGACTACTGGTATCACAGAGCCAGGAAAAGATGAACTTCATAATACAAAACAGAAAAGCCATGGCAGACTTGGCCATGGATTTATTGTTTTGGGGTGATACAATTGTACAGAAAAAAAAATCATATTTATTGATCATTTACTATGGTCCACTATATATAAAGATCCTAGCAAGCTCTAAAAGGCTATTAGTATTTTATTTTTTAATTTCTTTATTGGGGGGTTAATGTTTTATATTCAACAGTAACTACAATAGTTTGTATATGCATAACATTTCTCAGTTTTCCACATAGCAATACAACCCCCACTAGGTCATCCTTTTTGGACTTATATTCTCCCCTGACCCACCCAGTGTCTTTTATTTTGGTGCAATACACCAACTCCAGTTCAGGTTCTACTTATGTTTTCTCTTTTGATCTTGTTTTTCAACTTCTGCCTGAGAGTGAGATCATCCCATATTCATCCTTCTGTTTCTGACTTATTTCACTTAACACAATTTCTTCAAGCACCAACCAAGATCAGCTGAAAAAGGTGAATTCACCATTTTTAATAGCTGAGTAGTAGTCCATTGTGTATATCGACCACAATTTGCTCAGCCACTCATCTGTTGTTGGATACCTGGGTTGCTTCCAGGTTTTGGCAGGTTACTATTATTTTCAATTATTTTGTGAGACAAAGAATATTTGAAAAAGGAATATTAAGTAATTTTCTCAGGGCTATATTGCTAGTAAATTGATGAATAAGCATTGATATTTGACTATAAAGTAACTAATTTATCAGAGTAATTTGGTCATGCCAAACAACAACAAAAATCTCTAATAGTATGTACCAAATAAATGTGCATGTGTGTGTTACTAAAATTGATATTTACTTGAAATTGGATATTAATTCTTATTATTTTATTTTAATAAAGTCAACCTTTTAAAGAATAGCAACAAAAAATCTAGTTAGCCATGACATCTAAGAAAAGTATGTGAGAAAATATAGCACTATTATAATAATTTTTTTATAATTACCATATAGTAGAATATATTTTTATTTCAGTTTCCTCTGAGGGGAAAAAGAAACTTCTCTAACTACTGACAGCCCATATTATTTATGTAGTGGCAAAACTAAATACAGCCATAAATAGAAAGTATGGTACCTAACAGATCTATTCTTGCCAAGCCCAGATTGCACTAAATCCTGGTCTCCTTCCAATATAATGGTATCAAGTCAAAAAGCTTCTTAATGAAAGCATTCAAGCATGGAATCCCTAGAATTTGACTTCACATCATTATCATCAGCAGCAGGTAATTAGATTTATGTAAAATTAGTTTTCAAACCTCAGTATCTTAGCAGCAGAATTTGTAATAGCCAAAACCTGGAAGCAGCCTAGGAGTGCAACAACAGATGAGTGGCTGAGTAAGTTGTGGTCTATATACACAATGGAATACTACTCAGCTATTAAAAATGGTGACTTCACCTTCTTTACACCATTTTGGGTGAAGCTTGAAGGAATCATGTAAAATGAGATAAGTCAGAAACAAAAGGACAAATATTTGATGATCTCACTCATAGACAGAATTTGAAAAACAAGATCAGAAGGGAAAACACTAAGCAGAACTTGGACTGGAGTTGGTGTATTGCTCCAAAGTAAAAGACTCTGGGGTGTGGGGTGGGGGGAAGGGTTCAAGTCCTGGAATATGATGGCAGAGGACCTAGTGGGGGTGTATTGTTATGTGGAAATGTTATGCATGTACAAACAATAGTATTTCACTGACAATTATAAACCATTAATCCCCCATTAAATAAATAATAATTAATTTAAAAAACCCTCCATATCTGTCCCTCTACTTTGTATCTATATCCTATTTAGGTAGAATAGTCATTTGTCAACCAGGTCCTTGGTGTTTTATTTTGCCATTCAAGAGACTTTTCAGTTAGGTAACTTAAACTTTTGAAATTGAATTAGGAATTTTAGTAATTAAGTCCTGTTTATTAATCAGTTAAGTAATTAATTAAGTCCTGTTTATTAATTACCTGTAATGTATTTTTTCTTTATTCAATTTTGAAAGTTACTTCTGCTCAAAACAGGTAGTTGTTTATGTTTATTTTTTGACAATTGAGTTTAAGAGTTTATGCAAATACTTACCAAGGCAAACAATTAGGCTTAATCTTTTCTGTTCTTCTTCTGCCCTCTACAAAAAGCACCATACAGCTGTTTCCATAAGCAGTTTTGACGATACAACATGTAAATGTTTGTGGACATTCTCTTAATTTTCTTCTTCAGAATAGTTAAGACAGTATAACATTTCTACTAAAAAAAATTACCCCTGATGGGATTATAAACATATTGCCATTTTTCATAGTCATAATACCTAAGTAAGAAAAATGAACTAATAAACTAAACATTTGCAATAGATGAAATTCAATTTAAAAACTGATGGATTCAGGTTTAGTTATAGAAATCTCAGTTTTAAATTTCAAAATGGCTGCGCAAAATTCATATTACATCTGGGATATAAACGGAAAGGGCATATTACCCAGTTTTTTTTCTGAATAAATTTAAGATTTTAATACTGATGATCATTTAATTAAGGAAAGAAAGAGAAAGTTGCCGGGCTTGTATCTTGGGTTGTATGGGTACGTATTTTAAAAAACTAATTAATATTAAACCTTGCTTTTCAGAGGATATTTCTCCCAGTCCTTGAACCTCTGGGGCATGGCTCGATTTCCTGCGGGCTTCTCTCACCCCACATCATTTGTTGAATCTACTTCTTCTTCTTCTAGCGTTTGCCCTTCTTCCGTAGCCGGTTAACAGCATAGCAGGACCAACAGCTTGAAAGCTGTTAGGAGCTGCTTGTTGCTGGCTTTGAAAGTGACTGGGATCCATGTGGATTCAGTTGGCTAGGAAGGATCGTCAGTTTCCCCAATGAATGGGTACTCACGGGATGCACCACGAGGAGGTCGATCCAATGCACCCCATCTCAAGTAAATCAACGCAACTAGTACCACCTCTACATGTTTCACTTCCGACTGTGTCCAGATACACAGTGTCAACCCTTCACCTCTATTACTTGGGTGAGACCTTTCCTAGTTCAGAGGACTCCTTAATTTCATTTTGGGTGGTGCACTTCCTAACAAAACCACAGAACCTCAATATAGACCAGGGCCCATGAGATAGAGCACATGTGCACGTGTAGCCATAAATGAGGGGAAAATATAGACCTTAAAGTAAAAGCGCACATCAGTTTGCACTGACTCAGTAAGTGCAGCAAGCAAGTAGAAACACCTAAAAAAGGACACCATACTTAATCAGATTTAATTTCTACTTAGACCTAGATACCCTCCCCATGCACTTCTTATTTCACTTCCCTCAATCGCTCTAAGGCTACACTTGTCAGAAAAAGTAAGGACTATAGAAGCTGGATAAAAACAAGAGGCTAGTATACTTCAATGACGGCTCTTTTGGTCATTACCAGGCCACCCCATCATCCAGTGCCCTAGTCAGGGAACCCTGGGATTTGCAGACAGATCTGATGGACCTAGACCTCTAACAGATCTCTCTCTACCATCGCTGGTCATCTCCATCATGAACAGCATTGTAGACCAACTTATGGGCCTCTACAGGACCTTGCCCTCAATGTGGAACAGTAATGGTAGGACAGTGAAGGGAGACTGGGTCAAGATACTCTACCACTTGAGGAAGACTGGTCCTGTAAGGAGTGTAGTCTAGAATGTTTCCAGCTACGACCATGGAATATAAGCTCAGACCTACAGGGATACAGAGGTTACACAGGCTCCTGTGCTGAATATGGGTCATGTATCAGATTGATGGGGTTTATAGTTAATCGTATTTATATACTTTCCCCATATCTGGGAGCTACTCTCTGTCCTGATCCAGCTTTCTAGTTTTATTTCCAACTTTGACACCATCTCCCCAGACAATACCTCAGGTCTACCTGTATATTAGCTGCCCTGTTCAGGCAAAATTAGTAAAGTCATAGGCTCCATGGTACATACCTAAAATAGACCTACTAACTTTTTCCAAATTGGAGACCCCAGATCTCATCTGTTATATTCTTACCTTTAGGTTCCTGATTATTAAACAATTTGTTCTCTTTATATCTTAATGCTTTTCAGCCACCAAGTTGCAGATGCTTCCATGACACCAACCTGACTTCCCTGGACTGAGAACCTCACCAATGTGTCTTGGAACCCTACCTCTCCAGAGCCCTGCCCTAGTAGGGAAAGACAGAAACAAGCTGGAAGTATATTTAGATGGACCTGCCAACACCCATGTCCAGTGGAGAAACAATTACAGAAGTCAGACCTTCCACCTTCTGAACCCCATAATGATTCTGGGTCCATATTCCCAGAAGGATAAAGAATAGGATAGCCTCTAATGGAGGGGATGGGATGCAGAACTCTGGTGGTGGGAATTGTGTTGAATTGTACCCCACTTATCTAACAGACTTGTAAATCATAATTAAATATAAAAAAACCTAATTAATATGGAACTTTGTGTTGAAGAGGATAATTAATACCTTCTTTTTTTTCCTGAGATGGTCAGACTGTGTTTTTTTTTTAATTTATTTTCCCTTTTGTTGCCCTTGTTTTTTATTGTTGTAGTTATTATTGTTGTTTTTATTGATGTTGTTTTTGTTAGATAGGACAGAGAGAAATAACGAGAAGAGAGAAAGACAGAAGGGGAGAGAAAGACACCGGCAAAACTGCTTCACCGCCTGAAACGACTCCCCTGCAGGTATGGAGCCTCAGCCTCTAACCAGGATCCTTAAGTTCGTCCTTGCACTTCACGCCATGTGTGCTTAACCCGCTGCACTACTGCCCAACTTCCAATTAATATCTTCTTATCTATAAGCAATGCATATAATTTGTTATGGACATCTTTCCTGGCTGAAGTTCATGTAAACATCGGACTTTCATTCTCCTCATGTTGTTTTTCCACATTATGAATAGTAACACATAATGAAACAGTACTAGCATATGGAGAAATACTGATAAATGTAGGATGTATATATACATAGACATAAACACACACACACACACACACACACACACACACACACACACACACACACACACACATATATATATATATATATATATATATATATATATATATATATCCCATAACCCATATATGCTTCCAAAACAGAGCTGCCTATTTTTTCTTTATTTTGGGGGGAAGAAAGAAGGATCAATTCAGTATTATTTTTCATTATTCTACATATTTCTTGACACTGAATGTTATGTATTAATTAACACACTTCAGATTTCATACACTTAATTTTCACACATTGATATCTTAAAATATGTTTGTTTCTGTTTTGTATTACTCACTTGTCATAACCTGGGATCCATTTGAATTTCTTACATTCATGCATGTCACCATATTTAGTTGAAAAGCAAGAACTGGTTAACTTAATTAGCTGAAGGAATGAACTGCATTTTACTGTTTTCTGAGAAGTGTGATGTTTCCACATCAAGTTCTAGGGAAGGTTTTAAGATAATTATTAGGCAGAAAAAGTCCAAATCCATTCTGCTACTTTGAAGGTCCTTCTAGACCTGTTCCTACCACACTCCTCCAACCTTGACTCCTTTATTCCAGCATGTATTTTATGTTCTAACAATTGTACTTCATTCAAAATACTTTCCTGGGGTTTTTGTCATTATTGATTTCATCTCCCTGGAAGTGCTCTTATCATCTACATCTCTTTAATCTTACCCACTCTTTCAAGCACAGCTCAAATATCAGCCCTTTAATGTTATTTTCCTGTCATCTTGACAAGTAATTCTGAACATCTATTACACTTTCTACCTGTCTGTGGCTTTTTCTCCATTATTCCCTGAAGAGTGACTTGTGGATTTGGTCATATCTTTCATAATAGAGTTGGAACCTTTTGAAGACAGAAACATGATGCGTTCATTTCAGAATAGCACAGACTTCTGTTTATAGAGGTCATGCAAGTAATGTTTGTGGCAACAATTAATTACAGCCCATTTTCTTATTCATCTTAGTTTTATAAATAAGAAGATGGTTGAGGTAGCACGGAAATCATTCTGTGTTAGTCCCTCTTCAGGTAATATAGGAACAACCAGATGGTGATCCTTATGCCTATTATTCTGGTGTTTCTATGTCCCACTACTGTTTGTCACATGATTTCAGTGTTGAGGCTCTTTCTCCAGCAATTATTCATAGCTGCTCAATTCCTCTTATATTTGAATTCATCCAGTTCTAATTGTATTGACTGTCTTTGCTTCTTCAGTCTTCACTTTTTTTTATTTAATTCCTTTGAGTGGGGGCTTCCTGCATCATTTTGGTGTCATTGTGCTACATCTCTGAAGTCATTAGCAAAGTACTCCCTGTATTCTAGTTTTGCAGGGTAACTAAACTGTCCTTTGCCCTCCTTGGTGACTCACAGCATGATGTACTTACCAATTCCCAATCTATATGTAGCTGGGAAAAGATGGGCAGTTGATTTTTGATCAAGTTCTTTCTCTACACTGCTAGTCATTTTCTACCTTAGTTATATGGTTTTGTAAAAGCATTAGACTATTTATACTAGGCTCAAATGCTTTGTAAGTTTTTAATCATTAAAATGGGTCTTTTAGCCCATTAAAATAATTTGGGTGAACACACTGCATTTGCTTTAAAAACAACTGCATTTCTTTACTGGGTTCTTAGAGTTCTTCAGGGAAGTCTTTAGAAAGACAGTTTTCTGTTGAGCAGATCTTATTCTTCAACCAAAGAATAGTGATTATTATACCCTGTTTTCTTTTTTCAGTGTAGGCTTATAATACACTAATTGGAACTAGTCAAACACTTGCAGAAATCAAGAAGTATAACAACTATTGACTTAGTAATACAAGGGGTTGGTTGTGAGTCCCTATATAGCAATAGTCTTTGGAGATATAATGCTTTTGCTTCAAATATTGACAAAATAACATTGTCTGACTTAGACTATGCTCTCTTCACACTTATTCCCCAGACTTACTTACCTCTGTCTCAGATTGATCTTAAGCATTGTTTACAAATCTGGTATGACTCATTACTTAGGCTATAGAAAAGGCATTCACATTACACTCCAGGGCTGTCACCATGAAATCCACAGAGTGGGCAGAAAAAAAAAAAAAGGTCTTCCAGTAATTGGGTGGAGAAAGGTGTAGGTTTGCAAACTTCCTTAATTATTCTAAAAGAAGTCATTTTAATGGAATGAACTCATGTTGGGGGGTGGGAGGGCTAGTGCCTTATTTTTAATTTTAAGGGGATTTACACCACATTCTTCCTTCTTAACAAAACAGTGGCAGTAATAAGGGCATTACCTGCCAACATTAGTTGATGTAAAACAGACTTGGAGCACTCTTTCCATTGTCTACCATAAAACATCCACTCATTATATACACTCCAATTGTGATGAAGGATCTGATTTTGCTGTAAATGTCAGCCAAAGCCTGGTTTGTTTTTTTCCCCCACCCGGATTTCAGAGGTTACTCAAAACAATGTTTCACAAAAATTATAAAGAGACGGAGGTTTTCCTAATGAGAATCTGATCTCTGTAACTTGCTTTTTATTATAGTGTTCTTATACACAGTCTTCTATTGACTCACCTTTCAATAGTTAACCTCTGAAGTCAGCATTGGACATCTGGCTTATATGTAAACTGACACCAATTTGTGGCCAGCAAAATATGATTTCAAAGTCCAGTTACGTTAAAAAAAGTCATTTTTAGGCTAAAAAAGAGTAGTACCAACTGTGATTGATGTGCAACATTTCCCCTGTATTTAAAATATCACGCACAATTTTATAGTTAATTACACTTTCAAATAACAAAGAACCATGGCAAATGAACACTTTGGTGTTTTGATCTTACTTAGCTAGGGAATGTGAAACTCTGGGTACAAAAAACAGTTTCCTTTGTGAGCATAGTAAAATCATGGTCATCTACCATTTAATAATTATTTATTGTTTTCATATTGCACTCAATCATGTTGTACATGACAATGTAATAACAAATTGCAGAGCGAGTCAGCAAGCGTTTTCTTGGGGCTTCTGTTTTCTTCTGACTTTTTCATTCTTTTCATTTGATATATGAGTACATGTAGATGCAGATGTTGAGAAAAGTCATAAAATTAGAGCTTCTCCACTTAGAGTGCTTGGATTCAGGCCTGGGTAGCAACCCTCTTCTACCTCCTATGCCATTTTTTTTTTTTTTTTTTTTTACTTCTCTAGCATAGAAATCCTCAAAATTTCACTTACAGGTTGTTTGACCCTACTAAACAAAATTAGTTCTATTCTCTACAGCAGAAGTAAGATCTGTAGAAGTAAGACTGAAAGGTGAAATGTAGAGGGATGTGTTAGCCCTCAGAGCAATGCTTTGGGATTTCAAGATGGTGCAAATTTTATTGGTTTAGTTACTAGACTGAAATGAATAAGCACTCATAAAACGAGTGCTAGAAACACCATAACAGAAATTTCTTGAACATAATCCCCACTCCCTCCTCATTACTTGGTTTGTTGTGTTATTCTACCTGGAAGATGTTTTCTTTGATTTTGCCCAGTTAATTTATACCTTTCTGGTTTCACCAGCTAATAATATTCAAGTTTCTGTTTAAACCTCATTTATACTACTTGACTTTTCATTAGTTTTGGTCGCCTCTGAAATTTAGAACACTAGTCAATGACATAATCGTTGAAACCATATACTGTTTGTCTTGTCTATCAGCACAGACTAAATTCTCTTGAGTCCAGAAAGTGAGAATGGTAAATGTTTATTTCATATATGAATATTTATTTATTTACTTATTTATTTTCCCTTTTGTTGCCTTTGGTTTTTTTTAATTGTCTTGTAGTTATTGAAGTCATCGTTGTTGGATAGGACAGAGAGAAATGGAGAGAGGAGGGGAAAACAGAGAGGGGGAGAGAAAGACACCTGCATGCTTGCTTGCTTCACCGCTTGTGAAACGACTCCCCTGTAGTGGGGAGCTGGGAGCTCGAACTGGGATCCTTATGCAGGTCCTTGCACTTTGTGACATGTGGCTTAACGCTAGGCTACCGCCCAACTCCCTATATGTATCTTTTTTATCTCCTGGCATGGTAAATGTGTTATAACAAAAAGTTGGGGCCTGGGCGGTAGCGCAGAAGGTTAAGCACATACGGCGCAAAGCACAAGGGCCAGTGTAAGAATTCCGGCTTGAGCCCCAGCTCCCCACTTGCAGGGGGTCGCTTGGCAAGCGGTGAAGCAGGTCTGCAGGTGTCTTTCTCTCCTCCTCTCTTTTGTCGCTTCTTCTCTCAATTTCTTTCTGTCATATCCAACAACAACAACTATGACAACAATAACAACTACAACAATGGGAACAAAATGGGAAAAATAGGCTCCAGGAGCTTTGGATTCATAGTGCAGAAACTGAGCCCCAGAAACAACCCCAGAGGCAAAAAAAAAAAAAAAAAGAAAGAAAGAAAGAAGAGAAGAGAAGAGAAGAGAAGAGAAGAGAAAAGAAAAGAAAAGAAAAGAAAAGAAAAGAAAAGAAAAGAAGAGAAAAGAAAAAAGAAAAGTTAGGCTCTTTGGCTGCTGCTTCTTCTCCTGGTCAGACACATCTTGGCCAAGGCTGTTCCAGGTGTCCACCATGCCTACTTCTCCTGGGAACTGAACATGTGGGGCTCAGCTAGCTGCCACCAGGTTCCAGATGCTAGTATGATGCCAACCGGACTTCCCTAGGAAGAGGACCCCACCAATGTGTCCTGGAGCCCCATTTCCCCAGAGCCCTGTCCCACTAGGGGAAGAGAAAGGCAGGCTGGGAGTAGGGATTGACCTGCCAACACCCGTGTTCAGCAGGGAAGCAATTTCAGAAACCAGACCTACCACCTTCTGCATCCCACAGTGACCCTGGGTCCATGGTCCCAAAGGGATAAAAAATAGGAAAGCTATCAAGGGAGGGGATGGGATACAGAGTTCTGGTGGTGGGGATTGTGTGGAGTTGTACCCCTCTTATACTGTGGTTTTTGCCAGTGTTTCCTTTTTATAAATAAAAATTTAAAAAGAAAAAGAAAAGAAAAGCTAGAAGAGTTAGAATATAATAGTCATCTTGTTTAAAATGGCAATTTCCAACAAAGAGCTCTTAAAAAGTGATGGAGACAAAGAGTTTATGAATTTTGGAAGAAGTCCATCTCATTATCATTGTTCTGTGAAATTATTCCTATAATAGTTTCAAATTCTTCTGCTTACTGTACAGAATGAAGCATCATATCAAATATATATATTTTCAAATATTTATTCCCTTTTTGTTGCCCTTGTTGTTTTATTGTTGTAGTTATTATTATTGTCTGTCTTCGTTGTTGGATAGGACAGAGAGAAATGGAGAGAGGAGGGAAAGACAGAGAGGGGGAGAGAAAGATAGACACCTGCAGACTTGCTTCACCGCTTGTGAAGCGACTCCCTGCAGGTGGGGAGCCAAGGGCTCAAACTGGGATCCTTACGATGGTCCCTGCGCTTTGTGCCACGTGTGTTTAACCTGCTGCACTACCGACAGACTCCCCATATCCAATAATTTTAAAAGTTATAGTTTTAGGGCAGGAACACTGAAAACAGACAAATATCTGCATCTTTGTTGAAACTCAGTATTGGATCGCTTAACTGAAGACATAGCAGGCTACAATGCATTTTCTGGGTATAGACAGTTATGAAATTAGATGCACTTTTGTGAATAAGCACTGTTTTGTTCTTGGTGTTTGTTTATTGTCTTTTTTTTCTTTGAAGTAACTATCTGGGAGTTATTTTTTGGAAAATAGAAATGAAAAGCACGTAAAGAGAGTAGAGTTTCTTGATGCAGATAAAATAAAACCTTAGATGCACACATAGAGAAAGAGAGGGAGAGAGAGAGAAGAGACCTTGTCAGGTATTGAAAAGCACATAAGCATTAAACATAGGAGAGAAACCACGAAAACAATAGCTACAATAATGAGTTTTTATAAACTTCTTAGAAAAAAAATATATAAATCAGTTTCTCTTCCTGTTCTAAATAATTTCAGCACTGACACTGAATGTTAGTAGTTTAAGCCAATTCTTCTTTTAATCTAACATTGTTCTTGTAATAACCTCTGTTTTCTTTTCTTTTGTTTTTGCCAAAAAATTGCTTTTGTATAATGTTCAAAGAAATTAGTTTATTTAAAAGTTAATAACATAGTATCTTTTATTGTTTGTTCTTTTGCAACAGTAGCTAGAGACACAATAAAATGTGAAGATATATATATATATATATATTTTTTTTTTCATAATGTGAAATAACACTTTATTGTCATAGACAGGGCTTCACCACTCTGGGTGGACTATTTCTGATAGAAAGGGAGACACTGTTGCACCAAAACTTCCCCCAGTGCCATCGCGTATGCATTCTACCAGGGACTTGAACTAGGCTCATATTTATGGCAAAGTTGGTGTCACCCCAGGTGAGCTGTCTCACTGGCCCTCTGGTAATGTATGATATTTTACAGTAGCTTACACAGTGTAAATATCCAAATATACTTAAATTATATATATATATATATATTTTTCAGTCTCCATGAAGACCAGAAAAACTACAAACATCTATTTAACTATTCAGCACACATGTACTAAGTGCAAATATTTTGCACTAGTATTAGAGAAAGATGACCAGAGGGCTCTGAACTCCAGTTCCATCAGGACTAGGAGAGAGAAGAGAAAAAAAAGGGGGGGTAAGGGGGAAGGGATAGTCAGAATTAGTAATAGGTGTAGGTGTGACTTAGAAAGGAAGAGAAGGCAGAACCAAACAAAAGATATGTAATTATATATAAATATAGATAGATAGTCATATAAATAGTAGTCAGCCCACATCTGTGACCTTGGAAAAACTACTGCCTTTTTCCAGCGAAGGGAATGGGGACACAGAACTCTGGGGTTGGGAATGGTGTGGAATTACACCACTGTCATCCCATAATTATGTAAATCACCATTAAACCACTAATAAAATGGAAGTAACATTAAAAGAAACATTAAAAAGAAGAGAGAAAATAGTTTAAGTGGTGATACTGTAGAGGTAATAAACCAGATTTTCATACCTGAGGTCACAGGCTCAACCTTGATCACCACCATATACCAGAAATGAGCAACAGCCTGGCCTTTCTCATGGAAATAGATGAATATTTTTTTTTTTAAGAGAGAGAGAGAAGATTTAAGGCATAATGAAAATATCCAGGTTTTATACAGAAGTCACTCACCTACTAACAGGGAAGATTTCAAAAAAAATATTATATATGCTGTATGTCAACACTGAGATAACAGATGTGATGATACTGACAAATATATTTATCACTCTATGAGGATAAGGATAGTTGTCACAAAGGTACACTTTCTTCTCTTCCACTGTAAGTGTCTGCATACCTTACCCCAACAACTGATATGTTCATCCTGACAAGTATGTTAATTTAAAGTAACCATAATAAAAAGGAAATACTTGTTTCAAACATATGAGGAAGAAAACCTCAGAAAAGAAAGTACCAAGAAAGTTATTGAATATCCAAGACTGGAATAAAAGTTTCATAACTGAAAGTTTACATAAAGATACAAAGATGGACTGAACCCAAAGATGGTTGAGATCAATAATAAAATAGAGGGGTGGAGAGAACCAATCAAATGAAAGATAGAACAAAATAAGTTAATCAAATCCACTAACACAGAGGAAGTATAAAAAGAAAATAAGTAGAAATGACTGGTTCTATGAACTATAATAAAGCATCTATAAGTTATGTCATCATAAAACTGAAAGAAAAGATAAAGGGTCATTCTAAAAAGGTACATGTGGAGGAGCTATGGAATTAACAAGGCTTTGTTGTTGTGATTTTTTTTTTTTTTAACCAAAGCACTGGTTTCTGGTGGTGCAGGTGATTGATTGAACCTGGGACTTTGGAGCCTGAGGCATGAGAGTCTCTGATTAACCATTATGCTATCTACCCCACCCAAGTCAACAAGGCTTAAGTACTTGAGTTCTTTGGTTTGTCTCCTGATGTAGCAAATACCTGATCTGTCTTTCTCTTTAAAAATAACTATAAATAAATCCTTTAAAAAAAAATCAAAATGTACTTAATGAAAGTGTAAAAGGCAGTAGCCTTGAAGTTCCCTTTTTATGCAGAAGTTTTTAAGTTCATTTTAGTATAAGTTGCTTGTAGTGTGAGATGGAAAATTCCTTGCCCTTTACCCCTTGAAGAACAGGACATAATCAGTAAGCCACCGGTTGTTTACCAAGAATCAGTAAGCCACCGGTTGTTTACCAAGACCCTGCAAACAGTCAGAGCTTATCATGGCCTTTGCACTAGGAAATTATTTTCTAGGAAGGGGCAGCTGATGGGGGGGGGGGGATGTGGTGACCCTACCTGGCTAGATTCTATTGGTTGTGTGATTTCGCAATGTTTGAAACTAGCCCGCGCTTTGCTTTGAATGGATCATGCTTTTGCTAAGTTTGAAATGATTGGATTTCACGTTTTCTATAGCATGTTATTGGATATAGGCTGATAAGGTGATGTGTTCCCCCTCGCTGAGTGTAGTCTGAATTCCTATAAATTGTGTGGTTTGAGCCTTGTTCAGGGTCGAGCAGGTAGGCTGCTGTCAGTCACCATTCGGCCCAGATTCGAATTCGTGAATAAACATCTTTTGCTTCCTCGCAGTGGATGGAGGTTTGATTTTTGCTCGCTAACAGAAAGAATGTCTGAAAATATTATAAATCTGACAAGAAACAAAACAAACTGGGAGGGAAGCAAACATTCTAGAGGGAATAATAAAAGAAAACTTCCCAGACCTGAATAACAGAAAGGACATCAAGATTCAAGAGGCCCAGAGAGTACCAAACAGAATCAACCCAGACCTGAAGACACCAAGACACATCATAGTCACAATGAGAAGTAGTAAGGATAAAGAAAGGATCCTAAAGGCTGCAAGAGAGAAACAAAAAGTCACATACAAGGGAAAACCCATAAGATTATCTGCAGTTTTCACCACTCAAACTCTAAAAGCTAGAAGAGAATGGCAAGATATCTATCGAGCCCTGAATGAAAAAGGGTTTCAACCAAGGATAATATATCCTGCTAGACTTTCATTCAAACTAGATGGAGGGATCAAAACCTTCTTAGACAAACAACAGTTAAAGGAAGCAACCATCACCAAACAGGCCCTGAAAGAGGTTCTAAAAGACCTCTTATAAACAAGAACATCACTATAATACTGGCAATATATCAGAGCAAACAAAAAAATATATTTTTTTGAACAATGGCACTACAATACATTAATTCCATAATATCAATAAATGTCAATGGTTTAAACTCACCCATCAAAAAGCACAGAGTGGGAGGATGGATAAGAAAACATAATCCAACCATATGCTGCTTGCAAGAATCCCATCTGTCACAACAAGATAAACACAGACTTAAAGTGAAAGGATGGAAAACTATCATACAGGCTAACAGACCACAAAGAAGGGCAGGAACAGCCATTCTCATCTCAGACACGATAGATTTTAAATTAAATAAAGTAATAAAAGATAGGCAAGGGCATTACATAATGATTAGAGGATCAATCAGCCAAGAAGACTTAACAATCATTAACATCTATGCACCCAATGAGGGACCATCTAAATATGTCAAGCACTTGCTGAAAGAATTTCAAAAATACATCAATAGTAATACAATAATAGTGGGATACTTCAATACCCCACTCTCACACTTAGACAGATCAACAAAGCAGAGAACCAACAAAGATACAAGAGAATTGAATGAAGAGATTGACAGACTAGACCTCTTGGACATCTTCAGAGTCCTTCACCCCAAAAAACTGGAATACACCTTCTTTTCAAATCCACATAACACATACTCAATGATAGACCACATGTTAGGCCACAAAGACAACATCAATAAATTCAAGAACATTGAAATCATCCCAAGTATCTTCTCAGACCACAGTGGAGTAAAACTAACATTTAACAACAAACAGACAATTATTAAAAGACACAGAATTTGGAAACTAAACAACATACTCCTTAAGAACCACTGGGTCAGAGATTCACTCAAGCAGGAAATTCAGATGTTCCTGGAAACAAATGAAAATAAAGACACAACCTATCAAAATATTTGGGACACAGCTAACGCAGTACTGAGAGGGAAACTTATAGCCATACAATCACATATTAAACACCAAGAAGAAGCTCAAATGAATGACCTTACTGCACACCTCAAGGACTTAGAGGAAGAGGAACAAAGGAACCCTAAAGCATCCAGAAGGACAGAAATCACTAAAGTTAGAGCAGAAATAAACAACATCAAAAAGAAAAGAACTATACAAAAGATCAATGAAGCCAAATGTTGGTTCTTTGAAAGATTAAACAAAATTGACAAAACCCTAGCCAGACTCACCAAACAAAAAAGAGAGAAGACTCAAATTAATAGAATTGTAAACGATGGAGGAGATATCACAACTGACACCACAGAAATCCAGAGAATCATGTGAAACTTCTATAAAGAACTATACGTCACCAAGATAGAGAATCTGGAAGAATGGAACAATTCCTAGAAGCATATGCCCTTCCAAAACTGAACCAAGAAGAACTGCAAAATCTAAATGCACCAATCACAGACAAAGAAATTGAAACCATTATTAAGAACCTCCCAACAACAAAAGTCCTGGACAAGATGGCTTCACAAACAAATTCTACAAAACTTTCAGGAAACAGTTAATACCCATACTTCTTAAGCTTTTCCATAAGATTGAAGAAACAGGAATTCTCCCTTCTACCTTCTATGAAGCCAACATCACCCTGATACCAAAAGCTGATAGGGACAGAACAAAAAAGGAAAACTACAGACCAATATCTCTGATGAACATAGATGCCAAAATATTAAACAAGATCTTGGCCAACCGTATACAGCAACATATCAAAAAGATTGTTCATCACGACCAAGTGGGATTCATCCCAGGAATGCAAGGCTGGTTCAACATCCGTAAGTCAATCAATGTCATTCACCACATCAATAAAAGCAAAGCCAAAAACCACATGATTATTTCAATAGATGCAGAGAAAGCCTTTGACAATATCCAACACCCATTCATGCTCAAAACTCTAGAAAAAATGGGAATAGATGGCAAATTCCTAAAGATAGTGGAGTCTATATATAGCACACCTACAGCCAACATCATACTCAATGGACAGAAGCTGAAAGCATTCCCCCTGAGTTCGGGGAATAGAAAGGGCTGTCCACTGTCACCGTTACTCTTCAACATAGTATTGGAAGTTCTTGCCATAGCAATCAGGCAAGAGAAAGAAATCAAAGGAATACAGATTGGAAGGGAAGAAGTCAAGCTCTCATTATTTGCAAATGATATGATAGTATACATAGAAAAACCTAAAGAATCCAGCAGAAAACTACTGGAAGTTATTAGGCAATATAGCAAGGTATCAGGCTACAAAATCAATGTACAAAAATCAGTGGCATTTCTTTATGCAAACACTAAATCTGAAGAAGAAGACATCCAGAAATCACTCCCATTTACTGTTTCAGCAAAATCAATCAAATACCTAGGAATAAAGTTGACCAAAGAAGTGAAAGACTTGTATGCTGAAAACTATGAGTCACTACTCAAGGAAATAGAAACTGATACCAAGAAATGGAAAGATATCCCATGCTCATGGATTGGAAGAATAAATATCATCAAAATGAATATTCTCCCCAGAGCCATATACAAATTTAATGCAATACCCATCAAAGTTCCACCCAGCTTCTTTAAGAGAATAGAACAAACACTACAGTCATTTATCTGGAACATGAAAACACCTATAATTGTCAAGACCATCTTTAGGAAAAGAAACAGAAATAGAGGCATCACACTCCCATACCTTAAACTATATTATAAAGCCATCATCATCAAAACAGCATGGTACTGGAACAAAAATAGGCACACAGACCAGTGGAACAGAATTGAAAGCCCAGAAATAAATCCCCACACCTATGGACATCTAATCTTTGATAAGGGGGCCCAAAGGATTAAATGGAAAAAGGAGGCTCTCTTCAATAAATGGTGCTGGGAAAACTGGGTTGTAACATGCAGAAGAATGAAACTGAACCACTTTATCTCACCAGAAACAAAAATCAACTCCAAATGGATCAAAGACCTAGATGTCAGACCAGACACAATCAAATACTTAGAGGAAAACATTGGTAAACACTTTCCCACCTACACCTCAAGGACATCTTTGATGAATCAAACCCAATTGCAAGGAAGACTAAAGCAGAAACAAACCTATGGGACTACATCAAATTGAAAAGCTTCTGCACATCCAAAGAAACTATTAAACAAACAGAGAAACCCCTCACAGAATGGGAGAAGATCTTCACATGCCAGACATCAGACAAGAAACTAATCACCAAAATATATAAAGAGCTCAGCAAACTTAGCATCAAAAAAGCAAATCTAAAAATGGGCAGAGGATATGAACAAAACATTCACCTCAGAGGAGATCCAAAGGGCTAACAAACATATGAAAAACTGCTCTAGGTCACTGATTGTCAGAGAAATTCAAATTAAGACAACACTAAGATACCACCTCACTCTTGTAAGAATGGCATACATCAAAAAGGACAGCAGCAACAAATGCTGGAGAGGTTGTGGGGACAGAGGAACCCTTTTACACTGCTGGTGGGAATGTAAATTGGTACAGCCTCTTTGGAGAGCAGTCTGGAAAACCTCAGAAGGCTAGACATGGACCTTCCATATGACCAAGTAATTCCTCTCCTGGGGTTATACCCCAAGGACTCCATAACACCCAACCAAAAAGAGGTGTGTACTCCTATGTTCATAGCAGCAAAATTCATAATAGCTAAAACCTGGAAGCAACCCAGGTGCCCAACAACAAATGAGTGGCTGAGAAAGCTGTGGTATATATACACAATGGAATACTATGCAGCTATCAAGAACAATGAGCCCACCTTCTCTGACCCATCTTGGACAGAGCTAGAAGGAATTATGTTAAGTGAGCTAAGTCAGAAAGATAAAGATGAGTATGGGATGATCCTACTCATCAATAGAAGTTGAGGAAGAAGACCTGAAAGGGAAACTAAAAGCAGGAACTGACCAAATTGTAAGTAGGGCACCAAAGTAAAAGCCCTCTGGTGAGGAGTAGACATGCACCTTCCTGGGACAGTGGGGGATGGGAGTGGGTGGGAGGGATGGGTCACAGTCTTTTGGTGGTGGGAATGGTGTTTATGTACACTCCTAGTAAAATGTAGTCATATAAATCACTAGTTAATTAATAGGAGAGGGGGAAAATTAATTGTATGTCTCGAAGTTTTTCAAAACACAAACTGAATCTTTTTAATATATAGGCTGTGTAATTGATATACAGACTCTCTCAAAAGCCTAGACCAAGTAGATCAGAAGCAACCAATAGCACAGCTATATACAAGATACTGGGTACTGTACAGCAAACCCTAAGAAACCCTAACAAAAGTTAACCCAATTACCAAACAATGTGATGATAACATTAACTATCGATTGTCTTTTTGAACCATAAGACAGCAGGAACCTCACATCTCCACTATAGAACCTCTACTTACCCCAGTCCTGGAACCATTGGATAGGGCCCACTTTCCCATATGCCTCTCCCAATCCATATCAAATAATATTGCATCTGCCGATCACAACCTAACCAACACAACGATTGCCACCTCAACATGCTTCACCTCAGGCTATGTCCAGAGACTTCACGTGTGGAATGACAACCCTTCAACTTCATTACTCAGATGAGACCTTTTCTTTCATAATATACTCTAATTTCATCTCAGGTGGTTCACTTTCTAACAAAGTCCCAAAACCTAGATATACGCCAGTTTCTGTGAGAGAGAGCATATGTTCACACGTATCCGTAAACTACTGCAAAATATATGCCTGAAAGCAGAAGTGCACTAGAGTTTGCAGTGAGTACCCCCCTAACATTTCCTCTCCACTATTCCAAGCTTTGGGTCCATGATTGCTCAACAATTTGTTTGGCTTTGTATGTTAACTCTCTTTTCAGTCACCAGGTTCCAGATGTCATCAGGATGCCGGCCAGGCTTCCCTAGACTGAAGACCCCACCAATGTGTCCTGGAGCTCAGCTTCCCCAGAGACCCAACCTACTAGGGAAAGAGAGAGGCAGACTGGGAGTATGGACTGACCAGTCAACGCCCATGTTCAGCGGGGAAGCAATTACAGAATCCAGACCTAATACCTTCTGCAACCCACAATGACCCTGGGTCCATGTTCCCAGAGGTATAGAGAATGGGAAAGCTATCAGGGGAGGGTGTGGGAAATGGAGATTGAGTGGTGGGAATTGTATGGAATTGTACCCCTCCTACCCTATGGTTTTGTTAATTAATCCTTTCTTAAATAAAATAAATAAATAAATTAAATTAAAAAAATTTAAAAAAAACTGGGAGTAGAGGTGGAACTCAAACAGGGTTCATACAAAGAAATTCACACTAAAACACATCATAATTAAACATCTAGTATACCAGAGAAAAATTAAACTTTACCAATAGGAGAAAACCAACTCTAGGCCAGATTTCTCAACAAAAAACATGAAGTCTGGCAGAAGTAAGTTATATTGGTTCTCAAGGATGGGGGATAATTTGTCAACACAGACTCTTTTATTTAGAATGAAGGAAAATCCAATATTCTGAGACAAACTAAACTAACTTGTTGCTTGCGGAATTACCCAAAAAGTGTAGCTAAAGAAATTATCTAAATAAACATTAAAAAAAAAGGATTTGAATTAGTAGAAAGAAAGAGTAAGGTAAGAAAACATCAGTATAGAGACTAGGAAATAGTTCAGCTGCCACAGTGTGGGATTTGGATGCCTAAGGTTTATCTGTTTGACTCCTCTCACACTTTCACAATGTAAAGATTTTTATACTGAAGAACTATATGTTTTATTTTACAAAAATATGTGAGATATGTGCTTTTCCATAGTTTTATTTTATTCATTTATGCTCTATTGCTTGTGTGTCCTTAAACAACATATGTTGAACTATACATTTAAATTCTTTATCTTTTATCACAGCATTTTCATCATTGACATTTCATGCTATAGCAAAAGTATTTGCTTCTAAATCTTTATTGCTTTGTTGTGTTCTTTTTTCTTCTTTAAGATTGATTAAAAATACCTGTTATTCCCTTCAAACTATTTTAGACTAATTTGTCTCTCCCTGTGTAACATGGTAGGTTTGGAGCTTTTTATAAATAACATACTATTCATTAAATTATAATTAAAATTCTCCTTTTGTTGTTCACTGTATAACTTGTTTGTCAAGTGGGAATAACTTAAATGTTGTCACTTGTGCCCTTTTACTATAGCCTCCCAATCAACTTCAAAAACTTATGTTTTAGTTTCCCTTTCTGTTTTTTCTCAACTTCTGTTTATAAGTGGGGTCATCCCATACTCATCTTTATTTTTATGACTTAGCTCGCTTAACATAAACTAAACGCAGGATTTGACTGAATTTGGGATAGGGTACCAAAGTAAAAACCTTGGCTTCAAGGGGCGGGGTGGGGGGAGATGGGATGGGACACAGTCTTTTGTTGGTGGGAATGGTGTTTATGTACAGTCCTATTAATTTGTAGTCATAGAAATCACTATTTAATTAACATGAGAGGGGAAATTTTATTGAATGTATCAAACTTTTTTCTTTTATTTTTTTATTTACAAAAAGGAAACATTGACAAAACCATAGGATAACAGGGGTACAACTCCACACAATTACCACCACCAGATCTCTGTATCCCATCCTCTCCCCTGATAGCTTTTCTATTCTTTAACCCTCTGGGAGTATGGACACAAGGTCATTGTGGGATGCAGAGGGTGGAAGGTCTGGCTTCTGATACTGCTTCCCTGCTGATCATGGGCATTGATAGGTAGATCCACATTCCCAGTCTGCCTCTCTCTTTCCCTAGTGGGGTGGGGTTCTGGGGAACCAGAGCTCCAGGACACATTGGTGGGGTTGTTTGTCCAGGGAAGTCTGGTTGGTACCAGGCTAGCACCTGGAACCTGGTAGCTGAAAAGAGAGTTAACATACAAAGCCAAACAAATTATTGAACAATCATGAACCTAAAGGCTGGAATAGTGCAGATGAAGAGTTGGGGGGACCTCCATTTTAAAGCACAGACTGAGTCTTTTTAATACACAGGCTGATTCTTTGATATGTTGACTCTCTCAAAAGCCTAGACCAGGGAAAACAGAAGCAACCGGTGGCACACCTATATACAAATAATGTCAAAGGACATAATTTATGGTGATGTTGTGTATGATACAGCAAATTCTAACAAAGGGATTTTTCAAAGTTAACCCAATTGCCAAATAATGTGATTATAGCAATAACTATCTATTGTCTTCTTAACCCTAAGACAGCAGGAACCTCACATTTCCCATATAGAGCCTATATTTCCCCCAGTCCTGGAACCTCTAGGGTGGAGCTCACTTTCCTGCATGATTTTCTCAATAATATTGCATCCTCTGATCCCAGCCTAATCAATACAACTAGTGCCACCTCAGCATGCTTCACTTCAGACTGTGTCCAGAGACATCAGTCATGGAATGTTAAGCCTTCACCCTCATTACTCGGGTAAGACCTTTCCTTTCATAGTATTTTCTAATTCCATTCCAGGTTGTTCCCTTCCTAACAAAGTCCTAAAACCTAGATATAGACCATGTCCCATGAGATGGAGCATATGTTCACAAGTATCCATAAATTAAGGCAAAATATATACCTGAAAACAAAACTACACAATAGTCTGCAGTGAGTCAGTATAAAGGTCCTAATGAAATAGTGTCTACTTAGATGCCCTCCTCACCTACTTCCTATTACAGTTCTCTCACACACTCCAAAGCTAACCTCATCAAAGCAAGGACTGCAAAAGTTGAATAAGGGTAAGAGACTGGCATACTTTAACAGTGACTCTTTAGTCACTATTAGTTCACTCCATCAGCTGGGCCCCTAATTGGAGAGTCCTGAGATTCCCAAATAGACATGATGGACCTATACTTCAAATAAATCCCTCTCTTCATTGTTACTGGTCATCTCTATCAGGAACAACACAATAGACCCCTTTGTAGGCCCTCATAGGACCTTGCCCTCAGCTTGGATCAACAATGGTAGAAAACGTTCCATCCTCCCTTGGAGGATGGACAACATACTCTATGCTACACCTGAGGAAGATGGGTCGATATTGGGGCAGCTTATAATGTTCCTACTCATGACCACAGAATATGAGCTCAGATCTACAGGGATGCAGAGGTGACATGGACTCTTAAGCTGAATATGGGCCCCAGACCACGTCAAATCGATGGGGTTTACAGTCAAAAATGTTTATACACCTTTCCCATTTTAGGGAGCTACTCTCTTCCCTGATCCAGCTTTCTGTTCCTTTTATAGCCATGACATCATCCCCCCAGACAATAACTTGGATCCATCGGCATATCAGATTTTAAACTCAGAAAAAAAAAACTAGTATAGCCACAGACCCTTTGGAATATAACTAAAATATGCATACTAGCTACCTACAAAATTGAGGACCCCCCAACTCTTCATCTGCACTACCCCAGCCTTTAGGTTCATGATTAGTCAACAATTTGTTTGGCTTTGTGTGTTAACTCTCTTTTCAACCACCAGGTTCCAGATGCTAGCATGATTCCAACCAGACTTCCCTGAACAGACAACCCCACCAATGTGCCCTGGAGCTCCACTACCCCAGAGACCCACCTCACTAGGGAAAGAGATAGGCAGGCTGGGAATATGGATCAACCTGTCAACACCTATGTTCAGCAGGGAAGCAATTACAGAAGCCAGACCTTCCACCTTCTGCATCCCACAATGACCTTAGGTCCATATTCTCAGAGAGTTAAAGAATAGAAATGCTATCAGGGGAGGGGATGGGATAGGGAGTTCTGGTGGTGCTGGTGGTGGGAACTGTGTGGAGTTGGAGTTGTACCCCTCTTATCCTATGATTTTGTCAATGATATATATATATATATATATATATATATATATATATATATATATATCTTTATACAGATTTGTAGGGGGAAAACTTATTTTTTATTTTTGAATACTGAAAGCCAATTTTATTAGTTACCAAAATATTTTTTAAAGTGATTTTGTGATACATTTCTTTAAATAGTGCGTTTCTTTATATATATATATATATTATTGGAGGGTTAATGTTTTACAGCATATACAGTTGCTGATACATGTGTTAAATTTCTTAGTTTACTGCAAAGCACTAGGACTTCCTCTACCAGCATGCACCAGAAACTGAAAGTGCCCTCCTCCCAGAGTCCTTTACTTTGGTGCAATACACCAGACTTAGTCCAAGTCCTACTTTGTGTTTTCCCTTTCTGTTATTTCTTAACTTCTCTTCATGAATGTGATCAACCCATATTCATCCTTATCTTTATGGATTTTCTCACTTAATGATTACTTCAAGCTCTATCCAAGATGAGGTAAAGAAGTGTATTCATAATTATTAGTAGCTGAGTATTATTTCATTCTATATATATGTCACAACTTTATTAGTCTCTCCTCTATTGTTAGACACTTAGGTTGCTTTCAGGTTTGGGCTATTACATATTGTGCTGCTATGAACATAGGTATACACAGATATTTTTGGTTGGGTATGTTTGATTCCTTAGGAATTTCCCGACAGGATATATTTCTAGGAGAGGAGTTGCAGGGTCATAGGATAGATTCATTTTTAGACTTGTGAGAGTTCTCCAGATTGCTCTCCACAGGAGCTGGACCTATTTTATTCATTTATTTCCCATATGTGTTTATTTATTTATAAAATGGAAGTATTGACAAGATCATAGGATAAGAGGGGTACAATCCCATATAATTCCCACCATCAGAACTCTGTATCCATTCCCTTCCCTTGAAAGCTTTTCTATTTTTTGTCCCTCTAGGAGTATGGACTCAGGATCATTATGGGGTGCAGAAGGTGAGATGTCTGGCTTCTATAATTTCCTCCCCCTGAACATGGGCATTGACAAGTAGATCCATACTCCCAACCTTTCTGTCTCTTTCCCTAGTGAGGTAAGGATCTGGCGAGATGGGGTTCCAGGACACCTTGGTGGGGTTGTCAGGATGCCCAGGAAAGTCAGGTTGTCATCATGATGGCTTCTGGAACCAGGTGGCTTAAAAAGAGTTAAGATATTAAGCAGAAAAAAATATTGACTAATCATGAACCTAAAAACTAGAATATTGCAGATGAAGATTTTGAGTCTCCATTTTGGAAGAAAACTAGTAGGTCTATTTTAAGTATATACCAAGGGACCCATGGCCTTACTAGTTTTTGTCTGAGCTTGATATCTAACATGCAGGTGACCTAAGTTATTGTCTGGGGAGATGGTGTCATAGTTGGAAAAAAGGGCTAGAAAGTTGAATCAAGGAAGAGAGTAGCTCCCAAATATGGGAAAAATATATACATATTGTTAACTTTATACCCCAGCGATTTGATCTGAGGCCCATAGTCAGTACAGGAGCCTATGTAACCTCTGCATCCCTGTAGGTCTGATCTGGTTAGGAACGTTCCAGTCTGCTCTAATTTCAGGACCCATCATCCTCAGGTGATAGTTAGAGTATGTTATCCAACCTCCCTTCAGAAAATGGAACATTTTCTATCACCTATATTTTCCCTATCCTTGTTTATCAATATTGAGGACAAGGTCCTATGGGGGCCCACAAAGGGGTCCATTATGTTGTTCCTGATGGAGATGCCCAATGACAGTGATGAGATGGATCCACTAGAGGTTGAGACCCACCATGTCTGTGTGAGAATCCCAGAACTCCCTGACCAGGGCCCCAGGTGATGGGATGGCCTAATAGTAACTAGAGAGCCATCATTAAAGTATACCAGTCTCTTGCTTTCATTCAGCTTTTGTAGTCCTTATTTTGTATGACAAGGTTAGTTTTGGAGTGATTGACGGATGTGGAATAGGAGGTAGGTGAGGAGGCTATCTAAGTCTAAGTAGAAACTGTTTCATTAGTTACTCTGTGATGTTTTTTAAGTCTTTCTGCTTGCTTGCTACATTTATTGGCTCACTGCAAACTATTGTGCACCTCCTCCCAGTGGTATATGTTTTCCCCTAACTTATGGATACATGAATATATGTCCTATTTCATGGGCCCTGGTCTATATCTAGGTTTTGAGGTTTTGTATTCCCACCAGCAGCACAGGAGGGTTCTTTATTTTTCCTCACAACCTTTCCAGCATTTGTTTTTATTGATGTGGTATCTCATTCTTGTCTTTATTTGCATTTCTCTGACAACCAATGACTTGGAGCTATTTTTCATATGACTGTTGGCCTTTTGGATTGCTTCTCTGGTGAATATTTTGTTTATATCCTCTCTCCACCTTTGATGGGGTCATTTGTTTTTTTGTTGCTGAGTTTGGTGAGCTATTTATATATTTTGTTTATTATCCTTTTGCCCGATATGTGGCATATAAAGATCTCCCAATTTGGATGGTGATTTTTTCTTTTTTCTTTTTTTTTTCTGTGCAGAAGTGTTTCGATTTAATGTAGTCCCATTGGTTCATTTTTGTTTTAGTCTTCTTTGCAATTGGACTTGTGTCACTGAAGATGTCTATAAAACTTGGAGATGAGTTCTACGAATATTTTTCTATAAATACTTGATGGTTTCTGATCTAACACCCAAGTCCTTGAACATTTTGTATATGGTAAAATTTAGGGGTGCAGTTTCATCCTTCTACACATTTCAAACCAATATTTTCAGTGCCATTTGTTGAAGAGACTCTCCTTTCTCCATTTGATAGTTTGGGCCCCCTTGTTAAAATTAAATGTCTGTGGGTATAGAGGCCTATTTCTGGACTCTAAATTCAATTCCACTGTCAGTGAGTCTATTTTTGTGTCTGTACTAGGCAGTTTTGATTATATTGGTCTTGTAATATAACTTAAGGTCTGGGAGCATGATGTCTCCAGTTCAGTTCTTTTTTCTCAAGATTTGTTTTGGCTATTCTAGGTATTTTCTGGTTCCAGATAAATTTTTTATCTTTTCTTCTATCCTCTTAAAAAAGATTTTGCTGGAATCTTACTGGAGATTGCATTAAATTTGTGTATGGCTTGGGTAGAATATTCATTTTGATGATGTCAATTCTTCCAATCCCTGTACATGGTACACCTTTCGACTTTGTATCTTTCTCTAATTCCTTGAATATTGACTCAAAATTTTAGTATACATGTGTTTCATTTCTTTTGTTAGACTTATTCTTAGATATTTTATTGTTGTAGCTGTTATTGTGGATGGGACTAATTTCTGGATTTCTTTCTTTAGACTTAGTGTTTGCATAAAGAAATGCCACAGATTTTTGTATATTATTTTTGTAGCCTAAATACTTTATTATATTGTCTGTTAATTTTCAAGATTTTCCTGCTGAATTCCTTAGGCTTTTATATGTATACTAACATATTATTTGCAAATATTGACAATTTAACAATGTATCCTTTCAGTTCTCTTATATTTTCAAATTGCTATAGCAAGAACCTCAAGCACTATAATGAATAGTAATGATGATAGTGGGCAGCCATATCCAGTACCTGATATAGGTAGGAATGCTTTCAGTCTCTCACAATTGAGTATGATGTAGGCTGCAGGTTTGCTGTGTATGGATGCCACCAAGTTAACAATTTTTGCATCTATTCCCATTTTAGTATTTTGATCATGAAGGAATGTTAAGATTTTGTCAAAGGCTTTCTCTGCATCTATTAAGATAATCTTGTGATTTTTTTTTGTTTTTCTTTTATTGGTGCAGTGGATCACATTTATTGATACAGATTTTGAGCCAGCCTTGCATTCCTGGAGTGTTTTTCTTTATGAAGCTATCATTTTACTGTGAGTTTGTATAGCTTTCAAGTGTGCATCACTGAAAATCATATGTGTGTTACTTTTGTTTTGATTGATAGCTACCATCCAGGCCTTCCATTTGCTGCCTTTCCTAATAGTGACTATTAATATTTCTATTTTCACTTCATTTTTTATTGCCACCAGGATTAAAACTGGGTCTCAGTGCTATGAATTCACAGCTCCCAGCAACCAATTTTTACTTTTTTTTAATTTCTATTTTGTTTTATAGGATAGAAGGAATTTGAGAAGGAAGCAGGAAATAGAGAGGGGAGAGAAAGATAGACAGTTATAGACCTGTATCACCACTGGTCATGTGCCATCCTTCAGGTTGGGAGTAGGGAATTAACTCTGGTCATTAGGCCTGGTTATGTGTGATCTTAAGTAGGCATGGTACAACCCAGACCCCATTTTTTAAAAATTTTATTTTATTTATAAATAAATAAAATAAACACTGACAAAACCATAGGATAAGAGGGGTACAACTCCACACAATTCCCACCACCAGAACTCCATATCTCATCCCTCCCCTGATAGCTTTCCTATTCTTTAACCCTCTGGGAGTATGGACCCAAGGTCATTGTGGGATGCAGAAGGTGGAAGGTCTGGCTTCTGTAACTGCTTACCTGCTGATCATGGGCATTGATAGGTCGATCGATCCATAATTCCAGCCTGACTCTCTCTTTCCCTAGTGGGGTGGGGTTCTGGGGAACTGGAGCTCCAGGACACATTGGTGGAGTTGTCTGTCCAGGGAAGTTCGGTTGGTACCATGTTAGCACCTGGAACCTGGTGGCTGAAAAGAGAGTTCACATATAAAGCCGAACAAGTTGTTGACGAATCATGAATCTAAAGTCTGGAATAGTGTAGATGAAGAGTTGGGGGGGGGTAGTTTCCTCAATTATGTAGATAGCTAGTTAGTTATATTCCAAAAGCCTGTGGCTATACTTCCCCCCCCCCCCCCCCGAGCCTGAAATTTGATATGTAGATGGATCCAGGTTATTTTTGGGAAGATGATGTCATGGCTTGAAAAAGAAAGCTGGATCAGGGAAGAGAGTAGCTCCCAAATATGTGAAAGGTGTATTAATATTGTTGTCTGTAAATCCCATCTATTTGATGTGATATGGGGGCCCATATTCAGCTTAGGAGCCTATGTGACCTTGCATCCCTGTAAATCTGAGCTCACTTTCTGTGGTCATGAGTAGGAATGTTCCAAGCTGCCCCAATATAGACCCATCTTCCTCAGGTGTAGCATAGAGTATGTTCTCCAGCCTCCCTTCAGAGGATGGAACATTCTCTACCATTGTTGATCCAAATTGAGGGTAAGTTCCTATGGGGTCCACAAAGGTCCAGACACCATTTTATGTATCTTTTTTAAAATTTTTTATTTAAGAAAAGATTAGTGAACAAAAGCATAAGGTAGGAGGGGTACAACTCCACACAATTCCCACCACCCAATCCCCATAACCCACCCCCTCCCATGGTAGCTTTCCCATTCTCTATCCCTCTGGGAGCATGGACCCAGGGTCGTTGAGGGTTGCAGAAGGTAGAAGGTCTGGCTTCTGTAATTGCTTCCCTGCTGAACATGGGCGTTGACTGGTCGGTCCATACCCCCAGTCTGCCTCTCTCTTTCCCTAGTAGGGTGTGTCTCTGGGGAAGCTGAGCTCCAGGACATGTTGGTGGGGTCTTCAATCCAGGGAAGCCTAGCCAGCATCCTGGTGGCATCTGGAACCTGGTAATTGAAAAGAGAGTTAACATATGAAGCCAAACAATTTGTTGAGCAATCATGGATCCCAAGCTTGGAATAGTGGAGAGGAAGTGTTAGGGAGGTACTCAATGCAAACTCTAGTGTAATCCTGCTTTCAGGTATATATTTTGCAGTAGTTTATGGATACGTGTGCACATAAGCTCTCTCTCACAGAAACTGGTGTATATCTAGGTTATGGGACTTTGTTAGAAAGTGAACTACCTGAGATGAAATTAGAGTGTACTATTAAAGGAAAGGTCTCACCCGAGTAATGAAGCTGAAGGGTTGTCATTCCACACGTGAAGTCTCTGGATACAGTCTGAGGTGAAGCATGTTGAGATGGCAATCGTTGCTTTGGTTAGGTTGTGATCGGCGGATGCAATATTATTTGATTTGGATTGGGAGATGCATACGGGAAAGTGGGCCCTATCCAAGGGTTCCAGGACTGGGGGAAGTAGGGGCTCTATAGTGAAGATGTGAGGTTCCTGCTGTCTTAGGGTTCAAAAAGACAATCAATAATTAATATTATCATCACATTATTTGTTAATTGGGTTAACTTTGAAAAGTCCCTTTGTTATGGTTTGCTGTACAGTACCCAGTATCTTGTATATAGCTGTGCTATTGGAAGCTTCTAATCTACTTGGTCTAGGCTTTTGAGAGAGTCCGCATATCAAATACATAGCCTATATATTAAAAAGATTCAGTTTGTCTTTTGAGAAACTTTGAGACATACAATTGATTTCCCCATCTCATATTAATTAACTACTGATTTATATGTCTACATTTTGCTAGGAGTGTACATAAACACCATTCCCACCACCAAAGGACTGTGACCCATCCCTCCCGCCCACTCCCACCCCCCACTGGCCCAGGAAGCTACATGTCTACCCCTCACCACTGGGTTTTTACTTTGGTGCCCTACTTACAATTTGATCAGGTCCTGCTTTTAGTTTCCCTTTCAGATCTTCTTACTCAACTTCTGTTGATGAGTGGGATCATCCCATACTCATCTTTATCTTTCTGACTTAGTTCACTTAACATAATTCCTTCTAGCTCTGTCCAAGATGGGTCAGAGAAGGTGGGTTCATTGTTCTTGATAGCTGCATAGTATTCCATTGTGTATATATTGTAACTGTTTTTCTGTCACAACAGTTGTGTTTTGTTTACTCTCCTATGGTGATTTGAAACAGAGACATTTTTACTTTTTAGCTTTTGATTTTTTGCCACGATGTTTTCAAAAGCTCTTATATTTATTGAATATAAATTTACATTTATTGAATTATAAAATTTTTTATATTTATTAAATTATAAAATTTAAGAAGATCTATATTTTTAAGTTTTTTCTACATAAGGGATATAAGTTAGCTTACATTACTTTGTTTTCACTGTTTTTGTATTCTTTTCCCAAATATGTTAGTTTACCCTAAAATTTAATTCTAGTGGACAGGAAGAGAATGACTTGAGTAACTTTTTCCCTTAGTGTTTTTCAAGGGATAATTATATTTTGGACTTGTAATCCAATCCTTTACTAATTATTTAAATAACTAAATATTTGTATAGTTCTCAGTTATAATAATCAGTCATTTCATACTGTTCTTTCTCTGTTGCTCAGTTTTTATATAGATTGATCTTTCAGTTAGCTGAAGTTTTGGAGTTCTTCTTTAAAGGGAGAATAAATGTGTTTTATATTTATAAGCACTTGAGTTACTGAGATTTTTCCGCATGAGTAATAACCTCTAAATTCAGGATTCTTGGATTATAAAATTTTCCTCCTCAAATCTTTGTGAACAATAGTTCTTTTTTATCTGGTATTTAGTTTTAGGATGAGTTTGTTACTCCCCTAATTATTTTTTTTGCTGAAGCATGATTTTAAATGTTTAGCTCAAAATATTTTTGACATATCTCTCCTTATTTATCTTAATTTAAATGTTGAACAAAATTGTAATATAAATTTATACTTATATATTTAAATTGTGATTTTATATTTTTTCAATAATAAATTAAGCATGTCTTTTTTTCTGCATTTGGTAAGAACATCTCAAGCACATCATACAAGAATTTTATCCATAGTAAATTTAGCCTATAAAAGATACAGATTTCGAGCCAGGCGGTGGCTCACCTGGTTAAGTGCACACATTACCGTGCATAAGGACCCAGGTTCAAGCCCCTGGTCCCCACCTGTGAGGGGGAAAGCTTCACTAGTGGTGAATCAGGGCTGTAGTTGTTTCTCTGTTTCTTTCCCTCTCTATCTCCGCTCTCAATTTCTCCATCTCTATACAATAATAAAAATTTTAAAAAAAATTTTAAAGATACAGATTTTAATTTTTTTAACTTCTACATTTTTTCCTTAATTCCCCAGATTTATTTTAGCCTCTGTCTTTTCTGTTCATGTGCAGCTTCATATGTTTTCTTCTGATTCTATTGTCTTTTCATCTCTGTTCTTTTTCTCTTTTTCTGTGGACCTCAATCTAACTTTTTATTCTGATATTAAATCTTTTCCTCATAAGAAATAATGTTCTATTTATATTCTATTTTCTATTATTTCCTATATAATGAGTTACAATAACAGAAATGACACTCTCCATCAACTCACTGAATTTCTACCCTTCTCTTATGAATCTTTGTGTATGTGTGTGTGTGTGAGACAGTATCCACATTAAATAGAGAATATTTAATACGAATCTTTTCTTAACTAGAAGAAGGTTATAGCTCCCAGTTAATATTTATCTGCTAACTCACCTCATATATGTTAACAGAGTGAGACGAATTCTAGTAAGGTTTGTGTAGCCCACATGACCACTTCTAGAAACAATAAGAAAAGGGTGACTACAGGATGGTCTCACTTGCAGGCAGAATTTAAGAAACAAGAACAGGAAGAGGAAAAGTAACTTGGACTGTATATGGTATATTTCACCAAAGCAAAGGTTTCTGGTGAGGGAGGGTAGGCTTTGGGGCACTTTGGTGTTTTCTTGCATGATGGTGAAAAGGACCTAAGTTGATGGTGAGAATGTTTTGGAAATATCTGTCATAATGAAATGATAATATAAAGCCATTCACGGAGATTTTTTAATATAATTTATTTATTTATTTCCCCTTTTTTTGTTGCCCTTGTTTTTTATTGGTGTTGTAGTTATTATTGTTGTTATTATTGATATCATCATTGTTAGATAGGACAATGAGAAATGGAGAGAGGAGAGGAAGACAGAGAGGGAGAGAAAAAGATAGACACCTGCTTCATGGCTTGTGAATCGACTCCCCTGCAGGTGGGGAGCAGTTGTTGGATAGGATAGAGCAAAATGGAGAGAGGAGGGGAAGACAGAGGGGGGAGAGAAAGCTAGACACCTGCAGACCTGCTTCACTGTGAAGCTATTCTCCTGCAGGTGGGGAGCCGGGAGCTGAACCAGGATCCTTACACAGGTCCTTGAGCTTTGTGCCAACTGTGCTTAACCCACTGCGCTACCGCCCAACTCCCTAAATATCAGTATTTATTTATTTTATTTTATTTTATTTTATTTTTTATTTTTTTATTTAAGAAAGGATAAATTAACAAAACCATAGGGTAGGAGGGGTACAACTCCACACAATTCCCACCACCCAGTCTCCATATCCCACCCCCTCCCCTGATAGCTTTCTCATTCTCTATCCCTCTGGGAGCATGGACCCAGGGTCATTGTGGGTTGCAGAAGGTAGAAGGTCTGGCTTCTGTAATTGCTTCCCCGCTGAACATGGTCGTTGACTGGTCGGTCCATACTCCCAGTCTGCCTCTCTCTTTCCCTAGTAGGGTGTGTCTCTGGAGAAGCGAAGCTCCAGGACATATTGGTGGGGTCTTCAGTCCAGGGAAGCCTGGCCGGCATCCTCATGACATCTGGAACCTGGTGACTGAAAAGAGAGTTAACATACAAAGCCAAACAAATTGTTGAGCAATCATGGATCCAAAGCTTGGAATAGTGGAGAGGAAGTGTTAGGGGGATACTCACTGCAAACTCTAGTGTACTTCTGCTTTCAGATATATATTTTGCAGTAGTTTATGGATACGTGTGAACATATGCTCTCTCTCACAGAAACTGGTGTATCAGTATAAATCTATTTTATCTTATCTCTAACACCAAGTTTTAAGCTACATTTAAGCCACTCTCTATTGAAATAAGAAATTGAATTTTGTTAGCTATCCGCCATCAACTCTTTATTAGAATAATGTTGGAATTCGTTGATATTTACATAATGTATACATTTTTTAAATATATTTTTAATTAATCCTTATTGGTGATTTAATATTGATTTACAAAATTATAAGATCACAGGGATATAATTCCACACCTTTCCCATCACCAGAGCTCTGTGTCCCCATTCCCTCCATATATATATATTTGTCCATTTTTTCTCCTATGGTCCTATCTTCTCTTCCTTTCTAAGACACAAACCTACTGCTTCTGAGTGCTTTTTTTTTCCCCTTCTTCCTCTTTTTCTCCGGATCCTGATGACATTGGAGTTCAGAGACCCTGTAGCCATGTTCTGCTAACAATGACCCCTCTAGGTGTATGGACCAAAATTCTTTATGTGGTAAGAAAGGTGGAAGGTATGATTTCTGTAACTGTTTCTCTGCCGGACATGGGCATTGTCAGGTCAAGCCATAGCCCAGCTTGTTTTTATCTTTCCCTAGTGTGGTAGGGCTCTGGAGAGATGAGGTTCTGGACTCTTTGATGAGGTCATCTGTTCAAGGAGTTCAAGATGAAACTGTAGTAGCATCTGCAAGTTGGTAGCTGAAATGCAGTAAGATATAAAGGAAGATAAAATATTTAGGATGAATAGAAGCTAGGAAGTCTATTTTAATATACTTCTAGGGGTCATGACTATAGTAAGTTTTGCTGGAGCTTGACAGTTAACTTTTAGGTAGATCAAAAATATTGTGTAGGAAGATTGTGTCAGAGTTGAGAAATAGTACTAGAAAGCTGGATCAGGACCAAGAGGAGCTCCCAAACTTGAAGAAAATATACCCAGATAATGTGCCTCTTTGCAGTGCATTCAGCCTAGTCGTTACTGTACTGAAAAGAGTTCTGCCTATATTTTCCTCTAAGTATCTGATAGTTTCTGGTCTAACATCTAAGTCCTTGATCCCTCTGGGATTTGCGTTTATGTTCCTTACTGCACTGGGAAAAGCTTCAGTGTTGTGGAGTCTTCCCCACCCCCCCCCACCCCTGCCCTGCGTCTTTATATCTCCGTCTCCACCTGAAAATGTCAGCCCATGGTGATGAAGCCTGGTGATGACAAAACTAAAAGTAATTATAATAACTTATTTTGTTTGACATAACAATATATATTTTATAGCTTTGACTACAATAAAGTCATCAAAATAACATTATACCTGGTAAAGTTTAGAAAGCCAATTTTCTAAACTTTAAAACTTACCACCCAACTCCCATAAGCTCAAAGAATAAGATCATTTTATATGATAAATACTGTGTGGCCTGTCATTTCAATTTGGGGGAACTCTAATGTTTAATTTTGTTATTTCTCTTTTTTAATGGTTTTACTTTTTAATTTAATTTGATAGGACAGAGAGAAATTGAGAGGGGTGGAGAATAGAAGAAAGAGAGACACCTATAGCACTGTTTCACTGTTCTTGAAACTAACGCCCTGCAAGTGAGGACCAGGAGATCAAACAAAAAGAAAAAGAAAAGAAAAAATATAAATACCATTGACTATTTACCACGTAAATCTATATTTATTTCTATCCGTTTTTAGCACGGGAGCCTGTATAACCTTTGGGTCCCTGCCTGTCTTTGTTTGCAGTCCATGGTCACTGCTGGGTACATTCTAAGCTGGGACCACTTTTCCTTGAGTGGCAGAACCAACCTTCCTTCAGAGAATGGGGCAGTCCTTACCATTGGAATCTCATAGCGCGGGTAGGATTTTGAAGAAGACCACAAGAGAGCTTATAATGAATGCCTCTACCTTTTAAAAATCTTTTTGTATATAGTATAGTATAGGGGTTAATGGTTTACAATAAATATGGTTGTTGATTCATGAACACGTTCATTCTCACATTAATGAAGGTCAGGAGTCTGAGATCAGTTAACAACACTCACAACAGAACTCCCTCTTCCTGGCTGTAAATTCTTGACTTCTTTCAGTCTCATGTGGCTGAGAGAAAAAAAAGGGAATGAAGAACTCTAATGACTCATGTTATAAGGGCATCCACAAATCCCATTCATGAGGACTGTGCCCTCATGACCTTATCTAGTTATAATTACTTTCCTAAAATCCCTGGCACCTAGTAATAACACTTTTGGGGATAGGGTTTTAACATATTAATTTGGAAGGGGTGATAAACATTTAGTCCATAATAGTTTCAACTATAAATTATTATTGATCCCTTCCAGCACAATTTTAATTTTGATGTACCATTATGCCTTCCTTCCTTCCTTCCTTCCTTCCTTCCTTTCTTTCTTTCTTTCTTTCTTTCTTTCTTTCTTTCTTTCTCTTTTTCTTTCTTTTCTTTTCTTTTTTTTTTTTGCTTTCTGTTTATTTTCAGGATCATCTCCCAGCTGCCCTTTTCTTTTCTTTTTCATTTTTGACATTTTTATTAATAAAGAGCATCATAGAGTATCTGCATAAATTGTTAGTATTTAATTGGTTAGGATTTTATCAACATCACAACTGTCCTCATTACTAGTTGTTCTATTTTCTTTTTTTTTTTTTAATTTTTTATTTAAGAAAGGATTAATGAAGAAAAACATAAGGTAGGAGGGGTACAACTCCACACAATTCCCACCACCCAATCCCCATAACCCACCCCCTCCCCTGATAGCTTTCCCATTCTCTAGCCCTCTGGGAGCATGGACCCAGGGTCGTTGAGGGTTGCAGAAGGTAGAAGGTCTGGCTTCTGTAATTGCTTCCCGCTGAACATGGGCGTTGACTGGTCGGTCCATACTCCCAGTCTGCCTCTCTCTTTCCCTAGTAAGGTGTGTCTCTGGGGAAGCTGAGCTCCAGGACACATTGGTGGGGTCTTCAATCCAGGGAAGCCTGGCCAGCATCCTGGTGGCATCTGGAACCTGGTGATTGAAAAGAGAGTTAACATACGAAGCCAAACAATTTGTTGAGCAATCATGGATCCCAAGCTTGGAATAGTGGAGAGGAAGTGTTAGGGAGGTACTCACTGCAAACTCTAGTGTACTTCTGCTTTCAGGTATATATTTTGCAGTAGTTTATGGGTACGTGTGAACATAAGATCTCTCTCACAGAAACTGGTGTATATCTAGGTTATGGGACTTTGTTAGAAAGTGAACTACCTGAGATGAAATTAGAGTGTACTATAAAAGGAAAGGTCTCACCCAAGTAATGAAGCTGAAGGGTTGTCATTCCACACGTGAAGTCTCTGGACACAGTCTGAGGTGAAGCATGTTGAGGTGGCAATCGTTGCGTTGGTTAGGTTGTGATCGGCGGATGCAATATTATTTGGTTTGGATTGGGAGATGCATACGGGAAAGTGGGCCCTATCCAAGGGTTCCAGGACTGGGGGAAGTAGGGGCTCTATAGTGAAGATGTGAGGTTCCTGCTGTCTTAGGGTTCAAAAAGACAATCGATAGTTAATGTTATCATCACATTATTTGGTAATTGGGTTAACTTTGAAAAGTCCTTTTGTTATGGTTTGCTGTACAGTATCCAGTATCTTGTATATAGCTCTGCTATTGGATGCTTCTAATCTACTTGGTCTAGGCTTTTGAGAGAGTCCGCATATCAAATACACAGCCTATATATTAAAAAGATTCAGTTTGTGTTTTGAGAAACTTTGAGACATACAATTGATTTTCCCCCTCTCATATTAATTAACTACTGATTTATATGTCTACATTTTGCTAGGAGTGTACATAAACACCATTCCCACCACCAAAAGACTGTGACCCATCCCTCCCACCCATTCCCACCCCCCACTGTCCCAGATTTTTAAAAAATTTTGAAATCCAGAGATGGAGGGTGGGTGCTCTCCATAGCCACCACATAGCACCGTGAGGGCAAACCAGTGAGTTCAAGTCCCCAGAGCTCACCTGGAGGGGAGGATGGATGCTTCATCTGCAGTGAAGTAGTGCTACAGATACCTCCTTCTCATTTTGTGTTTCTTTCCTTCTCTCTATATTTATATTTCTATAAAAGGTTGGGGGGGTATGACCACCAGAGTCATAGATTCACTGTGTAGCCAGAGCCTCAGCACTGGTCAGCTCTGGTTTATGGTGATGCAGGGGATAGAACCTGGGATTTTATAGAACCTCAGGCATAAGAGTCTGTTTGCATAACCACTATGCTATCTCCCCCACCCCCCCTTTTTTTTTTACCAGTCTTTACATAATTTATATGTGTACACATCTTTGGCTTACCCTACAATTGTAAATTAGGTTTTTTTTTTTTAGTTTTTATTTATTATAAGAGGGGTACCATTCCACACAATTCCTGTCATTGGAACTCCATATCCCATTCCCTCCCCTGATAGCTTTCCTATTCTTTTTTGATTTTTTTAAAACCATTTTCTATTTTTGCTTTTGTTTTGTTACAATTGACGTTTTTCTCAGATTGCTGTTCTGATCTCATCCTACTTTGCCCCATATTATTAAATTTAGAGAGGTTGTTCAGATTGTTTTACTTCTCTAATCCTTAAGCCCTCGTTTCTTAACTTTTTGTGACTAGTTTCTGAGACATTGAGATTGGCAAGAACTACGTAATTCCTAATCACATTTGATCTTGAGCCACAGTTCCTGGCTCATATTTTCCCCAAACCTTTAAAGTACCGAAAGAGACAAAGGTGCCATGTTATTGGGGTGACTTTCCTTTGGAGGCATCTAAGAATGGAAACTGGTTGCTAAGAGAGGCAACCAAGTGACTGGAGTGTTGAAACTTCCAGTTTCATATCCAAGTCCTCAGGAGAAGGGAGAAACGTTGAAGAATTGTGTTCAACTAATAGTGGCCAATGAAAAGAATGGGAAAGCTATCAGGGGAGGGGATGGGATACAGAGTTCTGGTGGGGGGAACTGTGTGGAGTTGTACTCCTCTGACCCTGTGGTTTTGTCAGTGTTTCCTTTTTATAAATAAAATAAAATAAAAAGGAAACCATATCTACGTAATGTAGTGGCCACAAAAATCCAAAGGGAGAAGTCGGGCAATGTCCAGGTTAGAGAACACGTGGACATTTGGGGCAATGGCATGTTTAGAGAGAGCACGGGAACCTCACTTCTTTTCCCAATACCTTTCCTTGTGCATCTTTTTCATCTGGCTGTTCCTAGTTATATTCTTTGTTTAAAAAAAAATATGATCTACGGAGTAACGTAGTTTCCTGAGCTTTGTGTACCATTTTGACAAATTCATCATGACTGAGGAAGGATCTCTGGCCATTAACCACTGGTTAGAAGCACAAATGAAAAGCTTAGCTATGAGACTAGAGGGTGCCCTTCGGAGACAGCTCTTAACCAATGGAATAATACCTCCTGGTAGTGTCAAAAATTATCTGGATTGAATTGAATTGTCAATCTCAAACCTTTATACCCTGCTGGTATTAAGAATTGCTTGCAGGTACAGGGAATCCTCCATAAATAACACTGGAATTGGGTCCAAGAATCTTATATGTCTCCATATTTAATTACTATGAGATTTCTTTAGAATTATTTTTGGTTTAGTATTTTGGTACCATTCATATCTCTGTAATAGTTCTCTCCTCTCATTTTTACTCTAAAAAATATTTCTGCTTTTGATTTCCCAAGAATATTCAATGTTTCTGATCTAATTATGATAATTTTTATCCTTTCTATATCAATATTATGGATATATTTCTTTAATAAATATGTCGTATGCCTTCATTTTTATTTATTTTTTAATTTTTAAAATTATTTTTATTTATTTATTGGATAGAGACAGCCAGAAGTCAAGAGGAAGGGGGAGACAGAGAAGGAAAGAGACAGAGAGACACCTGCAGCCCTGCTTCACCACTTGCAAAGCTTTCCCCCTGCAGGTGGGGACTGGGGGCTCGAACCTGGGTCCTTGAGCACTGTAACATGTGCCCTCAAACAGGTGCACCACCACTGAGCCCTGTACCTTCAATTTCAAAAGGGATTCTGGCAATAAGAAATGAAAAGTAAAAACACAGAAATTTAGTAAGCCAGATTAGATTTGAAGATTTGAATTGCTTTTTGCTCAAAGGTCTCATCTATTTATCAACTTTTAGAATAAAAGAACAAAAGACGCATTTTGCAGAAATGGGAGTGTTTCTTCTACCAGTTAGTTGGAAGACCCTAAAATCAAAATTAGAAACAAGTTAAAGGGGGTTGGGCGGTAGTGCACCTGGTTAAGCAAACTCATTACTTTGCGCAAGGATCTAGATTCCAGCCCTGCACCCCAGCTGCAGGGGGGAATGCTTCCTGAGCCGGTGTGCAAATGTCTTATCTTTCTCTCTTTCCTATTTATCCCCCCCTTGCCACTTCAATTTCTATTGTCTGCTGGGGAATAATAATAAAGATTATCTTTCACAATCAATAATTTTGCTGAAGGTTGGTGGAACTGATTATAAATTTGTAGTGGAGATAAAAGAGGGATTGAAAATTAGTTCAGTGTTTGAATATATAATGTTCTAGAAACATCCAGTAATACCAACAACCTGATGTACTGCCAAAAGATAATGTGAATCGTTGTTGAGAATACTTACTGTAAACTGATGAATGTGGAAAGGAATGAGACCACGTATCTGACCCTGATACTTACATATAGTGGATAGGTGCCTCCCAATAAACCAGTTTTAATAAAAACAACATTTGGTGATTGTTGGAGCATGAATGTAATTAGCATATGACTGACATCAGCCTGACAAGCATACGATGGACTTGCACAAACCTACAAGGGATTGTGGGTATATAGGAAGCTATTTATTTATTTTTAATTTTTAAATTTTTATTATCTTTATTTATTGAATAGGGAAAGCCATAAATCAAGAGGCTATAGAGAGGGAGAGAGACAGACACCTGCAGCCCGGCTTCACCACTTGCAAAGTTTTCCCCTGCAGGTGAGGACTGGGGGCTCCAACCCTGGTCCTTGTGCACTGTAATGTGTGCACTTAACCAGGTGCTCCACCACACGGCCCCAGAAAGTTAGTTAATCGAGTGTCCGGTGGAAATTGCTTTCTGTTCCTACTGCTCAACTTCTCCTTGGCACCTGTTATGCCACTTCCCCCAGGAACCGAACACGTGTAGACAAGCGTTGGTAACTAGCTTAAAGAATCAGGGCTCCCATCATCATGACTAGCCAGTCTTTGCCCCTTTACCGATTTTGCTGCCACGGTTTTTATATGTCTAAATAACCCATGATGTAAAAAATCTCCCATTTGTTTAAACCCCAGCCAAAGCTTGGCTGACACTTTTTTCATATATAACTATAATAGGTGGTCACTGAATAAATTTCAAAATGCATTTCTGTATTGCAGCACTGCACAAGCTACTTTGACAATGACCTGGTCTGAAACCATTCCTTAAACGTTTTTTTTTTTTAACTCGGTAGTTGTTTGATATGAACTTTTTAAAAAAGTACCTAGAGGGAGTCGGGTGGTAGTGCAGTGGCTTAAGCGCACCTGGCGCAAAGCACAAGGATCGGCATAAGGATCCCGGTTCGAGCCCCCGGCTCCCCAACAACAATAATAACTACAACAACAATAAAAAGGCAACAAAAGGGAAAAATTAAAAAAAAATTAAAAAGAAAAAAAGAAAGCGTAAAACTATGGTGGTGAATGCAGAGTGGAACTGTAATGTAATCTTATGATATTTTTTTTTTCTCCAGGGTTATCGCTGGGGCTTGGTAGAGAAATAGAGAGACGGGGAAGAGAGAAAGGGGGAAAGAAAGACACCTGCAGACCTGCTTCACCGCCTGTGAAGCAACCCCCCTGCAGGTGGGGAGCCGGGGGCTGGAATCTGGATCCTTACGCCAGTCCTTGTGCTTTGTGCCAGTTGCATTTAACCCGCTGCTCTCGGTCCCTAATCTCACAATCTTTATGAAAACAATACTCTTGCAGGGTTTTATTGAAAGTACACTCAGTAGAGTGCATGTGTTACTATGTATAGTCAACCAAGTTCAAGTTCCCAACCCCATAAGCCGAGGAGCAGTGCTTCGGGTATCTCTCTTTCTCCCCCTCTCCCACTTCCTATTACATTCTGTTTCTATAAGAAAGTGAGAGAAAAGTAGTGGCCACTAGAAGCAGTTAAATCGTCTTGCAGGTACCTTGGAGGGGAAAAAAAAAGATACTAGTACAGGGGCTCAGGTAGTGGCGCAACGGGTTAAGTGCACAAAGTACAAAGCACAAGAAAGGGGGGCGTCGCTTCACAAAGGATGAAGCAGGTCTGCAGGTGTCTTTCTCTCCCCTCTCTATTTTACCTTCCCCTCTCAATTTCTTTGTGTTCTAAGAAATAAAAATGGGGGGGGGAGGAATGACAGCCAGAAACAGTGGATTTGTATTGCAGGCACCGATCCTCAGTGATAACCCTGGAGGAAAAAAAAAAAAGGTAAAACTTCTATCTTCACTGGATTATAATGAGTCAACCTTTCCCCCTTCCAAAGAACTTTGGTCTATACTCCCAGAGGTGGAGAAATGTTAGGGAAAAATATGAAGTTTAAATTTTCTACTTTCTGTGCTCATACCTGACTGGTATTAGGAGAGATCTTCACTATTAGACATAGATGTTTATGCTGCCACAGACACCACACTGGGGTTGATTTCTATACTGAGTGATGGTGAAGGTCTTCACTCATCACTAAGCCTCTTCTAACACATTCCAAGGGGGAAAAACCAGGGCATGAGAATCTGGCCTTTCCAGATGATGTCCATTTGCACTACAAAGGGGTCTTCATACAGGCCAGAGGAGATGGAAGTTCAGCTTCCCTACTTGGCATGATCAAACATAACTCCTGCAAGGGCATGGGCTACCTCTGTATGACTTTTCTGAGGGTAGAAATATAGTCTCTTTTCTTGGTTTTTCCTGCTATGAAAGAAAATAGGTCAGATTTCTTTCTTTGGGTTTTGTTTTACCGGAGTAGAAAGATGAGTGTCTAAAACATTTTGCCTTATTAGGTTGTCCCATTTTTGTTCTTACATTAGAATGGAATACATGGAAAGAAATGCCATTTATTGGGAATTTTCTGCTCCCATTGTTTTTTCTGGGCTGTTGACTTTTCAGTTCCAAGTCTGCGATGTATGGATGTATGAGTGAAAAAGAAGTCCAAGTGAAATTTCACTATCAAGTTGCTCTTTATGACTAAAGTCGCTATTGGTCTAATTTTATTCCACATTTTAGGGTGTGTGTTTTAAACAATTATCATATATAATACCCAGAGCTCTTAGCTGAACTTAGTAAAATAAGTAAAAGTATGCCCAGTACACCTTCCAGAAACAGAAGTCATTTCAGGTCTTCATCTTGATTAGTGACTACTCTGAATACTGTTATCTGTGAAGGCACTTAGGTAAATTGTTTTGAGAAGAATAAAGTATATGGTAAGCTTATAAGTTATTTTGTCCCAATACTTCCTGAAGTTCTATATATGACTATTAATTTTATTTATAGTGTTTTTGCCACAAAATTTAAAATTTTTATTATATTTATTTATTGTATAGCAACAGTCAAAAATTGAGAAAGGAGGGGGAGATAGAGAGGGAGAGACAGAGAGATACCTGCAGCCCTGCTTCACCACTTGTGATATTTTCTTCCTACAGGTGGGGGCTGGGGACTTGAACCTGAATACTTGTGCCTTGTAACATGTGCACTCAACCAGGTGCACTGTCACCCAGCCTCCTTACCACATACACTTTAAAACACTCTGCCTATTAATGGGGAAATCTCTGTATCAGTTAATCTTGATGAATTATTTCATTGTACGGAAATAATATATTTTATGAGAAGACAGCAATTAAATAAAGTTCTCATAAGTCTTTTTCTATTTCTTCTTTTAATGTATTTATAAAAAAATATACATGGAGGTGGGGAGGGAGGGAGAGACCTGCAGCATGGCTTCATAGTTTATGAAGCTTGAACACAGGTTCTTGTTACATGTGTGCCCTATTGGGTACACCATTATCACACATTTAAGATGAGAAACGTATATATATATTGCCTCCAGGGTTATTGCTGGGGTTTGGTGCCTACGCTACAAATCCACTGCTCCTGGAGGCTATTTTTTTTCCCTTTTGCTGCCCTTGTTGTTTATCGTTGTTGTTGTTATTGCTGTCATTGCTGTTGGATAGGACAGAGAAAAATCAAAAAAGGAAGAGAAGACAAGGGGAGAGGGGAAGACAGACACCTGAAGACCTGCTTCACTGCTTGGGAAGTGACTCCCCTGCAAGTGGGGAGCCGGGGGCTCAAATCAAGATCCTTGAGTTTTGCACCATGTGTGCTTAACCTGCTGTGCTACACCCCCCAGCTCCCGAGAAACATAATTTTTAATTATAATAATTAACAAAAAAACAATAATTACAATAATTTCTCCCTTTCTGTTCTGTAAAATAAAGGGGGGAAAAAGAAGAAAAATGGAAAAAAAATGGCCACCCGGGGCTATAGATTCACCCAGTAATAATCACAAAGACAACTAAAAAAACAAAAATAAATAAAAATATATGAAAAAGTCTTAGGCTATACTAACTAATCAGGAATATTACACAGTTAAGGGTAAGATTAACAGAGGCAGTCAGAACATCTTCTGACAATTTTATTTTTTCAAGTATATCTACGGTAACAGTTGTACCCACTACTGAGATTTGAGACTTACCTCTGTGTAAGTCTGCTGTTCATGAGACATCTATTGGGCTAACAAAGTACACAGTACTCTTGGAAGAAAGTTAAGGAACCCAGAAATAAGATTGTCAAGGAAATTAAGACATCTTCAGAAGAGACTATTTTGATAATTATATCGGCTCTGCACTCAACGCCCCATCGAAGAGTTCCATGGACTCACATCTGAAAATCAAGGACAATAATTTTGTATCTTTAAATGAAATAATTGGAGTTTACAGAATGAAATGAACTCTTGAAATCTGGCATATCGTTCCTACTTTTCTGAAGGGAATGTGTTTCATAGTTCGAACAGCAAAATTTTCTTCCTGGAAGAGCAAGTAGTAAGAGGGATTGAGAGGAATTTTTGCTAGATATTTTTCAGGGAAGTAAAGCAGCATAATGGAAATAAAAAGGATAACCAATAGAATATACATGTGTGGACATATTAAACACTGTCTGAAATGGGGCAGGGATTTCATTTGGAGATGCTTATAGAAAAACAAATAGGTTAATTTGAAACTTTCTAAATAATAGCTGTTGCTTTTACTTTTTAGAACTAGAGCTCAAATTAATCATTTAGATATTAATTTGTGTAAAGTTAGGTTCAGTCTTTATTTCCATTTCCATGGAAACACTGTTTTTAGTTGAGTGTACGATTTGAGTGGTTCCGAGCTCTTGGAGTAAACTGAATGAACTAGTTATTTCTTCATTACATATGCATTTATTCTATCAAATATTTGTACATATATGTGACCCTACTTGTATGCACATGTCTGTTTATTTTTATGTGAGTCCAGGTAATAAACTGAGGACCTTGTAGATGTGTGATATTACTAAGAGCCTCTCTGACAGTTGTGTGTGTGTGTGTGTGTGTGTGTGTACCATATTGTGACAGACAGTAGGTAGGGGAAACAGGAAATGAAGAGACACCTAAACATCTCTACCACCTCTGCTGCTTCCCATAGTGCTTCCATGTAGAACACGGCACTCTCCACAAAGTAAGGTATGCCCTCTACCAGCTGATTCATCTCCCAGCCCCATTCCTGAGCGCGCACACACACACACACACACACACACACACACACACACTTTAGATAGTTTTCTGTAGGAAAATATGAGAAGACATAACCCAAAGTCAACAACAGTAATTTAAGCAGCAAACTGTGAAAAAGTCAAGTTGTATAATATTATTCCCTTTCCTAACTGAAGAGCACCTAGCTATGGGGGAAAGACAGAGCAAGCCGTAGTTTGGCATTAGCTGCAAAGCCTGTGCCTTGATTTAAACTTAGATTCCCTACTATCTGTGAGCATGCATTTATTTGTTTATTTTTATTGTAGCTGTTTTTGTTGTTGCTATTGATGCTGTCTTTGTTAGATAGGACAGAGAGAAATGGAGAGAGGACAAAAAGACAGAGAGGGGGAGAGAAAGGCACCTGCAGACCTGCTTCACCACCTGTTAAGTGACTCCCCTACAGGTGAGGAGCTGGGGGCTCAAACTGGGATCCTTAGGCTGATCCTTGTGCTTTGCACCATGTGTGCTTAACCCAGTGTGCTACTGCCCAACTCCTTATTTCTTTATTTTTAAGGTTTTTTTTCTTTCTTTCTTTTTTTTTTTTTAAAGAAACTTATCTATATTTATTTATTGGATAGAGACAGCCAGAAATCGAGAGAGAAGGGGGAGATAGAGAGGAAGAGAGACAGAGAGACACCTGCAGCCCTGCTTTACCACTAGTGAAGCTTTCCCCCTGCAGTTGGGAGCCAGGGGCTTGAACCTGGGTCCTTGAGCACTGTAACATGTGTGCTCAACCAGGTGCACCATCACCTGGCCCCATGTGAGCATTTCAAGATGAGAACATATTAACACTTTTATTTATTTATTTATCTTCCATAGAGACAGAAAGAATATGAGAGGTAATGAGGAATACATACATATATATATATATATATATATGTATATGTATATATATATATATATATGTATATATATATATATGGAGAGAGAGAGGAGGGGGTGGGGAGAGAGACCAGCAGTACAGCTTCACTGCTTATGCAACTCCTCTCCCACATCCCTCCAGGTGGAAACTAGAAACATGAACACAGGTTCTTTCATTCTGTTGCATGTGTGCTCTTTTGGGTGAACCACTGTCAGCCCCTTAAGATGAGAAACATGATTTTTCTATTTCTTAATGTTTCTTTGTCTAAAAATGGAGCTAATACTTGGGGTGAAATTGTAGCATTGTTATGTCAGACACACAGCAGGTTCTTAGATAATACTAATTATTGTTATTGCCCTGCAGGACTTCATTTCCCCGACGAAGAAGCTGATTCAGGTGGGTGAACTGCCTTGGCAGAGATAGGGCAAGTGTTCTCATTTTCTGATTCTCAACCCATTCCAAACAGACGCTGAAGACTAACAGGGTAGATAATTCCTATTGAGGAAAATGAATCCTGCTGTTAATAAGATGTAACTATTTTCCTGATCTATAAATTAGCATTAGACATGTCTGAATAAGGCATCTGGAAATCTTGACTAGACAGATCTTTGAAAATGTGAGGGCTTTCGCACATACATCTTTTTGCTTGACAATTAAGAATGCAAATGTGAAAATTTAACATATGTTGAACAGATAGACTGCACATAAGAATGTAAAGTATGCATTGCAAACAGAAGAAAGGTGTAAGTCTCCAAAACTACTTAATGAACCCTACTATTTATATCAACAAAGTATCAAGCTTTAGATGAACAATTCCTTCCAATTTAAGGATATCATTAATGTTAACCTTATGACTCAAAGCAATGCAAATGAAGCTTAGAGCTTAAGCTGATATAAACTTGAAAAAATTATGTCAGACTATTGCTATTGTCATTTGAAAAATACAGAGACAGTTCCTAAAGTTGAGCAAACACATACAAACCGTTATTTCAATATATACCATTACTTTAAGAAAAACAGAAAATTCTACGTGAATAAACCTTTCCTCAGGTCTAATTTCCCAGAGTTTGGAGAAGCAACATTCAACAAGTTTCCTCAGCTGTTGAGAAGAATGCTGTTTTTGTCGCACACAAGGTCTCTTTTGAGCTCAAGTATAGCACTGACTTAGACTACAGGCTTGCAGACCTGTCAGCACAATGCCGCATTACAAATTGTCCCTTTAGCAAGATGACTTCATTTTAACAGCCTGTTCTGGTTTTTACATTCTTCCAGGCTTCACAGTTCAGTGCAGTCAAACAAGGTGATGGCATGTTTAGGGCTCTAGATTTTATTCGTCTGTGAATTGAAGTAGGTGGCCAGGTGCTATTTCAGGGGTTCTTCGGCAACCTAGCTCTCAATTTGAGTACACTGAAACTTTGAGGGTTGTGATTTGTTTGTTTGTTTATCTACAGTGAGAATGTGAATATCAGTATTTATGGACATGGTTGCAGTAACAGCAAGTGGTTTCATATGTCATTCACTGAAATAAGATTATAGGAAGGTCTATCTTTCATCCAAATGATTGTTTGAACTTGGGGCATATTTATCAAGTAGAAATTATTAAAATTCAAACAATCTTTATTTTTATTTTGAGCCTTCTATTTACAGATGCCTATAAAGTTAACAATCTCACAAGTACATGTACATTTTCTAATTTCCTACAAAAACACAGTTATGTTCTAAGAAGACATATGCCATGACTGGTGAGTATATATATATATATACTCAATAAGTTGTGTCTTTGTCCCAGGAGTAAACTTAGCTCAGTAATAGAGCACACCTATATGAGAAAAATGAGTCTGCTAATATCTGGAGTCAGGGCTATAGCATAATGGTTATGCAAAAGCTGTTCATGTCTGAAGCATCTGGGTCCTAGGTCTGAAGCATCCTGGGTCTTGGCACTAACATAAGACAGAGCTGAGCAGTGCTGTGCTAGAAATTATATATGTATGTCGAGAGTGGTGACCCAGTAAACCAAATACTTGTGTTCAAGGCCCCATACCACACCTGAAGTGGAGAAGCTTTAGGAGTAGTATCTGTCTTTCTCTTCCCTCTCTACCTCCCTTCCCTCTCCTAATTTTTCTCTGTTCTATAAAATAAAAGGAAAAGGAAAAAAAAACAAAAAGAAAAACAGCACCATCCTCTCATTTTATACTGAAAGTCTATCAGAGTTATTTAAGAATCTTCAGGAGTATGAAACAATGGAGCCATATACCCCCAAGACTTTTCTGTTTCCTTTTCTTTAAATAATAATAAAGAAAAAAGTCATCTATGCATTGCACTGAGTGTTTCTTTAAATATATGATATGACCCATGTTCAGCAGGGAAGCAGTTACAGAAGCCAGCCCTCCCACCTTCTGCAGTCCATAATGACCCTGGGCCCATAGTCCCAGAAGGATAAAGAATAGGAAAGCTATCAGGGGAGGGGATGGGATACAGAGTTCCAGTGAAAGGAATAGTGTGGAATTTTACTCCTCTTATCCTATGGTCTTGTCAGTGTTCCATTTTATAAATAAAAACTTAAAAATATATATGAGATGTGTCAGAATGTCTATTATATGGTATTTTCTAAGGTTTCTAAGGTGTGACACTATAGAGTGATTACTGCTCCCCACCTCACTTATCTGTTGCTGCTTCAGATGACTTCATCAGATAAAAAGTGAAAAAGAGACATAGTGCAAAAGACACCCCAACACTAAAACTTATGAGAAACCTACTGATGACATATTTTAGAAGAAGTATGCAGCACTTGCGTTTCAATCAACAGAACCTCATGAGTGGCAGATGTAGCTAGCAGGTACTCAGTAATGTTTGGTGAATTAAAGAAGAAATAATAAACTATATGGCTATTTCTACACTATTAATTTCTTGAAAATTTGCATCTGAAGACACTATTTTTAATATAAAAAGTTATTTCCTTTTCAAAATATTAAGAAGAGACGCAATCCCAGTCTTTATTGATATCTGGTCAAACTATGGTCTTTTCTGGTATTTATTTATGTAGGACAGACTTCCAGATGTGACATTCTGGGTCCCCTAGGAAACATTTATCTTTACATGCTTCTAAATCTCTTTTATATGATTCATACAGAATTTCAGTTCAACCACCTTACAGAAAATAAAAACAAACTTTCCCTAAGGTGTTCAAGTTCATGTAATTCCTACACACCCTTAAATGGCAATAAACCATAAACCATATGCTGTTGGAGTGTAGAATAAATAATCCTTTAAAATAAAAACTTAACCACCAAAAAAGAAGAGATCTTATTTTAAGATGATTTTCTGTAAAGTAAACATTTTTTAAGCTTGATTTTTGTGATTCTTCACTGGCATTTTTCAAGCTAGAAACAACTTGCACACGTTCTTTTGTAAAGAAAGGTTTAATACTCCATTGTGTCACAAAGTTCCAGAGAACTAATTTGTTCTAAAGACAACATTACTACATCAATACAACACAGCTTAACCTTCAACTAACCTTATTCTGTTTGCTTTCCACATTGCAACTAAGGCTGTCAGCCAAAATGTCCTCTCAATTCTGGGTTCATTTCTCCCTTGGTAGAAAATATGTGCATATAAACTGTTCTTTTTTTTTTTTTTTTGCCTCCAGTGTTATTACTGGTGCTTGGTGCCTGTACCATGAATCCACTATTACTGAAAGCTATTTTTTCCCCTTTTGATGCCCTAGTTGTTTTATTGTTGTGATTATTATTGTTGTTGTTACTGATGTCATTGTTGTTGGATAGGACAGAGAGAAATGGAGAGAGGAAGGTAAGACAGAGATGGGGAGAGAAAGATAGACACCAGCAGACCTGCTTCACTGCTTGTGAAGTGACTCCCCTGCAGGTGGGGAGCTGGGGGCTCAACCCTGATCCTTAACGCTGAGCCATGTGCGCTTAACCCTCCACTCTACCACCCGAACCCTGTGTCCTGCATTTTTATATCAGAGAAAAGGCAGAATTCACACAAACCAAAATCACACGCACAGGCTTGTTCCCTATCTTGCAAACCATGGAATCAGGCAGTATGCTTCAGAGAGAACTCCTTAAAGCAATCATTCAAAGAAAACTGTGAAAAGCCAGAACAAAGTCAAACTGTTATGTGAATGTTTTGGTTCAAGTCTGGTTAGTGGTCCTCCTCCTTCTTTAACATTCTCTTGTTCTAACATGCTTTCCCACATGAAAATATAATGATGGTTCTTGATGGAATTAGCTATTATCTTAACCCATCTGTTAAGTCTCCCTTATCTTTTCTCTCCTAAATTCAAAATTAAATTCAAAATTAAAGTAGAATCACTCCCAGTGTTTCTTAATTTGTTGAATATTCACACTTAATTTTTCTATAGTTGTGCACATTAAAATTAGGTCTTCCTGTATAAATAAAGTTATTCTAGCTTAAATGTCATGGAACACTGGAAAAATGAAAGCTTTAAATAGTTTTTGTGGCCACCCAGAGGTGGTGGCACACCTGATTTAGCACACACATTGTAGTGCACAAGGACCTGAGTTCAAGCCCCTGGTCCCCATCTGCAGGAGGAAGCATCGAGTGGTGAAACAGGGCTGCAAATATCTCTCTGTCTCTCCCTTTCTATCTCTCCTCTGCCTCTCTCCATTTCTCTCTGTCTTTATCCAATAATAAATAAATAAATATGTAAATTATTTTAGTGATGGAGGAAGTAATGATACTTATTCTAGTAGATGATGTTTCCTTCTTTTTCAGAAAAAAATTAGCTAGAAATTGTGGAGTGTAAAAATGGATCACTTTAATCAACTAGATGGTTTACTAACTAGTGAAGTCAAGTTTACCTTAGATGTGTATGCATGGCCTAGAATCTTATATTCATATGTCAAAAAGAGGGGTAAGGCAGAAAATTAGTGGAAAAAGTGAAAACTACAAAGAATATCTGTTACCCTCAAAATTTTTATGAAATTATTCTCAAGTATAAGATAACAATTATGGTAATGGTTCTATCACCATAATCTTAGTTTTGAAGTATTTCAAAATCAGTGCATTAATAAAATGCAGCAGGTTATAAAGTCTTTATTATATTTTAAAGACAGAAGCTATTGTCGACTGACTTGAATGCATTTTTATCTGATCAGAATAGTCAAAAGATGATGCATTAAATCCAGTTTCTTCCCCACCCCACCCTCTCTCCCTCTTTATTTATTTATTTATTTATTTTTACTGCCACCAGGGTTATCACTTGGGCTCCATGCTAGAGCTACAAATCCACTGCTCCCAGTAGTCATTTTTTGCTTTTTTCCTTTTGGTGTGTGTGTTCTTGTTTTATTTGACAGAACAGAAAGAAACTGAGAATAGAGAGGAGACAGAGGAGAGAGGAAGACAGACACCAGACACCTACACTGCTTGTGAAGCACCCCCTGCAGGTGGGGAGTGAGAGTTCAGACCCGCATCCTTGTGCATGGGGATATGTGCACTTAACCAGGTGAGCAACCACCTAGCGCCTCCCTCCCACCCAATTTCTAAAGTCATTTAAATTACAAATGAGAATTATATTAAGATACAGATGTTGAATTACGTGTTACTGAATTCTAACTCCTTGGGAACTAATAATGGAGAAACACAATGCCCGTCATCTGTCCAGAAAAGCTACTGGGCCTGATCCTTCTTTACAGTTCAGACTTGCCACTCTCAGATGACTGTTTCTGCTCATGGTGCTGGGAAAAATATGTCTACAGAACCTTGTGTGATCAGAGCCTGGGTGTAACAAAAGATTGAAAACCAACAGGAGACTTCAGAGCAAGCCCTGCTCGGTGCACTGATCCTGAAAAGAAGGAGGTTGTAGAGCCCCTCTTACCCATACTCCTGAGGTAGATGGTTCTCACTGTCATGAGAAGATGGAAACAGAGGCCTTCAAGTCAAAGAATACCAAAAACTGACAACAAGCTAGAGAAATGGCATGGAGTATAATTTTCCTCACCGGCATACTCAAAAAGATCTAATCAAACTAACACCTTGATGATAAGCTTCTATCTAGTATGTAGATTTGTGAAACAATAAATCTCTATTGGCAGGGGCCCAGGCGGTGAAACAGTGCCACATGTGTCTCTCTCTCTTTCTTTCTTCTCCTCTCCCCTCAATTTTTCCCTATCTCTATGCAAAATAAATAAATGAATAAATACATTTTTAAAAGATTTATATTAAAGTTGGCTTAACTTATGGTACTTATGAAAGACTTAACCAATGTTTATGTCTGATAAACACCATTCATTTTCCTGATTCCCAATATATGTATGACTGAAGTTTCACCAGTAATTTTACATGCTTGTTTTATGCCGCTTATCCATGAATGTGTTTCAAAATATAAATAGGCAAAAACCTATTGTCAGAAATACTGATATGAGAATCAAAAGTTGATACGAAAATTCCACAGGCAAATTTCTTTACACCTGTTTAAAACAGCAAAGCAAGAAACACATCTGGAGTTTGGCTCATTCCTTATTCCAGAGGAGGGTATTCACGTTTTGTCAGCCACTGGAGCTCCATGGCGGTAACTTCACCCTTGGCTACACATTTGATTCATCGGGGGAGCTTTTAAAAACCATAATTGCAGGCTGTACCCAGATCAAATAAAGAAATCTCGGGGGTAAGATCCAGACATCCATAATTTTAAAACTTTCATGTGGTTACAATGTATATTCAGAATTAAGAACCTCAGGTTCAAGTTCAAGAAGTGAAAGTTGTGGGCAATGACTAATCAGTTAATTAACATTGTCAAAGATCAGCTAATTCTATGTAACCTAAATAAATCAACCAACACCTCAGAACTTACCAAGTCAACACTTTTCTCATTTGTTCTCCATTTCATTCTTTTTCTATAACTTCTCTTGATTTTTTTTCTCTCTGTTTTACTTTATCTTTCTTGCTCATTCAATTTTTCCCCTTACTTTTGGAATGATAAATTTTAAAAAAAGAAAAAACTGAAGTTGTACACTCATACCATATTTTTGACCTTATTTTGGAAATCATTTGAGCAGAAATATTTTATGTTTTTATATAATCAACATATAAATATATATATATATATATATATTTTTTTAGACCCACTCCTGTGTGAGTGTTGACATAATCCTGGACACTCTATATTCTTAAAACATTTCCGAACGCTGTTGGATTTAATGGTCAGCGCTGTAACACCAAAGAACTTAAGGACATCCTGGTGTGGGGTACATGACGATGTTTTTCCATTTCTAGGATTATTTCCCTAGAGTGGTTCTGAGGAACTTGGAATACATCCTGGAGAAGCATGACAACAGCTGCTGGAAGGCAGGAGAGAGGCACCATACATTGCACTCAGAAGGCATTGAAAGGATAACATTGAGTTGTCTCATCGTTGATGAAATGTTCGGTGGTGCCAAGAGTAAAAAACTGCCAACGAAACTTATTGCTGTGAAGAACAGAAAACTTACTTTGTGTTAAATTTATTTCACTAGGATACTTTTCTAGGAAAATCTGAGTCTTTATTTCCTCAGGACTGATGGTATCATTCTCTTTCTTATTATCATTTTGTAAAAGAACAACATCTGCTTTTACTTAGGTTCTAGCTGGATCATAGAAGAAAGTCCCTAAGCCATTTCAGAGAATGCACTACAGACACAAGCCATCACATCTACCTACCAAATAATAATAGTAATAATAATAATAAAATAAAATAAATAAAAGCAAGCTACTATTAACTGCATATGAAGCCAGAAAATAGAGTCATCTCACTGGGTCATCATTCTAAGCTTTTTTACTTTTTTTTACTCTTTTTTTTCCTCAAAATTCTCCTCTTTATCTTTTTTATAGTTACAGTTGTGAAGAGTATAGTTTTTGCAAGTCTCTTGTAGGGTGATGGCAGACTCAGTTGAGCACACATATTGCCATGCACAAGGACCCAGGTTTGAGCACACTGTCCTTACCTGAAGAGGAAAGCTTCACAAGTGATGAAGCACATATGCAGGTCTCTCTGTCTCTCTCTATCTATCTCTGTCTCTCTCCTTCTCTCTCTCTTCCTCTCTGTCTGTCCCTTCCCCTCTCAATTTCTCTATGTCCTATCAAATATAATATAAAATAAAGCATAAGAAAGATTTTTAAAACGTTAGTCTCCTGTATGCATTTATACGAAAAAATCACATTTTGTTCTAAAGCTTTTGAAAAGTAGGTTCTAGTGGGGACTGGGCAGTGGCTCACCTGGTTAAGCACACACATCAGAATGCACAAGGTCCTGGGTTCAGGTCCCTGGTCCCCACCTGTGGGAGGCAAGCTTCACAAGCAATGAAGCAGAGCTGCAGTTGTCTCTCTGTCCCTCTCCCTCTCCCTCTTTACCTCCCCTTTCCCTCTCAATTTCTCTCTGTCTTTATTAAATAATAAATAAATAAAAATATTTTAAAGAAGTAAGTTCTAGAAAGGCTTCACAGAACATAGGACTAGAAAACACTGTTCAGTGACTGAGGAGTTGACTCAAGGGGTAGAGTACAAGAATTGCTAGCTCAAGTTCCTGAATTTTATCCCCAGCACTGTGCATGTAGGAGGAGTGTTCTGGTTTTCATCTCTGTCTCTCGCATAAAATAAAATATTGATAGAGATGATACTCATGTAATTTGATGACCATATTGTAAAAATATTATTAGTCTGGCCAGTTGTTTTGGTGCCATTTTTTGGATTCATAGCCATGGTTTATTTGAATTTTTTTTTTCCTACCTGATGATCAGTGATCAGCACTGTAGTTATCTATTTTTGAATTTGTTGGGTAGTTAAAAAGGACCACAAAGTTGTCATTATCAAAATAAAAAAGTCAACAACTTAGCTGCTAAAATATGACAATATTTTGATACAAAATAATCATAACAAATTTACTTTAAGTATTTAAATAAAAAAAACATAATATTATCGTTGTGGCTCCAAAGAGCACATATTGAATCCTCCTCCTCCTCCTCATCTCTCTCTCTCTCCCTAAATATATATATAAATATATATATATATGCTCTTTGAATCTATAATCAATTCACTTTATTAAACACAATCAGCTGCCTTTCAATTACCAGTTCAAAACAATTATTTATCTTTCCCTTTGTATTATCAATCACAACATGGAGTTGTATCATTGAGAAAGTGTGGTTTTAAATAATGATAGTTCTAGATTCATCCATTTATTTACTCTTTTCAGCATATTTACTGAACATTATAAGTGTACAGGGAGCTGGGGAGTCTAAGATAAATAAGGTAAGGAGCCTGTCATGAAACTATTGATACCACACAGGGGAAATTAAATTTACTGTTTGGGGTCTACACTACATGAAGAAAAATTAAGCACAATTATTCTTTTGATTATTTTTTATAAAGAAAGCTAACTCACGTAAGCATTACATTTTTTTTTTAACATTTTCATTGGTAATGAGATATCATGGGAAAATTGGATTAATAAAAAGTAGTGTGTGCCTTAATGGAAACAGTAAAACTGAGTTACAAAGGAATAAATTGGACCTTTATCTATTAAGACTGTTAGACCTTTAAATGCAAAGTGCCAGACATCTGGTTACTATAGCCTCAGGGTCATAGCAATAAGCCAGCAAGAAAAGACTATGTCATTTTTACAAATCCTGACCTCAGACTTGACTTACAGCCAAAGTTTTTGGGTAGTTGGCAATGTTATTTTATTGACACATGTCAAATAATTCTAATTTATGACCATCCTACATCTTGAGGCTCAGTTTTGCAACACATGATAGAATTCAATACAATGATGATGTTAATATTAGTGCCAAGTAAAATGAAAACTCAATATTCATGTTGAGCTGCAGGAACAAGAGAATTGCAAAATCCTTAAATGTTTTTGGCTATTTTACTAATTTTATGGCATGTGCAAAACTTTTATTTGTGCTACATTTAGCATTGCAAGAAAATAACGAAGAACACAGCTTAATTGGAGAGATGGTAGATATAAAACACAGCATATATAAGGGGTTGACATATATATGAAAGAGGAAATATCCAAGGAAATTTGCTTTGATTATCCAACCTTTTTTTGAAGAGGAATTAAAACATGATTATGTAAAAGAATCTGATTTTTAAAGTAATTTCAGGAAAAAAATGTTCTCTTTTTCTTGTGATCCTCTGTGCCAATATTGAATATCTTCATTGTGGGTCGTTTCTCTTGTGTATTTTCATATATTAAACAATTTTCCATTTAAACCAGTAACATTATCTAGTGGCATTGAAACTAGAATTTAGGCTGGCAAATAACTCACTTGGATAGCAAGCTGCTTTGCCATGTTTGTGACCTAAGTTCTAGCCCAGCTCCCCCTGCACTGAAGGAAGCTTGAGTGTTCTCGTCTCTTGCACTCTCCCTCTCTGAATCTCTAGTTCTCTTTCTCTAGCTTGAAGAAATATATACAGAATGAGTAACTACTTATTAATTTTATAATCAGAATAAAAATGCATAAATAATAAGATAAAAGTACATAACAGAATATAAAACACAATTAAAAGAGCAGTATTTCAAAATCATCTGTGCCAATCAGAAATATGACTCAATCAGAAATATGACTCAATATTAGGAAATGCACTAACCCTAAATATCACATCTAATAGTCTATAGAAAAAATACCATCGAAACTATAGATACTAAGAATTTCTTAGCAATGTGCATGGGCTTGTCTCTGTGCGTGTATCCCTCTACTCATTGGCATTTAACTTGAGAGTACTGAATTCACTTCTGCTTTGGATGGAAGTAAAACAATTAAGCTCACTTTACACTGGAGATATTTAAAACTGTGGTCAGAAAAAGATACCCTTGTTGTTTTATTCATGGGCAGGTAACAGAGACGACCAGAGACACACGGCTGGGCTGAGAACGCAGTTTAATCTTTATTCACGAACGGGCAAATCACCACACCATGTGATTTTCTCCATCATCCATCATCCTCTCTCCGCTGTTGCTGCTGGGACTCTGCCCGTCCTTAGCATAGGGGGCGGGGAGAAAGCGGGGTGCGAAACTAGCAAGGGGCAAACCAATTCTTCTCAGAGGTCGGGGGGAAGGGAACATACTAACAATTCCCCCTTCTGTTTTTAACTAAATGACCACAGTATCAGGGGTGTGGGGTGAACAGAAACCTATATCGTACAGGCATTTTCAAAAAAGAAACTGGCACAAACATGGAGAAACATGTAAGCAAGTAACAAGAACCAGTGTGCTGCCAAGGGAGGGCCTGAGGGGGCTATTTTTTTGCCTCTGTGGGCAAAACTTTATCAGCTTAAAAAAAAACATTTCCTGCCTCTGGGGGGCGTACTTGCCTCGATGGGCATTTTATAGCATGGGGGCAGGGAACGGCCTAGAGTCCCAAAGGCAGCTGGCTGCAGTCAGTGTTTGAGAAATATAGCAGCACTTTTGCACTTTTGTGCAAAGTGTCTAAGGGTGTACCAGTGAGTCCAATAGGAGTGCCAGTCGAAAGCAGATGTCCATGGAAGAATGCCAGAGGGTAGAGCATTGTATGAGGAAGGTCGCTGCCAGAATTCTGCTTTTCTGTAGAGAACTTGACAGCTGCAATTTACTTACTATGAAACAAACTTGTAGCAGGTTAGAAGTTTATCACAATTGATAACTATTACAATTAGAAGTCTTTTTTTGAATGATTTTAAGGTTGGTTAAAGTTTAAACAATAGAATGTGAAAAGGTAAACATGAGAATCAAGGAAAGAAAACCTCAGGCATGAGTATCATTAGCATAGCCATTGTGTAATCTACCATTTCTAATAGGGAAGGCAATCAAGAGTTTTACATATCAACAAGTCTATTTAACCTTTTGTTACACCCATTTAAGATGGAGACACTCCCTAGGTGTGCGCAGGTTTTGTTTAGACCAACTTAGTTAAAATATATTGATTGTTAACTAATTCTTACCTCCAACTTTAAATGTAAGTTAATTTTATCTTTATGAGAATTACGTTGAAAACCTTTTTCATTTAACTTTGCCTGGTAAGAATTTAGCCTTAAAGTTATATTCTTAACCTTAAAGTTAATGTTACCAAGCTTTAAACATACACATACACATGGTCTTCAGTATACAAGGAGAGAAACTTTTGTTATGCGGCGGAAAGCTGGCTCATGCGGGCTGGCGTTGGGCAGAAACCACAGAGTGGTCCAGAGATAAATGTTCCAGAAACAGCAAAACAGTCTCGTGAAGAAAGGGCAGACGCCTTTGGAGATCTCTGCACAAGCAGAAGAGAAGGCCATAGTGCATAGGTAGCCAAATTGTCTTTACTTATCTGAGAGATGCACAGGTCAGGTCCACGTGGGCGCCATATGTTGTTTTATCTGGGCTGGCTTCACGGGCGGGTAACAGAGATGACCAGAGACACACGGCTGGGCTGAAAACACAGTTTAATCTTTATTCACTAACGGGCAAATCACCACACCATGTGCTTTTCTCCATCATCCTCTCTCTGACGCTGCTGCTGGGACTCTGCCCATCCTTAGCATAGGGGGCGGGGAGAAAGTGGGGTGCGAAACTAGCAAGGGGCAAACCAATTCTTCTCAGAGGTTGGGGGGGGAGGGACTATACCAACATACCCTTGACATTTCTGTAGCACAGGAAGCCACAGAAGGGATAAGGAGAAGAGTTGATAAGCTGGTGAGGGACTTTGGTGGTGGACTGAGTATGCTAACACTTTAGAAACGTGTGAAACATTAGCCCTGACACAATTTTTAAAACAGCATATCCTGAATAAAGTAGTTGGGTTTTTTTTGCCTCCAGTGTTGTTGCTGGGAATCAGTGCCTGCACTACTGATCCACTGCTCTTGAAGGCCATTTTTTCCATTTTGTTGCCCTTGTTACCCTTCTTATTGTCATTATTATTGTTGTTGCCAATGCTCGTGTTGTTGTTGGATAGTACAGAGAGAAATCGAGAGATGAGAGAAGACAGAGAAGGAGGAGAGAAAGACACCTGCAGACCTGCTTCACCGCCTGGGAAGCAACTCCCCTGCAGGTGGGGGGCCAGAGATTAGAACTGGGATCCTTATGCTGGTTTTTGTGCTTTGCATCATGTGTGCTCAACCCACTGCTGCCCGACCCCCTAAAATAGTTTTTAAATGAAGATAGGACTCCAAATGTTACATAAAGGATAACCTATAGTAGCTATTTTAAATATCATCTTTTTCATTCTTTATTAATTTATACAATTAGGAGTATTGCTGGGGCTCAGTGCCTATAGGAATCCACTGCTTCAGGCAGCCTTTTTTTTTTTTTTTTCTTTCTTCTAGTCAGAGGGTGAGACAGACATGGAGGGGGAGAGACAGAGAAAGAGACTCCAACACTACTCCACCACATGTGAAGCTTTGTCCCTTTGTCCCAGGTCCTTGTATATGAGAACACATGCCCTCTCCTAGGTAAGTCACCTGTTACCCCTTCATTCTATGTTTATGTGTGAGTCTGTGTTTATGTATGGAGGAATCATAGAACTTATAGACAATAAATAGATTAGGGAGGATGATAACTGATATACTAACTGATTTTTTTCTAATATATGTAAAGGACATTTTGGAAAATTTTTACTTTCTTTTTGCATTTCAGGTGGCTACTTATATTTTACTTTATATAAAATATAATTTGTAATTAAATTTTTGCTTAAAAATCAGTTACTTAAATATCCTTTAAAATGAAATTATAAAAAAATTAAAATGAAATTACATAATGTAGTATGGATCTAGATACAAATTACCCCAAATAAAAAATATATCGCTATCACATCTGCCATTGTTTTGATACTGCTCAAAGACTTCAGTCATTCCCCAAATTAAATATAAATGATCTCATTTATATCTCCTTTAGTGAGCACATAATGCTTTTTATTTTAGGGGTTAAATATAGAGCAAGAAATTGTGTGCTCTCCATTCTCACTTAAGCACAGCACATAATTAGGTTCTGAACTAGGACTGATATATTAAAACATTTTTTCTTAAGTAAGTTGTTATAGAGGAGGACATACAGCCAAAGTATTAACTAGTAAGTTCTATTCTCTGAATTGAAAGAGGAGTATTTTGGCAGCCTGCTTCTGTTTGAATTACTTTTAAATCTTGCCAAGTATAGGGGGAAAGCTGACCCCTTTAAGTATTTGATATAGTTTCCCCATGTTAAATAAATAACCATACTTCCTAAATACATACTTACTGACTTTGCACAGTTTGGGGCACTGATTTTTTATTTTAAGTGTTTAGGACTATGAAAGAGTGAGAGGCTGGATGAGAAAGATGTTAGTGGGGAAGACTCACAGGGAAACAAAGAGACTCTGAAGAATTTGGCAGTATAAGTGAAGGAGAGATTTTACATTGGTTTGAGGGACAGGAACGTAAGAGGACCCAATGAAGAATTATTGCTTTGACTTATTTTTAAACAAAAAGCAGGGCAATTTGTATATGCAAACTGTACATTTACAAAGCTAATAGTTGCACACCACTAAGTATTATGAAACAAATAGAGGCAAAATGATAACTCAATATAGAAAAGAGAGCAAATCCTGGATCGCATTATCATAAGAAGATCCTTTTGGAGCGGATCAGTAGCTGGCTAGACTGACATCTTCTTGGGGTCTTGACTAATGAACTCCTATGTAACCTTCAGTTTCAAAGTGAGAAGTCAGCTCTGTTTGACATCACCACTTGTTAGATGACTAGTATGTCATGGCTAATATTCACTGGATTACTACAGGCACATCAGAAATAAATCTTCAGCTGTTAGAATAGGAGATACTCTCACTTTAACAAAATATACCCAGGTAAAAGGAGATGCTGTATGAAAGCAACTGACTTCCATCTGTACTTTCATTACATGGGTTATGATTATATATTTTTTATTTATAAAATGGAAACATTGACAAAATCATAGGATAAGAGGGGTACAACTCCACACAATTCCCACCACCAGAATTCCATATCCCTTCCCCTCCGCTGATATATTTCCTATTCTTTTACCCTCTGGGAATATGGACATAAGGTCATTGTAGGATACAGAAGGTGGAAGGTCTGGCTTCTGTAATTGCTTCCCCGATTATGGGCATTGGTCAATCCGTACTTCCAGTCTGCCTCTCTCTTTCCCTAGTAAGGTGGAGCTCTGGGGAAGGTGAGCCAGGACACATTGGTAGGTAGTCTGTCCAGGGAAGTCTGGTCGGCATCATGCTAGCATCTGGAACCTGGTGGCTGAAAAGAGAGTTCACATATAAAGTCAAACAAGTTGTTGACTAATCATGAACCTAAAGGCTGGAATAGTGCAGATGAAGAGTTGGGTGGTACTCCATTTTTTTAAAAACCTTTTACTTCCAACTTGCTTTTACCTTTCAAAATCCCTTTTTCTTGGCAGAGTCAGACACTAAGATTTGGCTCCATATAAAAGTTGCATTTCCATTAATTTTGGATAGAAATAGTCAAGGTTAACACAGGCTTAAATTTTAGTGAATTTTGCTCTTTTTACAGGTCCCAAGCACAGGTGCATACAGCTTGCTTTGGCCATTATGCTTTAACACTATGTTATTTTAAGCAGCAATATTGCTTTTGCTAGAAAGTGGGTTGAATATGTATGTAGTGATGCAGGACATATTTTTGGCTATGATTATTCAGGGGTTATAATAACCAAGGCAAGCATATCGTAATAAAATAATTTACTAGAGTTATTTATGATATCATATTTTCTGTCTGGGGGGGATACTTTAGCCTGTTTCTGTTATGCAAGCAAAAAAAAGAAAAAGATAAAACACAAACTTGGCAGAAGTAGCCACAACATGCTACTCTGAAAGTTATAGCTATTGCATCATTTGAAGTATTTGGCTAATTATTTTGTGATTATTATTCAGTGAGAAATCATGCCAGGATTATGGTAGATGCTTGATATAATAAATGTTTGTGAAGCTGGAGTACTAGGCATTATGGAAACTGTCAAGAAATTAAATGTTAAAATCCACTCTTGAGGAGAAAGCATGTAGTTAGAGATGTGAAGGAAAATAGAGGTTTCTGGAGATAGAGATTTTGAAACACTTTTGTCCAAACTCTTAACTTTAAAGTTGAGGGATCAGAGGCTACAACTCAAGAAATGAGCTATGTTAAAAAACTGTTTAGTTCTGTGGCCCACTTTTTTATTGGGTTATTTTTATTTCCTTTTGTAGGAATGTATAAATTCTGCATAGATGTTTGATATCAGTTGCTTGTCTGATATGTGATGTGCAAATATCTTCTCCCATTTACTCAGTTGCCTGGTTATCCTTGTGTAGTTTGCTTTTGATATGTAGAGTCTTTTCAATTCTATTTTATTTATTCTACATTTACTTGTTCTTATTACTAGGAGCTCTTTCTTGTACATATTTTGGCAAAGCAAAATGCAAAAGGAAGGCATTATAATTCGTTAGATATCATAATTTGGCACGTTTTTATTTTTAGGTATTTTCCTGTATAGCTAATTTTAACCAAATAGTGGTTAGTAAACTTGAGGCTTTTTCATTTTCCCTAGTGATAAGATGATCAGAGACAAGCTAAGATGGTTACCAGAAGCCAAGCCTACACAACTCCTTGGGAAATATCTTTGGATCCTAATCCATCCATCCAGAAAGAAGATCAAGGAGAATGCAAGGAGTTTTAGAAATAAGGATGCAAAAAAAAAAAAAAAAAGCCTCAAAAAGCCTGTAGCAAATAGGTACAGGAAAAAGGATGTATTTAGGGGAAGAAAAAAAAAAGCAAAGAAAGACTGAAGGAAAACGTAGGATATCTGCAAGGCTTTTTTCCCCCCCCTTTCTTCCCTCTACCTTTACTCCACCCCTGAGCCTGAAGGAAAAAAAGGACTCAAGTCTGTGAAGGTTGCATTTCTGATCATACTACTTTCGACACCAAATGTCAGAAGGTACTAAGATTGCATCTTGACTTCCATGGGCAGATGACCTTACCAATGCTTCCTGTAACCTCACCTCCCTAGAGCTCTACACTAGTAGGCAAAGATAGAAATAGGCTGGGAGTAAAAAAGAAAAAGAAAAAAGAAATAGGCTGGGGTTATGGATCAACCTGTCAACTCCCATGTTCAACAGAGAAGCAGTTACAGAATGCCTACCTTCTGCACCCTAAAAAAGAACTTTGGTTCATACTCCCAGAACAATAGGGAAGTTTCCAATGAAAGGGATGAGACACAGAACTCTAGTGGTGGAAACTAGGTAGAATTACACACCTATTATCTTACAGTCTTGTAAATCAATATTAGATCACTAACAAAACACTAAAAGATGAACCAGAGAATAACTGACTGACTTACCTCATCTAACCACAGGACCAAATACTCATTTTTTGATAGTTGATGAAGTAGCATTCTTAAACAGCAGAGAATATGTCTAAGCAACATTTTCCATCTATGTGGCTGATCCAACTAAGAATTCTGCCTTCTCTGAAAACATTCCTTATGGACATGCAAAATAGAATACTATGTCCTTTCTATCTTTCCTGTGACATGGTGGTTTTACAGTAGAACAACTCAGTGTATAGTCTGTTGGGGAACAAACAAGCAGGGAACCATGTATGTGTGACCCCCAGCCCAAATACACCATCACTACAAAAAGTTAAAAATTAAACTGGTGTTGTAATGCATTAGTGGGTTATAACACTGTTTTAGAGTGTACCCAAGAGCTATTTTTTAAACATTTTTATCAGTGACTTAATATTGATTTTAAAATTTATATGATAACAAGGGTATAATTCCAAACTTTCTCACCACCAGAGTTCTCTGTTTCGATTCCCACCATTGGAAACTGTGTTAGTTTTCCCAAGATCAGAGATATGGATTTACTACTACTTCTGTAACTATCTTTGTATATATATATTTGTTCATTTTTCTGTGCTTCTGCATTCTCTCCTTTTCTAAATCACACTTACTACTTCTGAGTGTTCTTCTTTTGTTTTCTCTTCTCTTTCTGGGTCTTGATTGAGTTGGGGTTCAGAGCCCTCTGGTTATCTTCCCCTAATATTTACTCCTCTAAAAGTATGGACCAATATTCTTTTTTATGTATTATTTTTCTTTCTTTTTTTAAAATCATATTGATTGATTGATTGATTGATTGGATAGAGACAGCCAGAAATTGAGAGGGACTAGGGAGACAGAGAGACACCTGCAGCTCTGCTTCACCACTTGTGAGGCTTCCACCTTGAAGGTGGGGACTGGAGGCTTGAATCCGGGTCATTGCACACTGTGACAAATGTGCTCAACCAGGTGCACCATCCCCCAGCCCCTTGGGCCAATATTCTTTGTGAGGTGCAGGTCTGGCTTCCATAACTGCTTCTTTGTTGTATATGGGCATTGGCAGGTCGATTCATACCCCCCTAGCCTCTTTCTGTCTTTCCCTTGTACCTAAAGCTATTTTTAAAAACAGAAATATAATGATAGAAGTTTTTCTAAATACGTCAGTGAATTTGAAGGAGCAATACAAAGATCACTTATACCTGGTTAGGTCTATTACACAACTCAGACTGCCATACAGTGTGCCACACACTTGCTGGTTTTAAACAACAGAAACTTGTTTTTCTTTTAGTTCTGGAAGACACAATTTCAAGACAAATATTCATGCAGTGTTTGTTCTCCTAAAAGACTTTCCTTGACCTGCAGACAGTCACCTTCTACCTACGTTCCACGTGGCCTTCTTCCAGACACACTATTACTGACATCACTTCTTTTTTTTTTAATAAGGAGAAGTCCATTGGATTCTTCTTCTTCTTCTAGCGTTTGCCCTTCTTCCGTAGCCAGTCAACAGCGTCAGGTTGAGCCTGATGTAAAGTTTCAAGACCTCCTTTGAATCTGGAGAGATGGCAGTCGTTGACTATTGATTAGTCCTAATTACCTCTTTAAAGGTCTTGTCACCAAATTCACATACATAAATGGTTAATGTTTCATCTATGAATCTGGGGCTGGGGTGGGGGAAAGCTTACTTTTCTTACCGTAAGCCCCACCTAGATTTTACGGCATATGGAAGAACTGAATGTTGCCTTCTGTCAGAGTAGAACAAAATTTTGACAGAAGGTTAATATAGAAATGAATTAAACTAGAGCCTGCTGGTGGCACATCTGGTTCAGCACAAGAGTTACAATGCACAAGGACCTGAGTTCGAGCACCCGGTCCCCACCTGAAGCTTTGCAAGTGGGATAGCAGTATTGCAGGTGTCTCTCTTTTTCTCCCTCTCTATCATCCCTTTCCCTCTTGATCTCTGACTGCTTCTATCCAATAAATAAAGACAATTAAAAATGATTTTTTAAAGAAATGAATTAAGCAATACTGCAAGCGGAATTAAAGCCAGTGAATGTGAATTAAACAGATGTAAACATATCAATTACAGGATAAATCGATTTTAAGAAAACCAAATGACATCTCCTTTGATGATTTTAAACCCACTGCTTTTCAACTCAAGAAACTATCCTTGATTATGTTCATTAAATTAAAACTGTGAGAGACTTCCGGAGGTGGGGCTACAGAGCAGCAGCAGCTGTGTTTCTCTCCTCTCCTCTCCTCTCCCTGTCAACTAGGAATACCAAAGGAGACCACCTGGGACCGCAACAAGGCAGGACTGAAAGGACTTCAGGAGCCCATGGAATCACTGGTAAGTTCAAACACCTGTGGCTCGTGGTCAGAGAGGAGCCTAAGGAGAGACTGAGTGGCTGGTAACAGTCCAGCAGTTTAGCAGTTGAGGCACCACCTCCAGTCTGCTTTACAAACAAAAAGACTGCTGAAGGGAGGAGAGGACTCCCCTGAGACTCACCAAATGCAACTGTGAGTCTCCATTGCTACTGCCCTCAGAGGCTGGAGCAGCAGGAGGGAGGCCCTGTGCTGACATCTAAGAACAGAGAACTGACCAGGAAGATCAGGAGCTAAACTTCGGTGGCCTAGCAGTGGGGCTGTATAGTGGGAGCCTTTCCACATTGTTCTCCTGATGAGAACATGGTGAATAATTGCCTCAGAAACTACAGACTATAAACAGGACTTGTTTAGAAACTCACAGGGCCCAGCAGTGCTGCCCAGTTTGGCAGAGAAGCTGAATTGAGCCTGGAGCTTTGGATCCTTGGGGTGTGAAAGTCTCTTTGCATAACCACTGTGCTATCTCTCCTCCACCCTACTTTTTTTTTTTTTTTCTCCACCCTACTTTATCTCTTGGTCAGGAATGAGTGATTAAGCTAAGAAGCCTACTTATAGTTTAAAAGCCCTCAGGCTTTCCATTGTAACTATGATGTGTCTTGGTGTCTTCAGGTCTGGGTTGATTCTGTTTGGGACTCTCTGGGCCTCTTGAATCTTAATGTCTTTTCTGTTGTTTAGGTCTGGGAAGTTTTCTTGTATTATTGTGTTGAAAACTAAGAAATGTTATACATGTATAAACTATTTTATTTACTACTGTCGAATGTAAAACATTAGTCCCCCCAATTAAGAAATTTAAAAAAAGGTTTTAAAATAAAGAAAGATATTATAGGCTGAATCATTAAAAAAAAAATCTTAAAATAATTTTATTTGGCATGGATTTGTGAAGTTTTCTACTTTTATTTATCTGTAAGTTTTGTACAACCTCAGTTTAACTTGAGTTACCTTAAATAACTGCCTTTGGAAGACTGTAATCCTAGCTGAAAAATAAAACAATATATAGTTAAAAAATTTAAACTGTGAAATTGCTTTTTCAAATCTTAGTAGCTTAATGGTTTCTGTGTTATAAAGTAAAAGAGCATGTTTGTTTTCTAACAACAGTATTCAAACATACTTGACACCTAATTATATACTACATCTCCTAGGAAAACTATTGTAAAGTTTTTTTTTTTGAAAGAAAACTGTCAAATCTATCTATGAAATTAAACTATCCTACCATTGCATTTCAGTAAACCAACAAATCTATAAAATACAAGGTGCATTTTCGCACATGGTAAGAAAAGAAAAGTAAAAATTATCAAACAATGGGAATAAAAAATAACCAGTTACCAACATAAGGGGAAAGCAACCCCTTAATATATATGTACATATAAACAAATCTTCATTACTTATTTTATAAAATTTTTTTCAAAAAAGTTTTTTAAATTTTTTCCCTTTTGTTGCCCTTGTTGTTTATTGTCATCATTGCAATTATTATTGTTGTTGTTATTGATGCCGTCATTATTGATAGGGAAGAGAGATATAGAGAGAGGAGGGGAAAACAGAGAGGGGGAGAGAAAGACAGACACCTGCAGACCTGCTTCACTGCCTGTGAAGTGACCCCCCTGCAGGTGGGGAGCCGGGGGCTTGAACCGGGATCCTTAAGCAGGTCCTTGCACTTGATGCCTCCTGCTGCACTTAACCTGCTGCACTTACTACCTGACTCCCACAAATCCTCATGACTTTAAAATTGAATCTTAATGGGAGTCGGAAATAGTGCAGCGAGTTTAGCTCATGTGGCGCAAAGTGCAAGGACCACAGTAAGGATCCCGGTTCGAGCCCCGGCTCCCCACCTGCAGGGGAGTTGCTTCACAAGAGGTGAAGCAGGTCTGCAGGTGTCTTTCTCTCCCCCTCTTGCTTCCCCTCCTTTCTTCATTTCTCTCTGTCTTATTCAACAACAATAACAATAAAATAACAAGGGCAACAAAGGAAAATAAATAAATATTTTTAAAAAACTAAAAAAATGCAAAAAAATTGAATTTTAATATAATAATAAAATGCAGAAAAATAATGTATTGATTCTAGGGTATATGAAGATGAAAGCAAAGGAATTTTCAAGTAGATTTAAAAATGTCACTCTTAAAAGTAAATATTTCTACAGCAAAAGTCAGCATTAAGCTGTCAGAAGTGAGAGACTGGAATGAACCATGTGCCCCTATTTCTTTCTATGATCCAGTGAAAGTGTATCAGTTATTATGGAAAAAAAAAATCAGTACACTCACAAGTTCAAAATAGATGAGTGAAGATGAAGATTAAGTCATTTAAAAATAAGTAGAAAAAGGATTATTGAAAATTGATTAAATGAAGTGAATAATCAGATTTTTCTTTTATTTTTCTTTCCTTCCCTTTTGCCACTAGGATAAGGCAAAAGGGAAGGAAAGGGGCTTCAGTACTTGCAAAATCAAATTTTCTTTTTATTTATTTTCTTATTGAAACATAAAGAAGTAGGAAGAAAGAGAAAAATAGAAGGAAAGATACCTGCAGCATGCTGGTGAAGCCCTCCCTCTCCAAGTAGAGACCATATATGAGGTCCTTCATCATGGTAATCTTCATGCTCTGCTGGAAACACCAATGCCCAGCCCCTGAAATCATATTCCTATCAGCAGCAAATAAAGCTACAAAATTAATGTAAACCTTAAAACTCCAACAATTACTGGTTATGAGGTACTTCTGGAAATGGGAGTGAGGTTGGAGCTAAAAGATAAATGGAGAGGGAGAGAGCTATTTAAAAAGTAATAGCCTGCTGTCTTAGGGTTCAAAAAGACAATGGATAGTTATTGTTATCATCACATTATTTGGTAATTGGGTTAACTCTGAAAAGTTCTTTTGTTAGGGTTTGCTGTATAATACCCAGTATCTTGTATATAGCTGTGCCACCGGTTGCTTCTGATCGACTTGGTCTAGGCTTTTGAGAGAGTCCGCATATCAAATACACAGCCTATATATTAAAAAGACTCAGTCTGTGCTTTAAAAACTTCGAGACATACAATTAATTTTCCCCCTCTCATATTAATTAACTAGTGATTTATATGACTATACTTTACTAGGAGTATACATTAACACCATTCCCACCACCAAAAGACTGTGTCCCATCCCATCCAACTACCCCCACATGCAACCCAGGAAGCCGCATGTCTATCCCTCACCACAGGGTTTTTACTTTGGTGCCCTACTTTCAATTTAGTCAGATCCTGCTTTTAGTTTCCCTCTCTGTTCTTCTTTCTCAACTTCTGTTGATGAGTGGGATCATCCCATACTCATCTTTATCTTTCTGACTTAGCTCACTTAACATAATTCCTTCTAGCTCTGTCCAAGATGGGTCAGAGAAGGTGAGTTCATTGTTCTTTATAGCTGTATAGTATTCCATTGTGTATATATACCATAACTTTCTCAGCCACCATCCATTGTCTTTTTGAACCCTAAGACAGCAGGAACCTCACATCTCCACTATAGAGCCTATATTTCCCCCAGTTCTGGAGCCTTAGGATAGGGCCCAATTTCCCGCATGCCTCTCCCAATCCATATTAAATAATATTGCACCTGCTGATCGCAACCTAATCAACGCAACGATTGCCACCTCAACATGCTTCAGCTCAGACTGTGTCCAGAGACTTCAGGTGTGGAATGACAACCCTTCAGCTTCATTACTCGGGTGAGACCTTTCCTTTCATAGTATTCTCTAATTCCATCCCAGGTGGTTCACTTCCTAACAAAGTTCCAAAACCTAGATATACACCAGGTTCCAGGAGATAGAACATATGTTCACATGTATCCATAAACTAGTGCAAAATATATACCTGAAACCAGAAGTACACTAGAGTTTGCAGTGAGTACTCCCCTCCCCAACACTTCCTCTCCACTATTCCAACCTTTGTGTCCAGGATTGCTCAACAATTTGTTTGGCTTTGTATGTTAACTCTCTTTTCAGCCACCAGGTTCCAGATGCCATCAGGATGCCGACCAGGCTTCCCTGGACTGAAGATCCCACCAATATGTCCTGGAGCTCTGCTTCCCCAGAGACCCACCCTACTAGGGAAAGAGAGAGGCAGACTGGGAGTATGGACCGATCAGTCAACGTCCATGTCCAGCGGGGAAGCAATTACAGAAGCCAGACCTTCCTTCCACCTTCTGCAACCCACAAGGACCCTGGGTCCATGCTCCCAGAGGGATAGAGAATGGAAAAGCTTTCAGGGGAGGGGATGGGATATGGAGATTGGGTGGTGGAAACTGTGTGGAGTTGTACCCCTCCTATCCTATGGTTTTCTTAATTTATCCTTTCTTAAATAAAAAATAAATTAAAAAAAAGAAAAAAGTAATATCCCCCATCCTATCCCTAATTATTACAACTATGAAAATGAGGAAGGGAATTTTCTTTTCTTTTTTTTTAATTTCTATTTTTAAAAAGGAAACACTGACAAAAGCCATAGGATGATAGGGGTACAACTCCACACAATCCCCACCACCAGCACTCTGTATCCCATCCCCTCCCCTGACAACTTTTCCATTCTTTATCCCTCTGGGAGTATGAACCCAAGGTCATTGTGGGATGCAGAAGGTTGACGGTCTGGCTTCTGTAATTGCTTCCCCGCTGAATATGGGCTTTAGCAGGTCAATCCATACTCCCATTATGTCTCTCTCTTTCCCTAGTGGGGCAGGGCTCTGGGGAAGCAGGGTTCCAGGATATATTGATGGGGTTGTCTGCCCAGGGAATTTTCTATCTACAGAAAAATGGAAGTCTATTCTTAGATGAAAGCAAATAAAATGTTTTCTACACTGGAGTACACCAGGTACTACTGTAGGCAGGATAATTATACTAAAAACAGGCAGATTACAAAAAGCATACATATATGATGTTAAGAAAGTATTCCTAATCTTTTGTTTAGATTCAGTTCACAAAATTTTGGCAGATAAACTTAATATTCTGCATGCAGGAGAGTAGTCTCCCCCCCACCCTGTGGAATAATGAGTGACTCAAAAGAAACAAAAATTACATCACAGGTTCCCCTGTAACCTGGACTACAGTAAAACCTGTCCCCAAATATTACCTACCCTATGGTGAAATGTACAGCTGGCAGCCTTATGCATAGATATATTGCCATAGAGCTTTCATCTTCCTTTATATTCTCAGACAAGCAAATTAGGCAGCTAAAGACAATTTCTAATAGGGAGTAAAATTAAAAAAAGAATAACATCAACAATAGAGACATATATGAAGGATAACGGTATTTGAGTATCCAAGAATCATCAATGATATTGTATCTTGAAATTCTACTTGAAAAACAAAGCCACTCAAGAAAAAAATTATATTTAGATATAAGAACAAGACATAGTTTTAAAAGTATAAGGGGATTGAAGATGAAAGATTCTTTCAAATGTAGAAAAGAAATATTATAAGATGGAATGTAGCAAGCAATGTAAAATAGAAGGAAATTAAAAATAAAGCTGTCTAGGTAATTTGATATCTGAATCATAAATACTAATGCCGGGATGAGAAAAAGAGGACATACATAAGCAGAGTAAAGTAAACAAAAATATGTCAAAGATTTTTGCATAACTCAAGAATAAAAATCTAATTAGATGCTTTTAAAAAGAAAACAATCACCTTATATTAAAAAAGATCACAGAATTATAATGAAAACAAGCTCTCAAGACTAACATTTGCAACTAAGAAAAAATAAATTTGGGGGTGGGGAAGAGAGCATAATAGTTATGTAAACAGACTCTTATGCCTGAGGCACCAAAGTCCTAGGTTCAAATTCCCCACACCACCATAAACCAGAGCTCAGCAGTGCTCTGGTGTTTCCCTCTGTGTCTCTCTATCTGCATCTCTCTCAAAAATAAAATACATAAAGAAAAAGAAAAAATGAAGTTGGTATTGTCAATTCCAAAGGAAATTTCCAACCAGAGTTTAAAGCTCCAAGTCCCCGCTTAGACTGGGGGATAACCCAGTACCTCAGTCATTAGCAGAGTCCGGTAAATAAATGACTGTGTAGATAGCTTCTCACCGAGTATGGGAAATGGTTTATATAGTTTGACGATTTAATAAATTGTGATGGGAAAATAAAGATATTCTGACATGGATCATTTAAGAATCAATTTAAGTCAAATAAGGCATTAAACAGTGAATAGATAGACAGAATGTAGAAAGTCAACGTACATGACTATGACTGAGGAGAAAAGAAGACCTATGAAAGCAGGTAACATAGATGAGCAAGAAATGGTATGGACAGACAGCAACTACGCAAAGACCCTGCGATAAATAAATCAGCGCCAATTAATTGGACAGTATAAATAGAACTCTTTTTAAAAATATTCAGAGAGAGCTTGGAAATACAGTAGGTGTGATATTTTTAAATCAATAAGCAAAAAGCATGAACAAAAAAGCTATAGGAGAAACAAAAAATTGTAATGAACAAACAGGAAGAATCATGAAATCTCTACACGGTTTGGCAATGAAAGCCACTGTACAATGATCGTGAAGGTGTAATTCTTAATATTGGCCTAAATAATGTAATTATTTTTATTGGTATTTGATGGATAGTTTTTTTCTATAGCTAATGATCAGTGAAAGAGTGCTGTCTTCATGTTGCATAATAAGAGTTTAAATGTTATAATGACATCAGAAAGTAGAAGTTTAAGTCCACTACATAGACTTACAAGTATAAATGACAGAACACGTTAAAAAACTGTAAATTCATAGAAAGGATGAATTTGTGATGAAAGAATGAAAGATAAATAGGTATGATAGAAACAGATAATAGAATGATTAGCTTCTAAAATTATTTAATAATACATTAATTGCATGAATACCTTTATAAAAGTTACATTTAACTTAAAACACAGAAACTGAAATCCAGATTCCCTTTTTCTAGAAGTAGAAGTCAGTAATAGGATACTTTTTTCTTGTTTTTTATTATCTTTATTTATTTATTGAATAGAGACAGGCAGAAATTGAGAGAGAAGGGACTGAAAGGGAGAGAAAGAATCAGAAAGACACCTGCAACAGTGTTTCACCACTCACAAAGCTTTCCCACTGCAGGAAGGGACCAGGGGCTTGAACCTGGTTCCTTGTGCATTGTAACACAGATGTTCAATCAGGTAAACCACCACCTGGCCCCTGAATTCTTTTTTTTTTTTTCCTACCAGAGTTATTGCTGGGGCTCTCTGTGTCATTTCATGGTTTCTTTTGCGAGAGGGTGAGAGACAGAGAAACTTAGAGACTCAGAGAAGTAGAAAGATGAAGAGAATGCAGTGCTGTTCTGGTGCCCGTCAAGCATTCCTCCTGCAGGTAGGGAACTGTGGTCAAAACGTGGGTCCCCATGGATGGTAACATGTGTTCTCCATGTGAGCGACCACCCAGGCCCCTAAAGCCCATTTGTAACAAATATTACCCAAGGTTAATATCCTTAATATACAAACTGTTTTAAATTTTAATTTTATACATCAGTAATTCTTTAGTAGGAGGAATATTGAAGAGATGAAAATAGTTTAAAGAAGTATGATATATCTTAGAAATAATATTAAAATATTAATTTAATAAAATATTAAACATTTTCCCCTCACATTGGAAATATGCATAAATTAGTAGTATTTTACAAAAGCTCACTTGCTTTTGCACAGGCTCCTTTATTGGGTCTATGGATTGATTCAATCTCTCCCAAATGACATTTCCCAATATGTATAGAGAACTTTAAAAGTTCCCATACTGTTTAACTAGTAACCTAATTTCTAGGAATCATTCCAAAGGAAATAAAATCAGAATTGCAAATAAAATTTTATGTATTGGGAAATTGGAAACAACCAAAACATTCAAAATTATACTTTTTGTGTGTTTCTTAGTCTGGCTGCTGGTTGTACCAGTGTTTTCACTTCATTTAGAATAATGATTTTTTTTCACTGCTCTGTACATTTATATATAGTAAGACATAACAGTAAAAATAAAATAGTTAAACGCTTAAAATATGTTTTAAAAATAAAGGCAGAGGCAGTGACATACCTGATACAGTGCAAGCATTATTTATTTTTTAATGTTTATTTATTTTATTTATTGGATAGGATAAAAAGAGATTGAGAGGGAAGAGGAACTAGGAAGAGAGAGAATAAGAAAGAGAGAGAGAGAGGAGGAGAGAGGGAGAGGAACCCACAGCATGCTTCAGCACTTGTGAAGCGTACTCATCTCCAGTGGGGACCAGATCCTTGTTCATGATCATGTGTGCACTCAACCAGCTGTGCCACTGTCCTGTGCCCAAGTGCATACATTACTATGGACTATGGATTTAAGGACCTGGTCCCCAGCTGCTGGAGGGAAAATTCACTAATGGTGAAGCAGTGCATTCATGAGCAGGTATCTCTCTTTCTCTACTTCTCTGTCTGTATCAGAAGGAAAGAAGGAAGGAAGGAAGGAAGGAAGGAAGGAAGGAAGGAAGGAAGGAAGGAAGGAAGGAAGGAAGGAAGGAAGACAGGCAAACCAACAGTAATAGTGGAGTTGTAATGGAGGCACTGAGCCACAGCTATAATCCTCGTGGCAGTAAGTAACTAAAGAAAGAAACATACATACAAATAAATTCACATTATAAGCAAATAACCAGAATATTTAGGTAATGTTATTCAATTTTATTGAAAATAAAAACGTGTTAAAGATTCTTGTGTTACAGAAATACCTTATTATTTTATATGACTATTAAATAATGATATCTGTGCATCAAGTTTTAACAAAAGATCTACTAATCTTATACACTTGTCCTATTTCTGATGAAATAAGTCTCTTGTCCAAGTTCTTCTGTAACCAGCCTATTACAGTTTTTCCCCTTAGGTGTTTATTTCTTGGAATTATTCATAATCATGCTTCAGAATATATGAAATTTTACAACAAGAAAATAAAAATCCAGCAATTGTTACTAGATCATCATAGAAAAATAATTAGTTCTATAAAAGCAAAAACAATCAAATATTTGGGAATAACGTTAACAAAGAAATAGAAAGATTTGTACTCCAACAAATTTCAGTCACTCTCCAAGGAAATAGAAAGAGATACAAAGAAATGGAAAAATATCCTGTGTTTATGTGCTGGAAGGATTAGCATCATCAAAATGACCATTCCACCCAGAGTAATATACAGATTTAACATTTACAGCATCAAGGTACCACCAAATTTGTTTAAAGGAGTAGAACAAAAGCTACAAAACTTTATCTGGAACTCTAAAATCCCTAGCATTGTCAAAGCAATCTTGAGAAAAAAGAATAAGACAGGGAAGTTCATATTTCCTGACCTCAAACTTGATAAGGGGGACCCAACCATTAAATGCAAGGAAAGTACTTTCCAGAAGTACTGTTGGGAAAATTGGATTGAAAAATATTAACAAATGAAGTTAGACCACCACATATAACCATGCACAAAAGTCAGCTCCAGGTGGATCAAATACATGGACATTAGATCAGAAACTATCAGAGGCATAGAAGAAAAAATTGGTAAAACAGTTATAATCTATGGTTCAGAAAGGCCTTCAAAGACTCAAATATACAACATAGAAAACAAAAACAAAAATAAATCATGGGACTACATCAAACTGAAAATCTTCTGCACAGTGAAATCTATCATCACCCAAACAGAAAGACAACTTATAGAAAGGGAGATCTTTATACAGCATACTTCAAATAAAGAACTAGTAACCAAAATACAGAAAGAATGAAGAAAACTTGGGAAAAAAAAACAACAACACTGAAATATGAGACAAGTACATGGTGCAGGGAACCAGCAGACACCCGAGAAAATGTTTAAAGTCACTGACTATTAGAGCAATGCAAATAAAAATAATGAGATACTGGCTAGTATTCTTGCATGTGGGAGCCTCACTGAACTCTTGGTGTAGATACAGCTCTCACCTTCCTGTGATTTGTACCTTTGGAAGGAGTGTTTAGTGAACCCAGACCCTGTACAGCCAGTGGTGCAATGGTATCACATGAAAAAATATATATGTTCATGGATTTAAAGCACATTATCAAGGTGCTATGTGACTACAATTCATTTTATGGCTTGAAACAGAAGTCAGAGAAAGAGGAAGAATTTGCAATTCTTCAGAGATGGAGTCAAGATAGCTACAGGAAAGCAACACCTAGACAAATTCTCCTCAAGAAATCTCTTCAGCTCTTGGTATCAAGGAATGCAAGTGAGCTTTCCAGGCTAGTAGGAAAGAAACTACAGAGGAGGAGGCAAATAGAAATTATGATGGAAAATTATAACCCATTTATTAGTTGGTAAAAGGGTGATGAGAATGAACAAAGAAAAGCCAAGCACTGTTTTAGAGATCCATTTCTCTCTTCAAATTGAACACAAGAGACCCTACATCTCATCTTCTAAAGGCATTGGTGTCATTATTAGAATAACAGCTCTACCCACTCCTGAGACATGCCAACTGTAAATGGCTTTAAGGGTCCAGAAAACAACAGACTGGAGTCTACCCTACACCATTCCTGAACATCTGTTGCTATGCTTCTAAATTCTGCTTCTAAGACCCCTTCTGCTGCATTGATTGATGTTGTAGTCTATTTACATAATCATTGTTTTCATTGGTTTAATCCCCACTGGTTCGCATGCTATTTTCCTTTCTCCCCACCCCCTATCCTACGTACTTCCTCTTCTTGACACTTCCGCCTCAAGATATATATATATATATATATATATATATATATATATATATATATATATATATATATATGACAGGATTGTGATTAGAGATAGCTAGATCAAACTGCATCCCTGCTCGTCAATAAAGATTGAACTGCGTTCCCAGCTCAACCATGAGTCCCTGGTCCTCTGTCTCCCACCCATGAAGCCCAGCCTGGCAAACATCAATACCCAGAACACAAATTCAAAAGACATCAAATAGAATGGTCAAACCAAAAAGAACTACTTCAGCAATAAAACAGGACAGAAGCCATGAAAAAAAAAAATTCCAGTAAGTCAGAAGCAAAAAAGAATGAGGAAAACATCCAAACAATAATTGATGCAATAATCACAAGAGTGAGGAAAGACTTTGATGGAAATATTATCAGAAATGGGGAAAAAATAAACAAGACTCTGAAAGAAAATACAAACTATCTTGAGGTAATTAGAGAACTGAATGGTGAAATAGCTGAGTTAAGATACCAAATAACTAGGAGTCGGGCAGTAGAGCACATGTTAAGCACATGTGGTGCAAAGCACAGGGTGTAAGGGCCCTGGTTTGAGCCCCCAGCTCCCTACCTGTAGGGGAGTTGCTTCACAAGCGGTGAAGCAGGTCTACAGGTGTCCCTCTTTCTCTCTCCCCTCTCTGTCTTCCCCTCCTCTCTCCATTTCTCTCTGTCCTATCCAACAACAATGACATCTATAATAAATATACAATAAAAAATAACAAGGGCAACAAAAGGGAATAAATAAATATTTAAAAATTTATTTAAAAAAAGATACCAAATAGCTAAACAAGCTAATATAGTAACTGAACACTGTAACAAAATAGCTGAACTAAGGAATGGAACTGAGGGAAACAGGACAACTGAGGCAGAAAACAGAATTATCAAGATCAGGATGAACTAGAGAAAACTAAGAAAGAAGAAGGGAAAAAATCAAGAGACACTTAAAACAACAACAAAGATATATGAAATAACTTGAAAAGAAGTAATGGATTGAGGGGTCAGGCAGTAGTGCAGCAGGTTAAATGCACATGGCGCAATGTGCAAGGACCTGTATAAGGATATATCACATGATTTAATCTTTATGTGGACACTGAAAAATGCCAGTTTGGTTGCTTATTGGTTATGGAAACTTGGGAAAGTTCTTTAATCTTTTTCTATTTCAATTGATAATGATAACTAAAAAAAAAGTTACATTGACTGTTGGGCTAAGATGATAAAATAGAGAGAATCTTTGTTTCTTACTTCCCAAAATCAATAGCAAAGCCACCACAGTGCATGGAAAAATCAGAACAGACAAGAACCTTGCTCAGGAGAAAAAGATCAGCACTAGATAGTAAGCACATAGAGAGATGTCCTCTGAAGGGAAAAAAAAAAAAAAGCCCTAGTGTGTAATAGTAAAATGCAGTTGGGAGAAGATATATAAGGTTATAGAACTTTTATCTGGAAAGTATAAGAGCTGGCTTATTGAACTCTCTGTATCTAATTTCCATTATAAATCTGTGGCTAACATTCTACAATGATGAATACCAAAGGAGTTCATCTGGGACCACAACAAGAAAGGACTAGAACGACTTCAGGAAACCACCAAATCACCAGAGTGAGGGATTAAGCTAAGAAGCCTACTTATAGTTTAAAAGTCCTCCATAGCCTACAGGGAAGAAAAAGAACAAAACAGGCTTTTAAACCACTGTACTCCAGCTCAGGGACTAAAATAATATTGAAACAACTGTCAATTTCCACAACTGTGAACCCTTTAATTACCTTACTTAGACACAAGTCAGTCCAGGCAAGAGTGATCAGTAATTTGAAAAGTACTGAGAAGGGAACCTCATTACATACTATATAGAATGGTTAAACCAACAAGAAGAAATATTAGAGAAATGAACCAGGACAAAAGTCTAGCTAAAAGCCCCCCAAAGGTAGAAGCACAAAATAATGAGGTGAACATCCGAACACTAGCTAAGGAACTAATCACATGAGTGAATAAAGAGTTTGAAAGAATTGTCATGAGAAATGCAGAAACAACAAATGAGACTTTGGAAGAAAACACTAATTACCTCAAGGTCATTAGAGAGCTGAGAGCTTAAATAGCACACAACTACCTGAACAAGCTAAAACAGTATCAGAACAGGGTAACAAAATAGATGAACTCCAGAAAACAGTAGAGGGGAGAGAGAATAGAATAAATGAGGCTGAAGACAGAATTAGCAAGATCAAGGATAAATTAGAGACAACTAAAAGAGAAGTAGGAGAACTCAAAAAGAGATTAAGAGATACTGAAAACAACAACAGAGACCTATGGGATGACTTCAAAAGAAATAATATACACATTATTGACTTACCAGTGGAAGAAAGAGAAGGATGGGAAGAAAGCATTCTTTAAGACGTAATAGTTGAGAACTTCTCTAGTCTAGACAACATCAAAGACATAAAGGTTCAGGAAGCCCAGAGGGTCCCAACAGAATTAACCCAGACTTAAAGACACCAAGACACATCATATTTAGAATGGAAAGTAATTAGGATAAAGAAAGGATCTTGAAGGCTGCAAGAGAAAAACCAAGAGTCATCCACAGAGGAAAACCTATTAAGATTAGCAGCAGACTTCTCCACACAAACACTACAGGCCAGAAGAGAGTGGCAAGATATCTATTGAGTGCTCAATGAAAAAGGCTTTCAACCAAGACTACTGTATCCTGATAGACTGTCATTTAGACTGTCATTTAGATGGAGGGAGAACAGAAGCAACCGGTAGCACAGCTATATACAAGATGCTGGGTATTATACCCCAAACCCTAACAAAGGGACTTTCCAAAGTTAGCCCTATCATCAAATAATGTGACAATAACAATAACTATGCATTGTCTTCTTGAACCCTAAGACAACAGGAACCTCACATTTCCACTATACAGCCTACATTTCCCCCAGTCCTGGAACCTTAGGGTGGGGCCCACTTTTCTGCATGCTGCTCTCAATTCAAATCAAATAATATTGCATCCGCGGATCACAACCTAATCAACGCAACAAGTGCCACCCCAACATGCTTCACTTCAGACTGTGACCAGAGACTTCATGTATGGAATGACAACCTTTCAGCTTCATCACTCGGGTGAGACCTTTCCTTTCATAGTATTCTCTAATTCCATTCCAGGTGGTCCACTCCCCAATAAAGTCCCCAAACCTAGATATAGTCCAGGTCCCCTGAGATAGACCATAGGTTCACATGTGCCCATAAACTAGGGAAAAATATATAACTGAAAGCAGAAGTACACAAGAACATGCAGGGAATACCCCCCCCCAACACTTCATCTGCACTATTCCAGTCTTTAGGTCCATGATTGTTTAACAATTTGTTTGGCTTTGTATGTCAACTCTCTTTTCAGCCACCAGGTTCTGGATGCCAGCAAGATGCTGACCAGACTTCCCTGGACAGGCGACCCCATCAATGTTTACTGGAGTGGGGGGGCAGCGGTGGGTGGTGGGGATGGAATACAGTCTTTTGGTGGTGGGAGTGGTGTTTATGTACAATCCTATTAAAGTGTAAGCATGTAAACCACTATTTAATAAATATGAGAGGGGAAAAATTGATCATATGTCTAGAACTTCTTAAAACACAGATTGAGTCTTTTTAATACATAGGCTGTCTTTGATATGTTGACTCTCTCAAAAGCCTAGACCAGGGAAAACAGAACCCAACAACATTTTTTTAGGAGAGTAGAACAAATGTTACAAATGTTTATCTGGAACCAGAAAAGACCTAGAATTGCCATAACAATCTTGAGAAGAAAGAACAGAACCAGAGGCATCACACTCCCAGATCTCAAATTGTATTCTAGGGCCATTGTCATCAAAACTTCTTGGTACTGGAACATGAACAGACACACTGACCAGTGGAATAGAATTGAAAGCCCAGCGATAAGCCCCCTCACCTATGGACATCTAATCTTTGACAAAGGTGCCCAGAATACTCAATGTGGAAAGAGGAGTCTCTTCAACAAATGGTGTTGGAAAAAAATGGGTTGAAACATGCAGAAGAATGAAAATGAACCACTATATTTCACCAAATACAAAAGTAAATTCCAAGTGGATCAAGGACTTGGATGTTAGACCAAGTTAGAAACTTTCAAATACTTAAAGGAAAATATTGGCAGAACTCTTTTCCGCATAAATTTTAAAGACATCTTCATTGAAATGAATCCAAGTACAAAGAAGACTAAGGCAAGCATAAACCTTAGGTACTACATCAAATTAAAAAGTTTCTCCACAGCAAAAGAAACCAAAAACCCAAACCAAGAGACCCCTCACAGAATGGGAGAAGATCTTTACATGTCATACATCAGACAAGAGGCTAATAACCAAAATATATAAAGAGCTTGCCAAACTCAAAAACAAGAAAACAAATGACCCCATCCAAAAAAAGGGAGAGGACATGAACAGAATATTCACCACAGAAGAGATCCAAAAGGCCAAGAAACACAGAAAAAATGCTCCAAGTCTTTGATTGTCAGAGAAATGCAAATAAAGACAACAATGAGATACCACTTCACTCCTGTGAGAATGTCAGACATTAGAAAATGTAGCAGCAACAAATGCTAGAGAGGTTTTGGGGTTAAATGAACCCTTCTGCAATGCTGATGGGAATGTAAATTGGTCTAAAACATGTGGAGAGCAGTCTAGAGAACTCTCAGAAGGCTAGAAATGGACCTACCATATGATCCTGCAATTCCTCTCCTGGGGATATATACTAAGGAACCCAACACAACCATCCAAAAAGATTTCTGTTACCTATGTTCATAGCAGCACAATTTGTAATAGCCAAAACCTGGAAGCAAACTGGGTGTCCAACAACAGATGAGTGGCTGAGCAAGTGGTGGTATATATACACGATGGAATACTACTCAGCTATAAAAAATGGTAACTTCACCGTTTTCAGCTGATCTTGGATGGACGTTGAAAAATTCATGTTAAGTGAAATAAGTCAGAAACAGAAGGATGAATATGGGATGATCTCACTCTCAGGCAGAAGTTGAAAAACAAGATCAGAAGAGAAAAGACAAGTAGAACTTGATCTGGAATTGGTGTATTGCACCAAAGTAGAAGACTCTGGAGTGTGTGTGTGTGGAGGGAGAATACAGGTCCAAAAAGGATGACAGAAGACCTAGTGGGGGTTGTATTGTTATATGGAAAACTGGGAAATGTTATGCATGTATAAATTATCATATTTACTGTCAAATGTAAAGCATTAATTCACCAGTAAAGAAATTTAAAAAAAAAAAAGAAAAGAAAATTCTACAATGGTAGGAAGTGAAAAGCTGAAAACTGGAGGGGAATCAGGTAGGTACCTATGGAGGAAAAAAAAAATGTCTGAACACATGACAAAGTGTTCAAAGACACTGATTATCAGAGAAATGCAAATAAAGACAACAAAGAGATACCACTTTCCACCTGTGATAATGTCATATTTTAGGAAAGACAGTAATAACAACTTATTGTGTTGGAGAGGATATGGAGAAAAAGGGACATTCCTGCACTGTTGGTGGGAGTGTAAATTGGTCCAACCCTTGTGGAAGACTGTCTGGAGATTTCTAAGAACACCAGAAATAGACCTATCATATGACCCAGCAGTTTCTCTTCTAGGGATTTATCCAAAGGAAACACCTGTCAGAAAATGTCTATGTATATCCATGTTGCTAGCAGCACAATTTGTAATCACCAAAACTTGGAAACAACCCAGATGTCTAATGACGTATGAGTGGCTAAAAGTAACTGTGGTATATATACACTATGGAATACTACTCAGCTGTTTAAAAAAAAAAAAAATGAAGTCGTCTCCTCTGCAGCATCTTGGATCAAATGGGAATACATCCTGTTAAGTGACATAAGCCAAAATGAGAAGTACAAATACTGAATGATCTCACTGGTAAGTAGGATCTAATAATCAGAGACAGAGAGGAAGAAAACAAAGTGAAACATGAACTGGGCAAGTATATTGCATTAAAGCAAGGAACTCTAGTGAAAGTGCAGTGGAGGGGGGGGGTGGGAGAGGAGGGTTAGGGCCGAGTGCATAATGAAATTATATGCTTGTGACAATGACTGCACTGTAAAGCATTAACCCCTTCAATCAAAGTAAGAAAAAAAATTCTAAATACTTGTGAAATCTCAGGGCATGATGTCTCCTACATAGAGGCCTACAGCTTAAAGTTAAAATAGGATATAGATGGCAAATGATGAGTGTTGTTCCAATTAAGGAACTAGCCTGGAGTAATTATTTTCAGGTACATTAATCCTTACTTATAATTTAAGTATTTGAATATAGGTTAGACTAAACTAATTATAAAATAATTTGTTAATAATAAATAATGTATTAAACCTCACCATAAAAAGAAACATCAGTATATATAAAGCCTTTATAATTTGGATATTATCATTTGAAAGTAAGAAATATTTTGCGAATTAATTCGTTATATTTCTTCCTTGGTGAATATGTCTTAAAATTAAGCTGAGTCATCTGGTTTATAACATTTGAAGAAACTTAAAATGCTGAATAAATCATTAGTCATAATACAAACTCAAAAAAAGTTTTTTGAAAGTAGCAATTTCTCTTAAATGTTCAGTAGTTTTATTTCCATAGTCTATACATATATATATAACTCAGAATAAAATATCAATAAACTAATCTAAAGCATACTAAAATGACACATACTATCTTGATATTTGCAACAAAAAATGAAATAGGATATGAATAATTACTAAATAGAAAGTGATCGATTCATATAAAAAGAACAAAAACCTCCCCAAATAGTACTTTTATATTTTATGACACTAATAATAATATTTCAAAATATGCATAAGAAAACTTATGGAACTGTTTAGAGAAATATATAAACTTTTAATCAAAGCAGGGAATTTTAATATACTTTTTTCACTAGCAATATATATACATGGATATATGAACTTAAAACTTAGCCAGAAATATTTGAATGATCTGTTTTTAGACAAATGCAAATAGTAATATAGGGCCAATAAATAAATGTCAGTATAACATACTACAAAAACTATTTTAGATCATAGATGCTCCCACATCAACATTTAATTAGTATTTGCTATATGCTAATAAAAGTGTAAATAAATAAAATACCTTGGTACAGAAAGAATTTGTCAGGAGAATTCCATCTTGATGTGTCTAAGCCAGAAGCTGCTATTCTGAACAAAATAAAAACCATGGGGTTAGAATATCTATGAGCTTCTATGCCTCACTTCTTTCCACAGTTTGAAGTATTCTTTGCTGAAAATTCTATCACTCCATTTCCCGTGTGCATTCAATAATTTGTCTCAATATTTTTACTGGTTATATTAAATAAAATTTTGGTGTGACGAGCAGTCTGTTTTATTATCAATTAACCTAAATGGAATGGAAACTTATCTTCAGAATCTTTAATTGTAGTTGCTTTTAAATTTTCTATTGCTTTCTGATCTCTCATAGCGGGATTTGTTTGTTTAATGAACCTATTTCCAATCAAGGAAACATCAGTTCAGCATAACTCTGAAAGGGCTGATGATTTTGATATCTTCTTTTTAATATTTATTTTCCCTTTTGTTGACCTTGTTACTTTTTTATTGATGCTGTAGTTATTATTGTTGTTGTTGTCGATGTTGAATAGGACAGAGATAAATGGAGAGAGGAGGGGAAGACAGAAAGGGGAAGAGAAAAATAGATACCTGCAGACCTGCTTCACCTCCTGTGAAGTGAGTCCCCTGCAGGTGGGGAGCCGGGGGCTCTAACCGGGATCCTTCCATGGGTCCTTGAGCTTTGTGCCACTTGCGCTTAACCCAGTGCGCTACCGCCCGACAGCCGATTTTGATATCTTAAATAGAAAAATTGCTGGATGTGGCAAGACAACTCACCTGGGAAAATGCCTGCTTTGTGTGATCCAGGTTTGAGCCCCTGCAATACATGTTAGAGTAAGATGGTAATGGGGAAAATTTGGGTGTTGTGGTATCTTTCCAGTTCTTCCTCTGTATCTGAAAAAAAATTGACTCAGAGTGGTAAAATAGCGCATGTGCAGGCTCAGGCAACACCAAATGTGTGCAGTTATCTGTGTATATGTGCAAATATGCATATCTGTATATGTATAAACATATATTGCTGATTAGAAGAGAATAGACTTCTCTGCCACCAAGGTTTGTGCATCTTCTTCTTTTTGAGAAGTTCAGTAATAATCAATATGGGAACAAAGTTTTTGGGAGGGTAATACTTAACTTACAGTCTTTGTTTTTTGTTGGGAGTTACTACAGTCTGGTGATTCTTTTTTATCTACAGAAACATCATAACAGAGCCAGAGAGTCTAGGCCACACACAAAAACATTCTAGACATTCTTTGCATTACTTGATAGAGGCAGTGCAGGCAATGACTGAAAAGCATTTAAGGATGTGTGCTTTACATTTTAATCTCTTAAATATTCCAACATTCTTGTGAGCAAATTATAATTCATATTAATTAATAGAGCAAAAAAAGAAAGAGAGAAATGTGTTCCCCAAATCATACTGTTGTGACAAAAGAAGAAAATCTCTAAGCTCCACTTTCTTTTAATACTTGTTTAGGCTTGTTCAAAATTGTAGCAGAGTTCAGAGATTTTCTTGACATGCCTATTCCCAAATCAAGACTTCAAAAAAATCTGAGAAGCAGATTCCACGTCTCTGAGAGTTTCAGTTAGGGTAGTGACTGACAGACTATAACAGGGGGGTGGGGACTTTTTTATATAAATATAAATATTATTATTTATTCCTATTTAACATTTTTTAGTTGGGAGGATTAATCGTGTATAGTCACCAGTAATTAATGTTGTTGGTATATGCGCAAAATTTCTCTGTTTTCTGTAAGACACTAACCGTCTATCTAGATCCTCCTCCACCAACATGCACGAGGACCTGAAAGTCCTTCACCCTCCTCTGCCAAGAACCATTTGGACATTTATAATAATATTTGTGAACCATACAAATTAAAACATATCTCTTAATTTTGGTACATATTCCCAAGAGAGGGAGAACAGTTAGAGGAAGATGATTTCAGTTTCATCAAGACCCAGAGAGAGAAGAGGGGAAAAAGGAAGGACATTTAGAAGTAGCAATAGGCGTAGGTGTGACTTAGAAAGGAAGAGTAGGAAGGGTCATAGGAAAAAAAAAGGCAAATATATATAAAGAGAGATAGTTAGAGAAATAATAGTCAACCCAGTCTGTGACCTTGTGAAGCTTTCTGCAGTTTCCAATGGAGGGAATGGGGTCACAGAACTCTGATGGTGGGACTAATGTGGAATTATACCCCTGTTATCTCATAATTTTGTACATAAATATTAAACCACTACTAAAAATGGGAAAAATAGCTCTTAATATTGCCATGATAAACAAAACAAAACAAACAAAACAACTTGGCTGCCTTGGTAGAAGCAGAACAATTGATCTAGCAGGCCATGGAGGGCCTGTGAGGTCCACGTTCCCCTCCTTTGAGCAAAGACTTTAAAGAGCTCATTCATTAAGAACTATTTTGTTACTTGCTTGCTATAGCTTTGTAATCACAAACCTCATTGGCTTTAAGAAGCAGTGTTAATGATTTTCTCTCTGTCTCTCAGATGGGAATCTTAAAATTGTAAATTCCTTATATAGTCCAAACTCTTCACTTCTCAGGAGGAATCTGGGAATTAGGGGGTTGCCTTCTAATTTAAATAGAGGTGGGGTTTTCAGTAAGTGTGAGATATTCTCTCTTTTTCAGTGTGGATAGTTCCACTTTCACCTATATATAGGTCATTCAATTAGTTTCTTTTTTCCTTCCTCCCTTCTTTCCTACCTATATTCCTTCCTTCCTTCGTTTCCTTCTTTCTTTTTTATTGCTACCAAGGTTATCACTAGGGATCCATGCCTACATGACTCCACCATTTCATTTTTTAAAAAATATTTATTTATTTGTTCATTCCCTTTGGTTGCCCTTGTTTTATTATTGTAGTTATTTATTGCTGTTATTATTGATGCCGTTGTTGTTGGATAGGACAGAGAGAAAATGGAGAGAAGAGGGGAAGACAGAGAGGGGGAGAGAAAGATATAGACACCTACAGTTCTGCTTCACCTCCTGTGAAGGGAATCCCTGCAGGTGGGGAGCTGGGGGCTCGAACAGGGATACTTAAGCTGGTCCTTCCACTTTGTGCCACCTGCACTTAGCCTGCTCTGCTACCACCAACTCCACCATTTCTAACAGCCATTTATCTTTTTCTTCCTTTTTGGTACAAGGGAAGAAACAGACAGGGCAAGAGAGATAAACAGGCTGAAAGGGAGACAACTGCCTGCTCCTCTACAGTTTCTTTTTTTTTTTTTCCAGAATTAATTACTTAATGTGTGTCTGTACATTTGATGACCCATGGGAGGAGGGAAGTGTAAAAGTCCTCTGTGTTGCTATTTTGTATCTTCTTCTCCTGCCCTTCTCTGATTTGTATTTGATGTTTATCATACTATATACTCAGTCAAAAATTCAAACAAGTAAGTTATTGAAAAATGAATCATAGAGGAAAGCAACAGTTCTGTTATTTATTTTATTTATTCTTTTCACCTTATTATTCTTTTTATTTTCATTTCTCAGCTCATGAAAACTTGGAAATGTAGAGATTCACTGAAAATTTTGACTTCTATTTCTATTAATTTATCTGAGCTTTGAAAATTTTAAAATTATCTTTATTTATTGGACAGGGACAGTGAGAAATCGAGAGGGGAGAGGGTGATCAGGAGAGAGACAGAGAGACAACTGCAGCACGGCTTTGCTACATGTGAAGCTTTACCCCTGCAGATGGAAACCAGGGGCTTGAACCTGGGTCCTTGAGCATTGTAACATGTGCATTCAACCAGGTGTGTCACCACCTGGCCCATTTTCTGAGAGTTCTTAATATGGTATTACCAGCTTCAGTATGACTAGTCATTGTGTAAAGACATCACTACTTTTGATTTTTTTGAATATTACTTATTGCTCTAGAGTATTGGGTGCTCAGACTGTCTGGTATGGAGAAGAAAAAATAAAAGGTGCACTTTTAACTGGTTAAACTATGGTACTTAAAACTTGATGTTGCTTTTGTTAAGGTGTGAGATCTCTTCTCAGTTTTCTTCGCTCTTTTCTATCTCTTCAGGAAATTCTCTGCAAGTGATGCTTCGTTTGGCCACCAAAAGAGTTTTCTGATACTTTGCACTGCAAAATATTGGCCCAATATTTGGAATCCAAAATTTTACTTCTTTCCAATATTACACTTTAGTTACTTGTTCCATGAAACTAAAAATCTGTGCCTTACCTTTACATTAGCTTTTTAATTTTTTTTCTCTATTTTTCTTGAAATGAAGTATTTGGACATAGATATTCTGTTATGGATAGTAGAAGCTGAATATGTGTTAGTATTTCTAAGCTTATTAAAAAATTACCCTGAAAGTGAAGATGGAAAGGATAGGTTTAATGTTTTTAGTATAAATTAATCAAAGCCCAAGGCTAAAAACTTACAGAAGATCAGAAATTAACTTAAGCTAACCAGGCTTCAATGCTAATGAACATATTTAGTCTTAAAAAAAAAAAAAAAAACTAATGCTTGGGGCAAAGCTATAAAGGCACATAATCTAGTTGAGTATGTTTGGCTTTGGGACTAAAAGGATATTTAAGCTTATCTGGCTAGACTGTAGGGAGAACCCTGAGCACTGAGGGATAAGTGACAGGCTATGTGGAACGGTGACCCAGAATGGTTCTGTTTTAATACAGGAGGCTTAGATTGAAAGGTCAAAATGAATAGATGCATCATTGAACTTTTTTTTTTTTTTACAGGGGATATTTTGGTGGTGGTGACTAGGAAGAAACAGAACAAAAATAATTGGAAACTCATGGAAAGTTGACTAAGAAAATACACATTCTCAAGGAAGTTTAGGGCTGCTCTTCCTTACCCAGAGTTAAGAAATCTTAGTCCAGTCTAAAATTGACAATCTGCGGGACAGGTGGTGGTGCACCTGGTTAAGCACTCACGTTGCAGTGCTCAAGGACCCAGCTTCAAAGCCCCTGGTCCTCCCCTGCAGGGGGAAGCTTCACAAGTGGTGAAGCAGGTCTGCAGATGTCTCTCTGTCTCTTTCCCTATATCTCCCTTTCCCGTCTCAATTTCTTTCTGTCTCTAGCAAATCAATAAGTAAATAAATAAATAAGGTAAAATAGATTCACCTGGAAGTGAAAAAGTGATCCACCAGCCCGACCACAGTGTTCATATTTGAGCTGTGGAGATATGGAGGATGCTTATGCACATAAGATTTGGATTATATAAAGTGTTATGCTGGGGCCTGGGAATGATGACGGGAAAGGACCCATGCTGGGGGAGAGAAGGTCTTGCAGACCCCTGTCACGGGGAGATGACAACTCGCACTGACAGGTCAACAACTATACTGTAAACTTGGGGCAGGGTTACTATTATTTTTTACTTGAGACATTTTATATCATACATAGTGATGTTTATTACAAAAATAGTAAAACTTAGAGACACAAAATTAATCTTTTCAGTATCCTGTTAACTGACCTAATAATTCATTCTGCACAATTCATTCATTCACATCCAGTGAAAATCACACAGTCATTGGTGATTTCCCCTTCCCTGCCAGTGGTAACTAAACCACTTCCTGTCATTATGAACTTGATTATTTTGGCGATGTGATATGTGACCTTTTGAGTCTGGATTCTTTCATTTAGAATAATGTTTTCAGAGTTTATGACATTATAGTATTTGTCCTTTTCTATGTCTGAATGGCATTTTATGGAATGTATTTTCTATCATTTGCTTATTCATTCACTTGGGTGTTTTCCATAATTTGGTTGTTGTGACTAGCACCGCTGTGGACATCTGTGCTCAAATTTTGTTTGGACATCTGTTTTTAATATTTCAGGTATGCACACAAGATAGACTTTTGGGTAATAAGGTAATCCTTTATTTACCTCTTGAGAAACTATCAAAATTTGCTAATGTTTACATCATTTTGCATTCCAACTGGCTGTGAATTGGAGTTCTAACCATCACATCCTTTATAATATTTATCTTTCCTTTCCTTTTTATTCGAAGAGTGTGAAGTGAAATTTCATTGGGAGTTTGATTTTTATTATTGACAGAACTATTGATGATGATCTTGCTTTCTTATTCTTATTAACCATTTCTACATCTTCTATAGAAAAACACATATTCAAATCGTTTTCTCATCTATAAAAATTAGATTGTCTTTTTGTTGCTGCACCGTAAGAACTTATTATATGTCCTGAAAACTATATTCTTATCATATATTTGCACATGTTTTATTCCATCCTATAGGTTCCCTTTGCACTTCTTAATAATGTGCTTTACTGCATGAAAATGATGAACTTTGGTAAAGTCTGATTAATTTTTATTTATTCTTTATTATTTTATTGATATATTTAAAAATCCATTGCCAATCCAAAGGCTATGAAGAAGATTTTTAAAGTTTGGCTGTAAAAGTTTGGTATTTTTAGCTACTACATTGAGATTATTCTTTTTTGAATTAATATTTGCACTGGGTCAGAGACCTCTGCTTCATGAATTTCCACTGTGATATCCACTTGTTCCAGCAGTAGTCACTAAAAATTATAATTTTCCCCTTTTGATTGATTTTGTCATCTCTGTATAAAATCAGCCAATCATGAAAAAATATGGTTTATTTATTAATTTTTAATTCCATTATACTATTTTACATGGGTATTCTTAAGCTTTTATCACAATGACTTTTTTATTTGAGCTTAGGTTTAATTTTTTAATTAGGAAGAATGAGTCTCTTTTTCTACTTTTTTAATCATTCTTTCTGTAAAACTGCTGTAATTTCATAATGATTTAATAATTGGTGCTTGCTTTTATGAAGAACCGGCTCTTGAAATGCTAAAAGTATATCTGAAAAAAATTTCAATTGCTACAGCATCGTACATGCACACCTGAGATTTCCATCTTGATCCTTGGCTCTGCTCATATGGGAATTATTGTCTTGCCTGTTTCTATTAGTCTCACGTAGTACTATTTTGATCTCATATGTAATAAATAAGTCTTTTTTAATATCTTTACTTATTTACTGGATAGAAACAGCCAGAAATTGAGAGGGAATAGAGTGATAGAGAGGGAGAGAGACAGAAAGACGCTTGCAACACTGCTTCACCACTTGCAAAGCTTTCCACCTGCAGATGGGGGCTGGGGCCTTCAACCTGGGTCCTTGTGCATTGTAATGTGTGCTCAATCAGGTGTGCCACCACCCAGATCCATATATAAGTCTTCAAAGAATGAATGTCAATAGTGATTTCATGAGTCTATAGATTGTGTTATGAAGCATTGCCATCTTAAAGATATAAAAGTTTTCAATTCCTGGATTTTTTTTTCTATTTTATAAAAGGTATTTTTTAAAATTTCATCCAGCCTGAGGTGAAGCATGTTGAGGTGGCAATCGTTGCATTGGTTAGGTTGTGATCGGCGGATGCAATATTATTTGGTATGGATTGGGAGAGGCAGACGGGAAAGTGGGACCTATCCAAGGGTTCCAGGACTGGGGGAAGTAGGGGCTCTATAGTGGAGATGTGAGGTTCCTGCTGTCTTAGGGTTAAAAAAGACAATCGATAGTTAATGTTATCATCACATTATTTGGTAATTGGGTTAACTTTGAAAAGTCCCTTTGTTATGGTTTGCTGTACAGTATCCAGTATCTTGTATATAGCTGTGCTATTGGATGCTTCTAATCTACTTGGTCTAGGCTTTTGAGAGAGTCCGCATATCAAATACACAGCCTGTATATTAAAAAGATTCAGTTTGTGTTTTGAGAAGCTTTGAGACGTACAACTGATTTTCCCCCTCTCATATTAATTAACTACTGATATATATGTCTACATTTTGCTAGGAGTGTACATAAACACCATTCCCACCACCAAAAGACTGTGACCCATCCCTCCCACCCACTCCCACCCCCCAATGGCCCAGGAAGCTACATGTCTATCCCTCACCACAGGGTTTTTACTTTGGTGCCCTACTTACAATTTGATCAGGCAACGATTGCCACCTCAACATGCTTCACCTCAGACTGTGTCCAGAGACTTCACGTGTGGAATGACAACCCTTCAGCTTCATTACTCGGGTGAGACCTTTCCTTTTATAGTACACTCTAATTCCATCTCAGGTGGTTCACTTTCTAACAAAGTCCCATAACCTAGATATACACCAGTTTCTGTGAGAGAGAGCATATGTTCACACGTATCCATAAACTACTGCAAAATATATACCTGAAAGCAGAAGTACACTAGAGTTTGCAGTGAGTACCTCCCTAACACTTCCTCTCCACTATTCCAAGCTTTGTGTCCATGATTGCTCAACAATTTGTTTGGCTTTGTATGTTAACTCTCTTTTCAGCCACCAGGTTCCAGATGCCATCAGGATGCTGGCCAGGCTTCCCTGGATTGAAGACTCCACCAATGTGTCCTGGAGCTCAGCTTCCCCAGAGACACACCTACTAGGGAAAGAGAGAGGCAGACTGGGAGTATGGACCGATCAGTCAACGCCCATGTTCAGCGGGGAAGCAATTACAGAAGCCAGACCTTCTACCTTCTGCAACCCTCAATGACCCTTAGTCCATGCTCCCAGAGGGATAGAGAATGGGAAAGCTATCAGGGGAGGGGGTGGCATATGGAGATTGGGTGGTGGGAATTGTGTGGAGTTGTACCCCTCCTACCCTATGGTTTTGTTCATTAATCCTTTCTTAAATTAAAAAAATAAAAATAAAAAAAAATTCATTCAGCAATATTTTGTAGATTGCACTGACTAAGTCAATTGATTAACTTTTTCCTGCAAACTTTATATTGGGGATGGTATTATAAATTGTTTTCTTTATTTTAAAATTGTTCATTGCTAGTGTATAGAAACATTTGTATTACATTTAGTCCTTTCAAATTTACTGAATTGTTATACATTTTTATAGATTCATTTGGACTATCTATCTATATATATATACACACAATACAGGTATATATATATATGGTAATGCCATCTTCAGATGTCAATTGTCTTACTTCATTATTTTCTGTTTAGATTCCTTTTATCTAATTTTCTTATGTAATTTCTTTGTTAGAGCTTTTAGTACAATTTTCTTTTTTTTTAAACTACAATGTAAAGTAGCTTTTTTGGTTTTTTTAAAAGATTTTATTTATTTATTAGTAAGAAAGATAGCAAGAGAGAAAAAGAACCAGACATCACTCTGGCACATGTGCTGCCGGGGATCGAACACAGGACCTCATGCTTGAGAGTCCAAAGCTTTATCACTGCACCACCTCCCGGACCACTACAATTTTCAATAGTACTAATAAAAATATCTATATTTGCTCATTTCTAATTTTATGTGAAAAATTTTATCTCTCATATTGAATATTACATTAGTTTGCTAGGAATAGCATAATAAAAAAAAAAAAACATAGTCATGCTAGAAACAACATTTTTTTCTTAGTTCTGGAACTTGGAAGTCCAAAGTCAATGTGCTGGCTAGGTGAGTTTTGCCTGAACCCCCTTGTTGACATATATCTCGATTGGAGAGATAAGAAAGACTAAAATGAAGAATATCGTGAAGTATAAAATTAAATAATCTGGTAGAATTAAGGATAGTAACAATAATTTATGGTACATTCAGTATGCTCTAAGCAACACAGTAAACACTTCATTTTATAAAGTCCCATTATAACACTCCAACATAAGCACAGCTTTTATACCATATTTACAAATACAGACAAGGGGCCATTACAAGTTAAAAAAAAAGTAAATGAAACATAAACTTTTTACATATTATAGAATAGATAGTGACAAGTTCAGTTACAATCATCATTTAAGAACAAACATTCCCACCAACATGTGAATTATCAGTTGTGAATAAGACCCTGGCTAAGTTTTTATATATGTTCCACATTATATAAGAGGTAAATATTATTAATCCCATAATATAAGGAACAAAACTGAGACTAAAGGGGTTTAAGAACTCTTATAACATGTTATAACTGCTTTCCAGTGAGAATTTGAATTAAGATTTGAACACAGGTCTGTTTGATTCCAAAGTTCATTGTTATTTCTAGAATAATGCCACATTGCACCACATATGTGAAACTGATGCTCTGGATCTAATAAGTAAATGAATAGATAGATATTTTTAAGTGAAAGATTATTATGACATACTTTTTGGGCACAGTATTGTTTACCCATAGGCATGCTGATATTTTTGAGATTAGATGAAATGGCTTGTGTGAGGCTACTAACTTTCTTTTTTTTTTTTAATTTTTTTAAAATTTATTTTTATTTTTTATTTATTCCCTTTTGTTGCCCTTGTTGTTTTATTGTTGTAGTTATTATTGATGTCGTTGTTGTTGGATAGGACAGAGAGAAATGGAGAGAGGAGGGGAAGACAGAGAGGGGGAGAGAAGGAAAGACACCTGCAGAACTGCTTCACCGTCTGTGAAGGGACTCCCCTGCAGGTGGGGAGCCAGGGTTCGAACCGGGATCCTGACGCCGGTCCTTGAGCTTAGCGCCACCTGCGCTTAACCCGCTGCGCTACAGCCTGACTCCCAAGGCTACTAACTTTCACTGACTATTTATATAATTAGTGAATTCTATGACTCTAGATATTTAATGTAAATATGTTATGAGAACCCAAGTAGCTTCTTAATGCTTAAATAAGCAAATGAAGACATTTATTTCTATCTTTATCTTTGCTATTTCTGATCTTGAATTTCCTTGATCTTCATTCATGAACTTCCACACACAACATTTAAAATTGTATCTAGTAGTTAAAGAATACTTTCAACATCATAAACCCCTAGATTCCTCATTGGTCCTTTCCCATACATAAATTGTATGGATTCCATGTGTTTTATTGACTTTCTGTTTCTTCCTGTCTTTTCTTTCTTATGCATCTATTGATAACAGAAGCGTTTCTTTACTTTTTTTCATGTAGAGTAAAAAACAACAGCAACAATAACAAAACCATACTAGTTCTTGGTATCTGATGGTCACTCATGCTTTTAAGAATTTGTCCTGTGTGTGTGTGTGTGTGTGTGTGTGTGTGTGTGTGTGTGTGTGTATGTGTGTTTGTGTGTGTGTGTTTGACATTCTCGAACAAAGACTATTTCCAATGTATACTAGTTTTCTATTACAGAGCAACAGATTACACCAAAACTAGCAGCTTAAAACAAGAATCACATATTATCTCAATTTCTGTGGATCAGGATTCAGGAATAGCTTATGTGGGTTTTTCTGGCTCTGATGTCTCATGTGGTTGCTATGAAGTAATCTGGAAACTTATCTGGGCTGAACTAGATGTTGACCAAATGCATTTGGCAGGATGCCTCAGTTTTCACAACATGGTCTTTCCAATAGAACTATCTGAGTATCCTCATGGTGTAACAACATATTTCAACCAGAGTAGATAATCCTGTGGAGATAACAACAATGCCTTTTATGTCCCTTCTTAGAAACTGTACATCAGCGTCTACTCTGTTCTGTTTTCTAGAAGCAATTCACTTTTTGCAGCCTAACCTCAAAGGTAGTGGATTGAATTCTACTGCCTGAAGGATAAAACACCAAAGAATTTGTGAATATATTTTAATATAATCATACTTGCTTAAAGAAATTACTTTGTTGAATGAATCTTTTATCTCATTACCCACACCATATTTTGCTGTATGTAAACTTAAAGTCTTATGATAACATTATCATGAACAGTGAACTGAAGAGAATATTTGTTTAGTTTAGAGTTGCTACAAGCAACATTTAATAAATACTGCAAATAATCTTTTCAGATACTTTGCCTTTAAGTTCTTCAGCAGGTGTGGTCAAAGCAGCAAAAGCTTCATACTAAATACCAAAAGTGTTGAATAGTGAGCAAGTGATTAGTGAAATACTCATAGGTAGTATTATGTTGTAGAAATGCTGTTTTTTTTCTAAGTATGACAATTAATTTAGAACCATTTTGACTTTTTGATGTCTCTATGAGAACTGCCAAAACTTTTGTGCTAGAAATAAAATGTTGCAAATTACTTCCAACTTTTGGTGGTTTTACTTATCAACTATTGGTTTTACTTTAAATTAGAAAAATAGGCCACACATTCAGTTTGACCTTAAAAGCCAAGATCCTTAATTAAGTATAGCTGATGTGATAGTCATCCTCTGCTTTTTTTCATAAAGGCTATCTACTGTTTAATCATTTCAAAAGTAAGCAAAATTCAGTACCAATTAAGTACAGATTGGCAGTTTTGAAGAACAAAATGTAAGTTTGACATTTTTATCTTTTAAATGAATCAATGTGATGTGTTTTTTCACATAAAAAACATTTTCTCTCTTTGCCCTCTTGGGTCAAATTGCACCTAAGAACAGGATTTATTTAATCTAATTTTTTCCAACAGAAATAACATGTGCCTGAAAGAACAAATGTTCACATGACCACTAGCATTGTCTCTTGTCACCAGGCTACATGATCAATAAGTTATTCTGCTACTTGCTATTGTGGAGAAAATCAAGGATCTTCAGTAAACAACTACGTACCATGGCTAGGCATTGAATATAGCGAGGACTAGAGTCCAGAATTACTGGCTCATTACTTCTTATTACTTTCTACCTAATACCTTTTGTTCAGGTTAGGAAAGTCTCTTTTGTTGGTCAGGAAAGGATGTGAGAAACTTCATGGTCTTTGGTGGACGGATTCCATCATGAGTTCTTGCCAGCCTTATTCACAGGTTGTGGGATTTTGAGAAACACAGGACAGCTGCATAATCCTCTTAAGCACCACATGAGAGACCCCTTAATCATACTGAACCCTGTGGTTTAACTCATCAGTAATAAATGTTGGGCGTCAGGCTACAATTGCATTGTTTAACCAACATAATTTCAAGGATCCACAGAAAAGCATAATTACTAACTTCTAATCTTCCAAACATATCTCAGCAGGTTGAGATGGTAGATGTCTCTACATTACAGCCTTTTCAAGCTCTGGGAATGTGTATAGTCAGGGTTGTGTGAATTTCAGTAACCAATTTATACTTTTATAGTCAATTACATATGCTTTTTGTGTTGATATAATGTCAAAGGTAGACTGTCACAACATAAACTTTGTAAGGAAAAAAATGAATCACACACAGCAAAATCACTGACATTTTCGCTATGCCTCTATTTTCCAGGGGGGGAATTAGGGATTCTGAACAAGCTTATTATGTGTACTTGATCTGTTTGTAGTGTGTGGGACTTTAAAGATATGCTGCTTACTTTAGGAAGATTAGTAATTTTTTCTGTTCTTCATGTGTATATGGGGATCTAGCAGTACTGAGTCATGTAAAACACTTTATCTGGCAATAAATGGTAAATTCAATCTACAATTGTGTTGCAGCAAATAGAAGACTACACATTGATAATCATTTAAAGTTGATCATTTTTTTAATTAGTTTTTTAAGTTATGTTTATTTATTTACTTTTTGATAGAGATATCCAGAAATGCAAAGGGGTAATAGGGAGAAAGACAGAGAGACACTTCACCACTTGTGAAGATTTCCTCCTGCAGGTGGGGACTGGGGGCTCAAACCCAAGTCCTTATGCATTATAACATGTGCTCAATTTGGTGCGCCACCACCTGGCCCCACAAGGGTTGATCTTTTATGTTTCTCAAATCTTTGCTTGTGCACCCAGACCTTTCTGACATTTAGTTCTAGTATGATCTAACTTCAAGACTATAAATAAAGGCTTTGATCATGCCTCTCATCAAACCCAGGAGAAAACCCTGAGTGAGCGGCATGATTTGAGATAAAGCACAAACAAGATTCAAGTCTGTTATTTCAGGATTTTTTTTGTATTTATAATAATTTCTCATTCAAAGTTAGTTCTATCTTTTAAAATGACAGTTGCATTGGCAAAATAACTCAATCTGAATGTGCATTGATTTGCTATGTGTGTGACCCAGGTTTGAGCCTGGCTCCCACTGTATTCAATGAATCTTTGTTGCTGTGTTCTCTTTCATTTTCTCTGTCTCTCTAAGTAAATAAACATATAATATAAAATAAAGAAAAATTATTTCCTTTAGACATATATCCCATCTATTTGCATATTCTGGCTGCTGTTTTAGAGCAGACTGAAGGAAGCTGTAGGCAGAAACAAGAATATCTCTCAAGGAGCAAGTGATAGTGATGACAGCAGGTTCATAAGAAAAGGTCAAAATTGGACTATATAGTAGTTGAAGTTAGATCAATAGTACAAATATTAAATTACATGTGATAAAATAACAAGAGCCAAGATAGTGTCAATGTTCTTTGGCTTAAGTAATGTTTTAGTTTTGAGGGCCTAAAAGAATGGATTAGCCTTTTACTATAATAAAAACTTCTTTAAGATGAATTGGTATGAGAGGAACAGCCAAGAGCTCAGTTTTGAATGATTTATATTGGTAATACCTCTAGGATATCAAAATGAGTGCCAGAAGACAGGACACATAGTAAAATTATTTATTTCCTAGAGTGCCACTAAACTCTGGATCCTGATGGTACTTGGGATCTAACCTGAGAGCTATCAGATGCAAGTCTTGTGTATTTCCGCTACACTATGTCCCCAGCCTGAAATTATAATAGTACATGAATACAAAACACTTTTATTAAGGTATGTATCAAATACATTGTGGTAAATATCTATATTAACATTATCTGTGGTGTCAGTTGATGCTCTAGCCTGCAAGAGAAGGATTGATGCACCACCAAAAATCCTTTGGGACCATTCAAAGAATGGCATGTTTAGTAAACGTGTAAGTAAGCTTTTTATAATCATAAATATATGTTGACATACATTTGAAATCATAATAACATTTTTTGAGTTAGGCTTTTCTTTAACAGAAGATCAGTTGCAGCATATGTGTGTGTGGGCAGAGATCAAGATTAGTACTTCTGCGTGTATATTGGATCGACCTTCTCGTGGTGCATCCCGTGAGTACCCATTCATTGGGGAAACTGATGATCCTTCCTAGCCGACTGAATCCACATGGATCCCAGTCACTTTCAAAGCCAGCAACAAGCAGCTCCTGACAGCTTTCAACCTGACGCTGTTGACTGGCTACGGAAGAAGGGCAAACGCTAGAAGAAGAAGTCAATGACTGAATACCTTAGTTGTAATCTCTTATCTAGAAAGTGCCTGAAGGAAGTAGCATACCAAAAAAGAAACTACCTTTAGGGAGTTGTTCATTGTGCTTGTTTTCCAGACATGTGGGAGCTTGACCTTTCGTGCTGGTTTTCCAGTGACTGGAGCTCTACTTGAGATCTTCCTCATATTTGTAAATATTGGTAAGGTTTAATCCTTTATTTGAAAATATAATTTTACTAGTTGTCCTCTATTTTTACTTGATATTTGGATAGTGAAGGACAGATTTTAATCTAGAATTGTCAATCTAAAGATCACCCTTAAAGTCATGTGACTGAATGAGACTATCAATTGAGTGGATGTGAACAGTTATAAGGTAAACTAAGGATTGTGTCCTAGCATGCAATAGCTGATGGGAAAGAAACTTCAACCTGGTATTCAACAGGTTCTGGGAAGTAGGTGTGGAGGTTATGGGAAAGGGTGTAATTCAGAGAAGCAAGGGGCAGAAAGGAGAGAAACCAGGTAACATATAGAAGTAAAATAAAAGAACATTTTTGAAGTCGGCATGATCAATTTCTGCTACTGTTGGCTAAAAGTGAAAGGTGATGGAGATAAGCACTGAAGAATATATTAGTGACGATATACTTAATGATTCTGACTACAAATTTCTGCTGAGTTGTGAAGGAAAAGTTCTAAGGTGTTCACAATTCTTTAGGTGCTGGTCCTGTTCAGGTGCCAATTGCCGGGCTAGCTTCGCAGGTAAGAGAGAGACGACCAGGGACTCATGGCTGAGCTGGGAACGCAGTTCAGTCTTTATTGATGAGTGAGAATGCAGTGCAATCAATCTAATCTCGATTCATTAGAAAATCCTGTCCTTTATATATCTCCTGAGGTGGAAGTGTCAGGAAGAGGAAATACGTAGGATAGGAAATGGGGAAAAGGAAAAAAGCACACGAACCAGTGGGGATTAAACGGTGGAAAACAGGATGTGACTAGAAGAGGGGGCAGAGTGGAAAAAGAACTTCAACCAGTGGGGATTTAACAAGTGCAGGTCTCAAACAAAACAATGATTATGTAAATAGACCACAGCGTTAAGCAATGCAAGCTAAGCTAACGTGATGATCTAAACAGAAGAGGTCTTAGAAGCAGAATTAGAAAGCGCAGGGACCGGCGTAGGGATCCCGGTTCGAGCCCCCTGCTCCCCACCTGCAGGGGAGTCGCTTCACAGGCGGTGAAGCAGGTCTGCAGGTGTCTATCTTTCTCTCCTCCTCTCTGTCTTCCCCTCCTCTCTCCATTTCTCTCTGTCCTATCCAACAACGAACAACATCAACAATGGTAATAATAATCACAACGAGGCTACAACAACAAGGGCAACAAAAGGGAAAAAAAATGGCCTCCAGGAGCGGTGGATTCATGGTGCAGGCACTGAGCCCAGCAATAACCCTGGAGGAAAAAAAAAAAAAATTACAAAAAAAAAAAAAAAGAAGCAGAATTAGAAGCAGACCAACATTTAGGAGATGGCAAATAAATACTATCCTTTCAAAGTGTCCCTTCCTTTCTGTCTCTTTCTCTCCCTCCCTTCCTTCCTTCCTTTTTTCCTTCTTTTCTTTCTTTTTTCTTTATTTATCCCTTTGTTTCTCTCTCTTCCCCCTCTCCCTCCCTTTCTTCTTTCCTTCTCTTTCTCGTTTCCTTTCTCTTTCTTCCTTCCACCCCTCTCTCCCTTTCTTTCCTTTCTCTATTTATTTTTCTCTTTCTTTCTTTCTTTCTTTCTTTCTCTCTTTCTTTCTTTCTGTTTCTTTCCCTACCAGAGGACTACTCAGCTCTGGTTTATGGTAATGCTGGAAATAAAACTGGAAGTTTTGGTGCATCAGGCATGAAAATCTATTTACATAACCATTATTCTATCAACCCATCCATCAATTTATTTATTTATTTATTTATTTATTTATTTATTTATTTATCTTGCTTCCAGGGTTATGGCTGGGGCTTGGTGACAGCACTGCTCTAGAAGCTACCCCCCCCCCATTTTTATTGGATAGGATAGAGAGAAGTTGAGAGAGGAAGGAGAATTAGGGAGAGAGAAAGATAGGCACCTGCATACCTGTTTTACCCCTTGTGAAGTGTCTCCCCTGCAGGTGGGGAACCAGGGGCTTCTTATCCAGATTCTTGCATGGGCTCTTTTAAAGTGATTGCTGCACTGTCAAAGTAGCTAACCTGAACAGCGCACTGCTTTACTGTATGTGTGACCCAGGTTCGAGCTTGGACCCTTAGTACTATCTGTGCTTAACCAGATGTGCCACCTCCAGGCCCCCACCATCAAAGATTTTTATTAATATTTTTATTATCTTTATTTTATTTATTGGATAGAGACAGACAGAAATCAAGAGGAAAGGGGGTGATAGAGAGGGAGAGAGACAGAGAGACACCTGCATCTCTGCTTCACCACTCACAAAGCTTTCCCCCATGCAGGTGGATCCAGGGCCTCAAACCTGTGTCCTTGTGCTTTGTAACATGTGCACTCAACCAGGTGCACCACCACCGGGCCCCCAAGATTATTATAAAGTGAAAAAAAGTTACATCTTCAGTAGGAGAGGGATTATCATAGTTCAGAATAAAAAGTTACTGTGAATACCCTTGCAAAGAAGAGGGAAAAATATTCAGTGAGAAAATGAAGGAATTAGTCTTGGATATAAAAGAGTTCATCTGTATTCACCAGTGATAAAATGGAATATATGATAAGACACAAATCTGAAACAAAACACATTTTAATTTCTAGACACTCTTTTATCTAGACTAAAGATAGTCCTGTTTTCTCAAAGATCCATCATTATTGTAGAAGATTCATGTAAGTAAATCAATTATTTTTTTAAATTTTTTATTTCTTTATTGGGGAATTAATGTTTTACATTTGACAGTAAATACAATAGTTTGTACATGCATAACATTTCCAAAAGTTTTACTTCTCAATCAATTATTTTATCTATTCGATATGAAATATATCTTTTAGAAAACACTATAAATGGGTGGGGGTAGATAGCATAGTGATTATGCAAAGAGACTTTCCTGCCTGAGGCTCCAAAGTCTCAGTTTCAATCACCCACACCACCACAAATCAGTGCTGAGCAGTGCTCTGGTAAGAAAGAAAGAAAGAAAGAAAGAAAGAAAGAAAGAAAGAAAGAAAGAAAGAAAGAGGAAGGGAAGAGAAGGAAAGAAGGAAGAAAGCAAGGAAGGAATAAAGGGAGGAAGAAAGGAGAAAAGAAAACATTATAAATTATATTACCAGCACACATTGAACCTCTAACCCTAACACTTAGAAATAAGGACATTGGTGGGTGGGAAGGGTAGCACAACCAGTTAGGCACACATGGAGTGAAGTGCGAGGATCCACATGAGGAGGTGGGTTCAAGCCCTCTGCTCCCCACCTGTAGGGGGGTCGCTTCACAAGTGGTGAAGCAGGTCTGCAGATGTCTATCTTTCTTTCCTCCTCTCTGTCTTCCCCTCCTTTCTCCATTTCTCTCTGTCTTATTCATTAACAACAATGTTAAACAACAAGGACAACAAAAGGGAAAAAATGGCCTCCAGGAACAGTGGATTCATAGTGCAGGCACTGAGCCCCAACAATAACCCTGGAGGCAAAAAAAGAAAGAAAGAAGGAAAGAAAGAAAGAAAGAAAGAAAGAAAGAAAGAAAGAAAGGAAGGAAGGAAGAAAGAAAGAAAGAAAGAAAGAAAGAAAGAAAGAAATTACAATTCAATGTGAAAAAATTAAGCAGTGCTTTTCATATAGAAGTTTTTCTATAATTTAAAACATTGAGCTTCATAAAATATATTCTTGAAGAACATCAGTCAAGTGAAATCATACATTTTAAAAAGAATAAGGAATTATTCTCAATAAATCAAGTGCTAATGGAAAAATTGTCAATATGCTAACATATGTACAAATAAAATAGACAGTTGGACTGCTGTAAAGTTTAGGTATTAACTTCAAAAGTACATGTAATTGTGGCTCTACATTATTGTAGAATATAGATCTAAGGATTCACTATGCAAATTAAAAAGATATTATATTCAGTGTTTATGTAATTGAGTGGTATTTCCTCTAAAATTATAGTGAAAGTATCTATAATTAAATAAATTCTCTTTCCAATTACGGTAAAGTCTCATAATCTTTTTGCCTCTGTAAATAAAGACCTATTGTTATACTCTTATGAGATTTAGTCACTCATGACAATTCCACACATTTCAACTTTTTTTACTTCTATAAAGCTTTTGTTTTATTTTCGTTTGTTCCTATGTTTCACCATCATACTATATTCTCTCTACAGTCACCATATATATATATATATATATATATATATATATAATATATATTATATATATGTATTTAAAATTTTTATTTATAAAAAGGAAACACTGACCAAACCCATAGGATAAAAGGGGTACAACTCCACACAATTTTCACCACCAAAGCTCCATATCCCACTCCTCAACATTTTTTTAGAAAAAAAAAGTAACTGCAAAAATGAGTTGCCACTTGAATACATATACCAGTCTTTTGTAATTAGCAAAAATAAGAATATATTTGTCTACTTAGTTGTTTTGTAAATTGCTATATGATGTTTTTTTAACTCTTAAAACTGTTGCTGATATTCAATGCCTGAGTTTTTAGTTACTTTAGTCAAATGGTCTTCCACTAGCTCATATTTTCTCAAGAATGTTAAGAAGCAATGACATCTGGATTCATTTTTAAAAACTATTTGATGTGACTATTTTCAATAGAAAAGCCAGCTCAATAAAGTAATCAATTTAAAATTTAAGCTTATTACAAACATCTTGAAAACATTACATTCTTGAGAAAGATTATGTCATTCTTTTTAGTTTGGTTTTACATACAAGCCCATTCTTTTGCTTTTTGGAATGAACTTTTCTTAATTAAGGATAGATAACTTGCCTTTGGGTATCATATGAGACTGAGGATTCACATGTCAGCATGCACACACCTTTGATTTCTTTGTAAAAGAAATCACTAAGGCTATCACTGGTCATATTTCATTTCTTCTATTCCTTCTTTCCTCTATTCCTTCCCTCCTACCTTACATCCTTCATTCCTTTCTCCTTCCTTCCTTCCATTTTCTTGATAAATTATAAAAGATAGACAGAAAAGAGAGAATCAGAGAGAAGGAGAGACATCTGGTATACTGTTCTACCACTCAAGAAGTCCTCCCTTTTACCTGGGAAGGGGGACAAAGACAACTTGAACTCTGGTCCTCTCTGATTGTAATGTGCACATTCTACCAATAAATTATCACCCATCCCCTCAACTATTATTTTTCAGTTTCCAACATCTACAATATGTCTACTGGCAATACTTCTTTTGGGACTTTCTGTTGTTGGAAGCTGCTTCCTTAATTCAACTACAGTGGTTGACACTTTCTATAGAAGCAGGCCTCCTCTATGACAATTTCACTAGCACTGCCTACTAATAATTCACCCTAAGGCACAGAAATATCAAAAAATGTGCTGGGGTTCTTTGGAGGTGGAGAAGCAGAGTTTCATTTGCATCTCAAGGTTGAGAAATAAAAGTTCACTGTACCAGTAGTTGTGAGAGAAAAGAGGGGATATGGAGTGGTGGACACACCTTGTATGCCTCACAAAGAACTTCTCCAAAATATCTCCTGACTTTCTCATGGAAACCACTTGCTTCTATGCACTGAATATATATATATATATATATATTACAGCCATGTCAAGCATAAACTTCTGAAGGGTATACATCAACATCTCAAGGGTATACTTAAACATGTAAAGGGCATACTTAATTGAATGATCTCTCTTCTAATATGTAGACCTCTCTATATCAGACTTGTCCTCTCTAATTCTAGTGATCATTTCAGATTCTTTGCTTAATATGCAAATCCTGATCTTATCTCAATGATGTAGGCATAGCTTAAGTACAGCAGATAAGGAACCTGTTATCTCTGTTTACCCTGATATTAGCCAAACACCATGGAGACTGAAGACAGAACTATGAAGATAGCAAAAAATTTCTGACATTTTAGGTACAATAAATAGCTGTTAGTAATTAAGAAAAAAAAGTTTAGTAGAAAAATAACAGGCAATATAGTTCAGGGGTCTATCAAGAAATCAGAACTCATTTTGTTAAATTTTCAGCCATAAAATTAAGAAGTCAATGCCCATGTTCAGTGGGGAAGCAATTACAGAAGCCAGATCTTCTACCTTCTGCAACCCACAATGACCCTGGGTCCATGCTCCCAGAGGGATAGAGAATGGGAAAGCTGTCAGGGGAGGGGGTGGGATATGGAGATTGGGTGGTAGGAATTGTGTGGAATTGTACCCCTCCTACCCTATGGTTTTGTTGATTAAACCTTTCTTAAATAAAAAATTTTAAAAAAATTAAAAAAAACTGCAACAACAACAAAAAATAAGATGAATAACAAAATGAGTTCTGAGGACCGATCTAAACGTTCTAATGTTCTCTGGTTCTGTGTCGGAGAACCCCTGATTTCTTGATAAACCCATAAACTATAACGTCTGCTATTTTTCTTCTGAACTATTTTTCTTAATTACTAATAGCTATTGGAAAGAGAATCCAAAGGATATTACTCTCAACTGAGGGAGATATAAAACATCTGTATATATATATATAGAGAGAGAGATTTTCATATATTTTTCAACTATTTATTTATTATTGAATAGAGACAGAAATTGAGAAGGGAGGTAGAGACAGAAAGAGATAGAGAGACACCTTCAGCTTTGCTTCATCACTCATGAAGCTTTCCCCTGAGTCCTTATACACTGTAATGTGCACACTTAGCCATGTGTGCCACCACCTGGCCTCCAATTTTTGTATGTTTTTTAAGCTTAAAGTTGCTCTTTCATTTCCATTACAGAGTAGGTCAAGGTAATCTTTAGCCCTTCCTAAAGATCACATGTTTTTTGTCTTCCTTCTTGGGATAATTTTCATGTCTATATATCCAGTCTAATTTAGACCTTGTATAAATTCCTGCAATATAGCTAACAGACCATGTTTCAGTGACTTATTTATTTATTTATTTATTTATTTATTTATTTATTTATTTATTTATTTTTGCCTCCAGGGTTATCACAGGATCTCGGTGCCTGCACCATGAATCCACTGCTCCCGGAGGCCATCTTTTTCCATTGTTATTGCTATTATTCCTGTTGTTGCTGCTGCTGTTATCTGATAGGACAAAGAGAAATTGAGAGAGGAGAGGAAGACAGAGGAGAAGAGAAAGACACCTGCCGACCTGCTTCACCATTTGTGAAGTGACACCCCTGCTGGTGGGGGTTTAGGGGCTCAAACTGGGATTCTTGAGTGGTCCTTGAGCTTAGCACTATGGGTGCTTATCTAGGTGTGCTACTGTCTGACTACCAACCTATTTAACTTTTTCTTTTCTCTCCCAACAGCTATTATCTAAGGACTGAAGTTATCTACTTCTGATATACATCTTCTTGGTGCCCTGTACTGTTTCTATAATAGTAGTCATTACCTGGACTCAGTTGTCTATCTTTCCTTTAGTGGACATAGCTCATTTGTTGAAGTTTAGTTCTTAATACATTCTAATTGCCAACATTTTAGTTTTACACATGGTTGCTATCATAATTATATCCCTCTTGTTCACCTAACATGAAATAATGTTAACAGCAATTGGTCATTTCAGTGTATTAGAACTAAAGATTTAGCATTCCTTATTGTTGATCTGCATCTCACCCTCATTTACTTTTTTTTTTTTTTGACCTTTGCTTTTGAAATTCTAGGTCTCACACATGCATGATTTCAATTCTCCAGGTTGCTTTTCCAGAGAAAGGGAGACAGAGAGACAGGGAGAGAGAGACAGACAGAGAAAATAGAGGAATATGAAAGGATACCACAATACCAGTGCTATAGCTCTTTCCATGTGGTATCAGGTTTGAATCTGGAGTAGGGATAAGGCGTATGCCCTGCCCAAGGACCTATCTCTGTGTATAAGCATTTTTTTCCTCCCATAATTTTATGAAATAGTCAGCATAAGAGCAGTAGTGGAAGCATTTAAACCTGGCGTCATTTAGAAATAGCATGAAAACACATGTTAGAATAAATCACCACTTTTAATATGGTGAAATGTTTACTAAATGAAAATATTTTTATAATGTCATTTTTCTTGTACCTAATCCAAAAGATTATGTTGGCAGTTATAATGCCATTGATATTTCTTTAGTGATGTATTTGATAGCCTACAAATTAGACAATACTAATAACTAAATTGGCAAGTATAAAATGTGGTCTAGTTCTGACGTAAAGACTGTGTGTCGAGTCACAACATTGGCATTTTAAGCAAGGATAGCTGGGAGCATGTGACTTAATTCCTAGCTCAACTCTCTAACTGCTGTGCTTCCTGGCTCCACAGTCTTGATGATGGAGGGCTACTCTCCTGTGAAAGTGAAATGTTGAGCCATGTGCTTACATCATATACATCCCTTTCCAAATATTTGACCAACAGAATGAGATTAAAAATTGTGCTGGCAAATGTAGTTTATAATGATTTTACCTATTGGGAGCTATTCATCTATATGTTGTTTTTATTATTTCAGATGTTGTTTGTGGAAGGAGACAGTGCTTACTTGCCAAAATCTACATTATGTCATTTGCTCTATTCTATAAAGAGATTACACACACCATACAGGCACTAACTGTAGACTGTGTTTAGCTAACTACACTTTATGCAAACACATACTCACACATAAAATTCAGTTTAAAATAATTATATGTGTTATATTTTAGTTACAAGGGTTACATTTTGGAAGTACCTCTTCAAAGCAGCACACTAAAGCCGTTGAAAATTAATGCCAAGTGAAAGAAAGCCATTTGGAATGTTGTATACAAACTACTTTTTGGAAATTCACTAACTACATCAACCAGTTTGAGATGATTCAGCAAAGATGCTAATCTACATTACAAGTGTATTTGGTCCATGTGTTTCTGTTGGCAAAACAAAACTTTTCAATTGTTATTTCAAGTCTAACTCATAGACTATTTCCAAACACACTCGTAATTGGCTAATAAAGCCAAACAAGGAAGCATAACATTTGTTAGAGCAGTAAATAATTTAGATTAAAATTTAAGTATAGGGAGTCAGGCGGTAGCGCAGCGGGTTAAGTGCTCCTGGTGCAAAGTGCAAGGATGCCGGTTGGAGCCCCTGGCTCCCCACCTGCAGGGGAGTCGCTTCACAAATGGGGAAGCGTGTCTGCAGGTGTCTATCTTTCTCTCTTCCTCTCTCCATTTCTCTCTGTCCTATCCAACAATGACAACAATAATAACTACAGCAATAAAAAACATGGGTAACAAAAGGGAATAAATAAATATAAAATAAAAAATAAATAATTTTTTTTCTTTTTTATTTAAGAAAGGACTAATTAACAAAACCATAGAGTAGGAGGGGTACAATTCCACACAATTCCCACCACCCAATCTCCATATCCCACCCCCTCCCCTGATAGCTTTTCCATTCTCTATCCATCTGGGAGCATGGACCCAGGGTTGTAACATGCGGAAGAATGAAATTGAACAACTTTATCTCACCAGAAACAAAAATCAACTCCAAATGGATCAAAGACCTAGATGTCAGACCAGAAACAATCAAATACTTAGAGGAAAACATTGGTAAAACAGTTTCCTACCTACACCTCAAGGACATCTTCGATAAATCAAACCCAATTGCAAGGAAGACTAAAGCAGAAACAAACCAATGGGACTACATCAAATTGAAAAGCTTCTGCACATCCAAAGAAACTATTAAACAAACAAAGAGACCCCTCACAGAATGGGAGAAGATCTTCACATGCCATACATCAGACAAGAAAATAAATAAAATTTAAGTATAAAAGACTTGTGTTCCTAAGAGAAGTAAAAACCAATCTCCATGAGATGCAATATCCATGTTACTCACCCACCTTTCTGCCCACTGTGAACATCATTCTATTTGTCCACACAATGTCTAGCCTCCCTTTCATCACGGGATATGCCATGATGATAGTTGAAGTAGTATCGGGTGAAAAATTACATTTCTGCTGCCCTGCAGTTTCCAGTGGCCCTGTTGTACTTCTGGTCAATGAAATCAAAGTAGAAGTTTCTTGGAAAGGGGTGATAAAGTCATTCCCTCTTCATGTACATACCTGGCTCCAGTATCACTATATGGAAATATCCTTGATTTACATTTGTCACAAGGATGCATTTCCACATTTCCCCAGGATAGATATCAATGTAAATCACCCTCCACCAAACTGTCATCCTTTTCCATCACAGAGACTTAGGTCTCCAGGCCCCATTCCCTTCCTGCTTTTCTGTTCCCCCTTCCAAGTCCCTTTAACCATTCATTTGTTGTTGCATACTTGTTGTTTTCAAATGTTTGCAATTACAATAGGACTGCCTAAAACATAGGTGTCTCTAGGTCTTTTTACGTAGGTATTTCTTGGTAGATTCTAAGGAGAGGAATTTCTGAGTCATATAGAAGTTTGATTTTTTAATATTAGTGATTTAATAATGACTAACAAGATTGTACGATAACAGGGGTGCAATTCCACACAGTCCCCACCATCAGACTTCATGGCCCATCCCCTCCACTGGAAAGAAGCTTTCTAATCTTTATCCCTCTGAGAGTATGGACCAAAGATCTTTATGGGGTGCAGAAGGTGGAAGGGCTGGCTTCTGTAACTGCTTCTCCACTGGACACAGATATTGGCAGTTCTATCCATACTCCCAGTCTGTTTCTATCTTTCCCTAGCAGAGTACGGCTCTGGAGAGGTGAGACTTCAGGACACATTTGTAAGGCTGTCTTCCCAGAGAAGTCAAGATGCCATGGTAGTTGCACTTGCAGCTCGTAGCTGAAAGGCAGTAAGATGTAAAGTTTGATTTTAAATCTTTTCAGGAACCTTCCAACTGTTTTCCACAGGGGGTGCCCCAACTTGCACTCCCACTAACAGTATTGACAGACTCCCTTCTCTCCACATCCTTGCCAGCAATTACTGCTTCCGCCCTAAGTGTTATCTGCTTTGGAAATGTCTTCAGAGACTCAAGACTAAAAGTACAGAAAACAAATGAAAAATAAATAAATAAAATATTGGGGTTATATAAACTTGAAAAGCTTCTTCACAAAATAGTAACTATAACCAAAATAGAGACTATCTATGAACTGGGAAAATTATTTACATGTAATAAACCAAAGGGCTAATAAATAATAAAATAGAGAATTCACAAACCTTATTTAAAAAAAAGGAAAACAGGAAAAAAAAATAACAAAAAGGAATAAATTACTGAGTAGACCCCCTCAGATGATACTCAGAAAACCAACAACCATGAGAATATGCTGAAAACCATTCATTTTTAAGAGAAATACAAATAATGAGAGTAATACAATGCCACCCTTGTCCTGTGAAAGTGACCCATATGGAAATACTCACTAAAATGACTCAGTTTTACTTACATGCCACATTCATTCTTCACTTTCTTGCCAGAAGTGTTGGATGCAGAGATTTCAACCTGAAAATGGGAGGCAGCAGCCATGCATAGAAATATCGCATATTGAGCTACCAGACAGAAAATGGAAGACTTGGCATAGGCTGTCCTTCCTTGTTAGCTTTTTAATCAAATGAGTGTTTGAATATGTTTAACTCTAACCATAACCCAGTCTACATTCAAGATTTGATGCTAATAGAGTCACCTATATCAATCCTGAATAGCTTAACTGTGGGATTCTTTTTCTTTTTTTTTTTTTAATGAATTAAAAAGGAGAGCAAGATCTAGTTTGTCAAATCCCTATAATTTAGGTAAAAAATAAAGTGAAATCAATTCCATTCTGATGGAAGTACCAATTATTGATGTTAGTAGAATTTTAATATTCATTAGATATTCTCAATGTCACTTAAGAACTTTTCATTTCAATTCATGAAAAACAAGTTTAGATGACTTGAAAACCCAGTATTTCCTCTTCTAACTCCTAATATATTACTCCTTTTGCTTTAGAGAAACATGTTTTAGTTATCAAGACTACTTCTTTCATTTATTGATTTAATAATGATTGATAAGATTGTGGGATAGAGAGGTACAACTCCATAGAATTCAATTCCCACCACAAAGAGTTCAATATCCCCTCTCTTCATTAAAAGTTTACTTATTCTTTATCCCTCTGGGACCAAAGATCCTTATAGCATGCAGAAGAAGGAAGGTATAGCTTTTATAATTGCTTCTCTGTCGAATGAAAGTGTGACCTGTTAATCCATGCCCCCAATCTATTTCTATCTTTTCCTTGTGGGTAGGGTTCTGGGGATGTGGGGTTCCAGGACACATTCATTGGTGAGGTTGTCAAGACTACTTTCTTTTGTGCCACCATGCTACTATTTTTTTTCTTCTTTTCCCTTCCTCTTATTCTTCTCCATTTTCCTTTTTCTCTGTCTTCTCCTCCTTCTTCTGGTAAAGAGATAATTAGAGAAAGGAAGAGGTAGGTAAAAAGAGAGACAACTGCAGTCTTTGCTGCTCATGAAGCTCCCCTCTGCAAGTGGGAGCCAGGGTCCTCCTGCATAACAACATGTACTCTTTATGTGACTTACCACAACTCAGCCCTTGTTATATAACAGATACCTCAAGAAGATGTTTGTAAAAGAAGAATGTAATTTCTTGCAAAATTTACATTATGCCACTTGCTCTATTCTGTAACGAGATTACATATGTCTTAATACAGACATTAGAATCAATGAGCTTTATATATCCTAAGGTGGAATATTTGCTCTAATTTTTATTTATTTACTTATTGCCTCCAGGCTTTTGGCTAGGGTTCGGTGCCTGAACTACTAATCCACTGCTCCTGGAGGCCATTTTCCCCATTTTGTTGCCCTTGTTGTAGTTGTTATTGGATAGGACAGAGAGAAATCTAGAGAGGGGAGAGGAAGACAGAAATGGGGAGAGAAAGACACCTGCAGACTTGCTTCACTGCTTGCGAAGAGACCTCCTGCAGTTGGGCTGCTGGGGGCTCCAACTGGGATCCCTTGCGCTTTGGGCCATGTGCACTTAACCCACTGCGCTACTGTCCCGCCCCTTTTGCTCTAATTTTTTATAGTAGATTTTAGCATCATGAGTTGATACTTATGATGTATATATGTATGTATATATGAATGCTTGTTGAATCTCAGAAATACTCAAAACAGCATTTTTTTCTATTAAAATTTCTTAGAAGAGTTTCTCCCAAAATCTGCTTCTAATATGAAACTCACTAAAGAGAAAACATCTAAGTTCTCATATCTGATTCATTCTTTAGATATTAAAACCCAGAAATTTAGTGAAGTGTCAAAACTATATGCACACCTGTGGTTTTGAGTATACGTTGTTCAACCTCTCATTGGAGAATTACCACAAAAGGTGAATAATGTTTTTTATCTTACTCTACCACGATCAATACATATTTCATAGCTATTTTTAAGAATAAATTGGATGTAGGCCACCTGGTGGTGCACCTGTTTGGGCACATGCATATATTACCAGGTGCAAAGACCTGGGTTCTAGTCCCTGTTCCATACACGCATAGAGGATGCATCACGAGCAGTGAAGCAGATCTGTATGTCTTTATTTCTCTCTCCCTTTCTATCGCCCCCTCCCCTCTCGATTACTTTCTTCCTTTTAAATAAAAGAAAAAAATGGCCACTGGATTTGGTGGATTCATAGTGCCGGTATTGAGCCACCCATTGACAACCCACATGGCAAAACAATAAATAAATAAATTAGATATGAGTCAGGTGTAAAGACTAAAAAAAATTCACAAGATTTCTCTATATGATGCTGGTTTTTACTTACTCCCCACCCCCCTTTTCCTGGAACAAACTTATTTATTCACTAACTCAGTGTCAGTTTTTTCTTATATCAATGTTTTGAAGCTACTTGATTCATCTTCTCTGACTTCCCAATAATATGTAGCACACCATATTACCCTTATAACTACTGAATAAGTGATAAAAATGGTGGCCACAAAGCCAGTATGAGGAATGAATTTGTACATGTCTTATTTATCAGCATTTCTTTATTTATGTTTACCTTTGTTTTATGGTGAGCAATTTCTTTTTTTCATATTTTTTATTTGTTTCTTATTAGATAGAGACAGAGAGGAATCAAAATTAAGTAGGAAAAAGGAGATAGGAAGAGAAACTTTCCCCCTGCAGGTGGAGAACAGGGGCTTGAACTTGGGTCCTTGAACACTATAATGTGAGCGGTTAGCCACTACCTGGCCCCCCATGGTGAGCAATTTCAATGCCAAATTTAAGTATGAAGGGATATAATTATGGGTGAGCAAGTTGTTTGAAATTATCAAGTAGTTAGGGAAAGCATTTTGTATTTCTTCATAATAAGTGTCATCACAGCATCCTATGATAGCTTGTCATGGAACTTATTATTATATACTTTCCGTTACTACTGCTTTTATAATATCTAACTGTGCCCTATAATTTGTATTTTTGTTTTCACTTATTTTCAGGTATTTTTTTACTTCTCTTTTAATTTCTTAATTTATCAAATAGCTGTTCATAGAATGCCTTTATTCTGAATTTTTTGGTTTTCCCCTCCTTTTGCTTTTCATTTATTTCTATTCTCATATGTACTTGAAATCTGAAAAGGGATTAATATTTCAATCTTATACAATATATTAAGAATTGTTTTGTGTCCAATATATGGGCTGCCCTTGAGAATGTCCCATGAACACATGAAAAAAAATGTGTGTTTTAATGGTTTAGGAAGTTATAAATATTTAGCAAGTTTATCATGTGATGTCATATTACACTGAGGTCTCAGGTTACCCTATGTTAATTTTTTTGTATGGTTATTTTGATAATTCAAATTTCCTTGTTATTGTATAATCTGTCTGGATTAGTGCCTTAGAGAACTGAACTACTGTTTAAAAGTTACTTTATTTCACTTTATGTTATTATATTGTCACCAGGGTTATCACTGGGGGGGGGTTCTCTTGAACCACAAATTCATATTTATGGAGTCACTCGAGCATCAGAGTTTTCTTCAGTGTTGTCAGAGAAAATAGAGAACAGAACATTTAGAACTTCACTGTTTCCTTGCAAGACTTTATTGTATTTACCAAGTATGTTTTACATTTTGTATATAGTATTATGTTTGGAATGCTTATTTAGTTGTGTATAAAATGAATTAAATGTGTAATAAAAGCCTTTTGTGGTGATGATGTTAGAAAATAAGTCATGGGAGTCGGGCTGTAGCGCAGCAGGTTAAGCGCAGGTGGCGCAAAGCACAAGGACCGGCATAAGGATCCCGGTTCGAACCCCGGCTCCCCACCTGCAGGGGAGTTGCTTCACAGGCAGTGAAGCAGGTCTGCAGGTGTCTATCTTTCTCTCCTCCTCTCTGTCTTCCCCTCCTCTCTCCGTTTCTCTCTGTCCTATCCAACAACGACAACAACAATAATAACTACAACAAGGGCAACAAAAGGGAATAAATAAATAAAACAAATATTATTTAAAAAAAAAAAAAAGAAAGAAAATAAGTCATAAGGGCAGGGGCAGATAGCATAATGCTTATCCAAACAGACTCTCATGACTGAGTCTCCAAAGTCCCAAGTTCAGTCCCCTGCACCACCATAAATCAGAGCTGAGTAGGGATCTGCAGGAAAAACAAACAAACAAACAAACAAGATAAACTTTAGGTCTTGCAGGAAAGAAAGTGACATAGCGGTACACTATCCAAGTGAATGACTTTACATTGTCTCTGTCTTTCCATCTGAGTAAGACTTCTGTTGGCAGTGAAATCCCATCCATGACAAAACAAACAAATGATAAAAAGGAAAGAAAGAAAGAAAGAAAGAAAGAAAGAAAGAAAGAAAGAAAGAAAGAAAGAAAGAAAGAAAGAGGAAGAAGGGAGGGAGGGAGAGAGGGAGGGAGGGAGGAAGAAAGGAAGGAAGGAAGGAAGGAAGGAAGGAAGGAAGGAAGGAAGGAAGGAAGGAAAAAAGAAAGAAGAGACAAGGGAAGAAAAGAGGGCCTCCATCTTCCCTGGGCCACCTCGTTCCAGAAGCTACCATGATGCCAACCGGACCTTCCTGGGCAGACGATCCCACCAGTGTGTCCTGGAGCCCCACTTCCCCAGAGCCCTGCTCCACTAGAGAAAGAGAGAGGCAGGCTGGGAGTATGGATTGACGTACCAATGCCCATGTCCACCTTCCACCCCATAATGACGCTGGGTCCCTACTCTCAGAGAGATAAAGAGTAGGAAAGCTATCAGGGGAGAGGATAGGACACAGAGTTCTGGTGGTGGGAATTGTGTGGAGTTGTAACCCTCTTATCCAATGGTCTTGACAGTGTTTTCATTTTATAAATTAAAATTTAAAAAAGAAGAAGAAAAATAATCTGCCATATACTACTTTCTACAAATTCCTGAGACAGGACAGACTTTTATTTGTTTGTTTTTAGTCCCTAGGCTCCAACTTAATCTTTTTGTTAAAGTCCCCAGTATATGATTTCATATACTCAGTTATATACATTGGTGAATACTTGACCCATGAAAGCACCTTTCTTCCTTCTTCATACATATTTTTAGGAACCAATGAACAAAGACATTAGTAATAACCCCAGTCTATGTCAGGCAAGTGCAAGTTTCTACAGGTTTTTAGTGAATACGTTTTTTCTTAACTCTACTTCAACTGAGTGTGTTTTGTTGCCCTTGTTGTTTGTTATTGTTATTGCAGTTATCATTGTTGTTGTTATTGATGTCCTCATTAGATAGGACAGAGAGAAATGGAGAGAAGAGGGGAAGACAGAGGGGGAAAGAAAGATAGACACCTGCAGACCTGCTTCACCACCTGTGAAGCGACTCCCTTGCAGGTGGGGAGCCGGGGGCTTGAACTGGGATCCTTATGCCAGTCCTTGCTCTTCACACCTCTTGCGCTTAACCCGCCCGACTCTCACATATTTTTATTTGCAATTTTTTTCATTCTTTGGATATCCTTTCATAAATAACCTGATCTTTAGTTTTATTTTTCCTCCTAGCATAGATAGACACTGTTGTGAAGGAGACTGACTAGGACTAGGGTCTGAGCTATGTCCTGGGACAACCAGTTCACTCCAGGAGGATTCAGTCATGACATTGTCTTGAAAAGAACTACAAGCAACTCCATGAGCAGGTGTGCAAATCTTTTTCTTTTTAAGTATAGGGATGCAAATCTGTGCAGAAGTGATACTACAAGTGCTGAAGGACAGAAATAACTCATGAGGACAGACCAGCCCACGAAGGCCTTAAATCTCTGATCCTCACCCTACCTGAGGCTGGCTTCTCATTGATTCACTGAGATCATCTGCCTTTCCACAATCTCTCAGGTGTAAGTACCTTCCAAGTATTTCCTTAAAATGTACAAGTTATTTCCTATCTCAGCTATTCGAGATTTAGACCTTCCATTGCTGCACTGTTCTTTACAACACAAAGTACTTTACTTTGATGTGGGAAAGAAAAGGAAGTAACCAATATCTGTCAGTGTCTTTCACATCTTACTTGTACCAGAAAGAGTCAGAAGTATTTTTGTCAAAAATGACTTTTTTAGCCATTTTGACTTTGAGTCCTCCCAATATAATTTTTTATTGTAATTGAGGCTAAAGGTGTACAATGAATCCACCACTCCCAGTGGCTATTTTTTCCCTTTTTTCTTCTTCTTCTTCTTCTTTGATTTGATATAACACAGAGAAATTGAATGGGGACTGGGAGCTTGAGCCTGTATTCATCCAGGTATGCTATCGCCTAGCCCCTGATTTTTAAAAGTTAATTACTTCTAGTCACACAACTGCTATATTTGAACAGCAACACTAATGAAGAAACAGATCTGAACTGTGCTTCTACCATCACAGTAATTATAGCAGTCATTAAAATTAAACTGAGCCCCCTTAGATAAATGCCTTGTTAATTACAGTAATTAAGAAAATTATTTATACTTTGACTGTACCCTACCATATGACTACCTTTTTAATTTAAAATAGTATTGGTAAACACATCACTCTTGTCAGCCACACTGCTCCTGCTCATCTCTGATGAGATCTAGAGTTAGAAGTTAATGAATAATAATATATAGGAAAGGAAAAGTCAGGAGAAGTAATTTACTGACTTGTATTTCAATGTTTTCCATAGACTTTACACCTTGATCTCTCAGGTAGTGGACCATATAGAGCCTTTTTTAAAAAGTTATTTGCAAGAATAGTTTTATTAGTATGAATAACAGTAACTGTACAAGAAACAGTGGATAAATCTTCTTTCTTGAGTCAGCTGAGGAGAACAGAATGCAGACTTTGGTTGAAAAATTAGTATCTGGGAGTTGGACAGAAGTGCAGCGGGTTAAGTGCATGTGCGTGAAGTACAGGACCTGTAGGGGAGTCGCTTCACAGGCGGTGAAACAAGTTTGCAGGTGTCTATCTTTCTCTCTCCCTCTCTGTCTTCCCCTCCTCTCTCCATTTCTCTCTGTCCTATCTAACAATGACGACAACAATAGTAACTACAACAATAAAAACAACAAGGGTAACAAAAGGGAAAATAAATAAATAAAATTTTTTTAAAAGTTTTAAAAAGAAAAACTAGCATCCAAATTAGTCACCCATTTAGTAACTTAATATCTTGGTCTGAGTTCCGTTATATATCTTTCTTTGAGTGATACACTATAAGCCTATCAATAATGTGCTTTACAATGAACAGAGAAGAAACTGTACCAGCCCAGACAAGTTATACAGATTCTATCACCAGTTGCTTACTGCAGATTCAATACAGCTGAATCCTACTACTTCTTATTCAGTTTTGCTACTAACAACGAATTCCACTGTAGAGTAAATATCTACATCATTGACAAGGTACTGTTCCTCCAAGCTTTGTAGTGAATTTATTGTAACTGAAAAGTAGTAATTGCTTTGATTACTAAATGGTAGCATCTCCAATAGCTGCCCCAGCCTATTAGGTTGTTGACTCTTTTAAATATAAACTAAATCGTGTTGCATTCCACTTCCAGGTATATGTCCAAGAGAAATGAAGACATTTGTGCACAAAAATGTTTACAGTGAAATTCGTTGTTAGCAGCAAAACTGAGTAATTTGTTCTAGCCCAAGGTTGGAAGCAAGTCAAATTCCCCAAACAGATGACTTACTGAGAAAGTGATAGTGCACATACACAATGGAGCACCATGTGGCCATCAAAATGATGGAGTGATCTCCTTGGTCATATCTAAATGGACCTTGGAGGTATCGTATTCAGAGGAGGTCAAATATTATATGATCTCACTCATGAGTGGAATTGAAAAAGCAAGGACAGTAAAGGAAAATATAAGGTGAAGGAAGGGGCCCAGTGGTGACACACCTGGTTGAGTGCACATTTTCAATGCTCAGGGACCCAGGTTTGAGCCCTCGGTCCCCACTTGCAGGGGGAAAGCTTTGTGAGTGATGAAGCAGGGCTGCAGGTGTCTCTCTGTCTCTCCATCTTCCTATCACTCCCTTCACTCTCGATTTCTGTCCCTAGCCAATTCTTCTTCTTCTAGCGTTTGCCCTTCTTCCATAGCTAGTCAACAGCATCAGGCTGAAAGCTGTCAGGAGCTGCTTGTTGCTGACTTTGAAAGTGACTGGGATCCATGTGGATTCAGTCGGCTAGGAAGGATCGTCAGTTTCCCCAATGAATGGGTACTCACGGGATGCACCACGAGAAGGTCGATCCAATGCATCCCAATCTAGCCAATAAATAAATAAAATGATAAGAAATATATAAGGTGAAGCCTGGATTGGGTAGGGAATAGTGCATCAAAGCAAGGGCATTTGGGGAAGGTCTTATTTCCTATGATAATAACTAGGTCTTTAAAAATAGCCAATCGTGGGGCTGCAGAGTGGCACACATGTCAGAGCAAACATGTTAAATTGCACAAAGACCCATCCAAATCCCTGGTTCCCACCTGCAAAGGGAAAGCATGAGTGGTGACGCAGTGTCTCTCTTCCTCTCCATCTCCCCTCCTCTCAATTTCTCTGTGGCTATCTAGTAAATAAAGAATAAATAGGTTTCTTAGTTTAATCACTGACTCCTGACCAAGAGATAAAGCAGGGTGGGGCAGAGATAATCCAGTGGTTATGCAAAGAGACTTTCACAGCCCCACCGCTAGGCCACCAAGGTGTAGATCTTCTCCTGAATTTCCTGGTTAGTTCTCTGTCCCCTGGTGTCAGCACAGGTCCTCCCCACCGCTGCTCCAGATTCTGAAGGCAGTAGAAATGGAGACTCACAGTTGCAACTGGTGAGACTCAGGGGAGTCCTCTCCTCCCTTCAGCAATCTCCTTGTTGGTGAAACAGTCTGGAGGTGGTGTCTCAACTGGTAAACTGCCTGAGTGTTACCAGCCACTTAATCTCTCCCTAGGCTCCTCTCTGTCCACGAGCCACAGGTGTTTGCACTCACCGGTGATTTGGTGGGTTCCTGAAGTCGTTCTGCTATCTAATAAATGAAAGATTATTAAAATATGTAATTTAATTTTAAATGCTTGTTTTTCAACCAAGCAGTAAGAATAGTCATAAAATTCTCAAATAAAGACTATTGCAACATGCACCCCAAGAAATACTTAAAATTGTGATCATGCTTCACACAGGCAGCTATAAGATAAATCAGTATGCCTTTGTCAAGAGTCCTTAAATCTTCAAACAATGAAAATATGGCAAGTTTAGCACCAGGAGCTGATCAGAGAAAAAGATCCCCTTGTGGTTTTGGAGATACTCCAAACATATCAGATGCGAATCATTTTTCTATTTAGAGTCTCTTTAAAACACTTTTGTTCTTTTCTTTTAAACATGGAGAAGGTACACCACCATAAAATTCCTCAGTGCCTCTTGGCTAAGAAGATAAAGCCGTCAGTTGCACATCATGGGTACACAAGAGTGAATTTACTCCTGGATATTTTATCACTTTGAAAACAAGTTCCCCTTTAAACTCCAGAAATCTTCAAAATTACACACTTAGCATATTTTCAATAAGAAGATCATGACTTGATGTAGCAAAATTTCTTTGGACATAATGCCTCCCTAACTTTCTTGAGGAAATTTAAGACAACCAAAGGTAAAAATAATATGTGATAATCTCACTCATGGACAGAAGTTGAGAAGTAAGAACAGAGAGGGGGAAACATAAAGTAAAACTTGAACTGGGTTTGGTGTATTACATCAAAGTAAAATACTCGAAGGGTTGGGGTTAGGGTTGGAGCGGGCTTTCAGGTTCTGGTAAGTAGTGATGAAGGAGGACCTAGTCTGGGGGTAAGAGTGTTTTGCAGAAAACTGAGAAAGTTTACACAGGTTCCTATAAACCTGTGTTTACTGTAAACCATAAACTATAAAAATAGTTTAAAAACCAAAAAAAAAAAAATCTCCAGCTATATTGGAATTTAAAAAATGATTTTCACAAAGATAATGAAGTATTTTTATAAAACAGCTCCACATTTTTGGTGGTCTAATTCTTTTTTTCTTTTTTTTTAACCAGAACAATGCCAACTCCAGTGGGTGAGAGCAGGATTGAACCTAGGTCTTTGGAACCTCTGGAATGAGAGCTCTTTGCATAACCATTACCCTATCTACCCCTGCCCCCTATGTTCATTTTTTTTTACTTTTTTATATTTATTTATTTTTGCCTCCAGGGTTATTGCTGGGGCTCAGTGCCCACATGAATCCACGGTTCCTGGAGACCCCCTCCCTTTTGTTGCCCTTGTTGTTTATCATTGTTGTTCTTGCTGTCATTATTGTTAGATGGAACAGAGAGAAATGGAGAGAGGAGGGGAAGACAGAAAGGGGGAGAGAAAGATAGACACCTGCAGACCTGTTTTTTACCTCTTATGAAGTGGTCCCCTGCAGGTGGGGAGCCTGGGGCTTGAAGCCAGATCCTTCAGGCAATCCTTGAGCTTTGCACCATGTGCGCTTACCCAGCTACACTACCACCTGGCCCCCTGGTGGTGTCATTCTTTACCCTATCTGATAAAGTTATTCCTAAAACAAAACTTGTCACTATTCTCTTAAGGTCTTTGAAGAAATTCACCCCATGAAAAAGTTTAGCAACAACTACTCCAACATCGCAGTAATATTCAACAATGACAGCATTTCAAAGGGAAAGACGCTTATTTTACATAAACTAGTGCAGTTTATTAAGACCTGTTGCTAGAGCTTAGGGATCATTCTCATCTTCCCTGATCTACACAGATTTTTGTGTCCATTTATAGCTTTGCAATGCAAGATATTCAATACTGAAGTTGGCAAAATGTTTTCATACAGTTTAGAATAGTTAAACTCTTGAACTTAATGAAATATTACAGAATAAAAAATACCTAATTGACAATCTGTATAGACAAAAATTATATAGATTTTTCTTATTTTGAGTAAGTTTTCACCAGATATTTGCTACTGGTCAAGTAATATAGTGAAAAGCATAGACTTGAGAGTCAGATGTCTCAGTCTTAAAATTCAGTTCTAAAGGACAACTTTTACTTGTACCTCAATGGTAACACCTAAAAAAAAATGGAGTTGATTTTTTAGTGTGTGTTTTTTTTGAGGGGGTTAATGCTTTCTAGTGTAATCAGTGACATATGCATACAATTTCACTATGTAATAGGCTCCCAAAGTGTTCTTCCTATCCTTCCTTCCCCTTCTTCCCCGGAGTACTTTGCTTTGGATTCTTCTTGAGCTCTGTAACTCTATGATATCCAATATAACACTGTTGTTAAAATTCGTCGGCTCTAGCTGGCCGGGATAGCTTCACGGGCGGGTAACAGAGACGACCAGAGACATACAGCTGGGCAGGGAAGCTGTATTTCTTTATTTAGGAACAACGATTCATAAACTAAACCAAACTAATCACCAAACAGAACTCTGCTGCCTCTTTCTCCCCGCGACGGCGCCAAGCACTCTCTCTAACTCTGCAACTCTCCAACTCTCCAACTCTGGAACTCTGGCCCTCTCTCTGGGTTCCTAGGGGCGGGGCCAAGCGGGCCAGGAAACTAACAGGACTGATCCAATTCTCTTGGCGGGGGAGAACTAGAACAACCCAATGTAAAGCATACAACATAACACTTTCTTAATTCCTTGCTTTAAGACATAACTAGCCACTGCCTTATATTCCTGTGATAATTATTTTTGCATGTCTACAATTTATCTAGGAATACAGCTTATTAACCCTCAAATGTATCTTAATTTTAAAAAATAAATATTTAAACATATAGAAAGTCATATATGTTTTTAAACATTTGCATAAAACCACAGATTCACCGTAAATCTATGATAAAAAATTCCTAGATATCAGTTAATAGTCTTTGTATAAATTGATGTGACAAACTTCATAATAAGTCTGTCTTCAACAGCAAAAATATATCTTATCAATGTTAAACATACAGGAAAAAGAAAATTCCCATTGGCGTTTATTAATTTCATGTACCAGAAATATCACCAAAAGTTTGAGAGGGACTTGGAGACCTTCGTCACTGTCTCATTCTTTTGCTTGATATTCCTCAGCAATACAGACTCAGATTCTCAACTATGCTATTAGCTTCAATTTAAAATTTATTGCTCAGTAAATATGTCCTCTGGTTCTTTCATTGGTCTCGGTGGTCTGTGTAGGAACTGTGTAAACTTGATGCCAAAGATGAGATATCTGCACACACAGCTGAAAGTTAATAAACGTTGACTGATCTTACATAAATTTTGGTTGACTTAAGTTTACCCTTCCTGATAATATACTTAAACTGTATGAATTAAATGATGCAAATCCTCATTGCTACTGGAATTTAGCTCTATAAAGCTCTTGTGATTTATTAGATTATTTTTAAAGGCTGAAAAAAATAATATGTGGGAGAGATAGTTTGGAAGAAATAAATCTGTGAAAAGAAAAAATCACTTAAATGTTAAAAGGTAAGTTTTATCTAAATTCAAATAGAAGAAACAAAAAGGAAAGTATAAGAAATACAAGTACAGGTATTAGTGGTATAAAAAATTAACTATAAAATTATTTTTATACAGGAAATTTAAATTTTAATGGAGCAATTTTTTTCTTTCATTGCATGTCAAGGTATAACACACACACACACACACATACACACGGTGTGAGATGAGCATGAATTCTTAAGTTTTTTTTCCTACTTGACCTATGTTAGTGATTTAAAACAACTAGCAAACTTCTATTACAGGGTTTAGGGAGCAGTATTCATGTATATATGATCTTTAGCATCTCTTTTTGAAAAAAATGTGTATAAAATAAGATTATATTATATATATACTTTATATGAAATAAAAATATATAAAATATGTATTATATGTCACCTTATATATAAAGCATAATATTATTTTATATATTTTATATTTATTATTTATATGAGAAATTTGACTTAAAATGAGATTATTTCATACTTTGTAAATTTTTGAAATTATTTTAGATAAATTCAAACCAATTAATAATTTACTGATAGTTTAAATCACTTGTTTTTTTTTTTCAAACAGTCTAATGGGGGAATTAATTGTTTACAACAATGCAGATGTTGACACGTGGGTACAATTTCTCATCTTGGTTATAGATGTCTGCAAAGCACTCTCACCTCCAATTTAGTTTCTTATCCATCATGCACCAGGACGCCAATGCTCTCAATACCCTTCACTTCTCTTCCTACCTCAGAGTCCTTTCCTTTGGTTCAATATGCAGCATATAGTCCAAGTTTCATTTTATGCTTTCCCTTTCCACTCTTGTTTTTTTTTTTAATTTTTATTAGTGATTTATAAAGATGTATAAAATTATGGGATAATTCTATACCACTCCTACCACCAGAACTCTGTATCTCCATTCCCTCCATGGGAAACTGCAGTAGACCTCCTAAGGTCATAGCTGTGGTTTGACAATTATTTCTGTAACTATCTATTTATGTTACTATATATTTGCCCATTTTTTGTTTTATTGATATAATCAACAAGTTCATTGGCTAAGAGGAGTATACTTCCATACAATTCCCCCCACCAGAGTTCCGCATCCCATGCTCTCCATTGGAAGCTTTCCTATTCTTTCTCCCTCTGGGAATATGAACCCAGGATTATTATGGAGTGCAGAAGATGAGAGGTCTGGCTTCTGTAACTGCTTCTCCACTGGACAGGTTGTTGGCAGGTCAATCCATACTCCCAGCCTATTTCTATCTTTCCTAGAGGGGTAGGGCTCTGGAGAGGTGAGGTTCCAGGACACATTAGTGAGGTCATCTGCCCAAGGAAGTCAGTTTGGCATGATACAACTTGGTGTCTGAAAAAGTAGTAAGGTATATAAAAGAACAAAATATTTAATAATATGGAACTTAAAGGCAAGAATATAGCAAATGAGATTTGGAGTTTCCATTTTGGAAAAAATTAATAGGTCTATTTTAGGTATATTCCAAGGGGCCCCTGACTTTACTAATTTTTGCCTAAGCCAGACAGCTCACCGGCAGGTAGGATAAGGGTATTGTCTGGAGAGATGGTGTCAGAGTTAGAAATAGGACTAGAAGGCTGGATCAATGTTGGGCTGTGACGCGGAGGAGAGAGAGAGGAGATCTGGAGTGGAGAGGGAACACAATTCTTTATTCACAGGCACCTCAGAGTTGGGTGAGAGCACAGCAGTTCGGGCCACGTGAAGCTAGCCAAAATGGCCGCCTCCCACTACGCAAAGCACCCTTCAGTTCACCAAGGTGAAAAGTGGGCAAAAGAGCAAGGGGCAGAAGAAGAAGGTCTTTTAATGGGAAAGTAGGGACATGATTGGCTAGGAAACAAGGCACTTGGGGATAGGATAATGGGAAGGAGGAGGAGTAACCAAAGCACTCCAGGGTAGGATAATAGCTCTTGAGGGAATGGGAAGGGGGATGAGGAACCAAAGCACTCCAACTATCTCGGAGAATTGACAATGCCCTGAGGGGACAACATGGTGGCTGTGACTGCATCTGCACAATTTTCCAGCAGATCAGGAAAGGCAGTAGCTCCCAAATATAGGAAAAGTATATAAATACTGTTAACTGTAAACCCCATTGATCAAATCTGGGACCCATACTCAGTGCAGAAGCCTGTGTAACCTCTGTGTCCCTATTGGTTGAGCTCCAATTCCATGGTCATTGCTAGGAATATTCTAGGCTGCACTCATTTCAGGACCTGTCTCCCTGTAGTGGCAGAGTATGTTGACTCAGTCTCCCTTTGGAGAGTAGGGCAATCCCTACCATTGTTGTTCCATATTGAAGTCAAAGACCTGTAGAGATCCATAAGCGAGTCCACAGTGCTATTCCTGATGGATGGAGATGACTAGGAATCATGGAGAGAGGAATCTGTTATATAGCCCATTTTTCCTATGGTCCTACCTTCTCTTTCTTTCTAAGTCACAACTATTACTTCCATATGTCCTTCCTTTTCCCTCTGCTCTCTCCAGATTCTAACAGGATTGGAATTCAGAGCCATCTGTACATCTTCCCCTAACATTACACCCCATCTGGAAATACAGATCAAAATTCTTTATGAGTTGCAGAAGATGGGAGTTTTGGCTTCTATCTCATCCATAAACTTGTCACAAATTATTTCATGTGGCCTACTCTGTCATGCTGAAAATTTTCTGGATTATAGTGAACATGAATAAATATTTGCTTAGGGAGGCCAGGCAGTGATGTGCCTGGTTAATCACACATATTACAATGTTCAAGGATCCAAGTTCAAGCCCCTGTTCCCCACCTTCAGGGGGAAAGCTTCATGAGTTGTGAAGCAGGGCTGCTAATGTCCCTCTCTATCTCTCTCTCCCCTGTCAATATCTCTCTGTCTCTATCTATGGATAAATAAACTAATAATTTTTAAAAGAAAAGAAAAATAAATGAACTTAGTCAGTGAAACTTTAACTGAATCACCATTTGAAGAAAGATATGCCTAATTAAGTGTTCTTGGGAATCTTAATGCAATGTAGTTATTACTGTATGATCTGAAACATAATAAATACCCCAGATACAGTAAATGGACAAACAAGTCCCAACACCAAGCAGCCTTTATCAACATTAACCAAATATGGTGCAAATAAAGCCTAAAGTTGTTCCATAATGATATTGATCATGACTTGGCAAGCTATGGGTTAAAAAATTTATATTTTTGAATAAGTAGGGAAGAATAATATTTAAATTTAATTATTAATTTAAAGCACATAGAAATTACATGAAATTGAAATGGTAATTTCCATAAGAGAGTTATGGAACAGAGATATATTTACACTGGCATGTTTTATTTAGATATCACGTATAGGGGCCTTCATATTTTAACAGCAGAGCTAAGTAGCTGTGACCAAAAGTCCAACAGTCAAGATTAATTTTTCCAATGAGAATAGGTTATGTCTAGTCTTGTCAATTACTCAATCATGTATATTACTTTATCTTCATTTTAATTATGCAGAAACTAAACTTAGGAAAAGAACTCTAAATCTAGTGCCTGATTTATCTCTGTCATCTCTCTTTTTTTTTTTTACTACAAACATATGATAAAACATTATCATATGTTTGATAATGTTTGAGGGTGTGGTTAGTAGGCACCATTATCTTACAATAGATATCACACACCAAGTAACTGAAGGGACTTAAGGAAGACTCTCCTAGAAATGCCTTTCCTTTTGCTTTTTGCCTTTTCTGTTCTCCTCTTTACTGTTGTACTGCTCACGGTTGCCTCTTCTTCTCTCAGGACCTGTGAAACATGGAAGCTGAACACTGGGGAATGTTTAAGGAGTCCTGGCTCATGCTTCATAGTTGGATAGTCATTTCCTTCTTTTGGTTATTTCCCTACCATAGTTTTTAAGTATCTAATAAATCAGCGGCATTCCTGGAGGCTATTTTTTTTTATTTATAAAAAGGAAACACTGACTAAACCATAGGCTATTTTTCCCTTTTGTTGCCCTTGTTGTTTATTATTGTTGTTGTTATTATTGTTATTGCTGTAGTTGTTGTTGGATAGGACTGAGAAATCAAGAGAGGAAGGGAAGACAGAGAGGGGGAGAGAAAGATAGACACCTGCAGAACTGCTTCACCACTTGTGAAGTGAACCCCCTGCAAGTGGGGAGCCAGGGACTTAAACTGGGATCCTTACATCAGTCCTTGTGCTTTGCGCCATGTGAGCTTAACAGGCTGTGATACCGCCTGGCCCCCCCTTTCTTAATATCTATCATCTATCTGTCTATCTATCTATCTACTATCTATCTATCTATCTATCTATCTATCTATCTATCTATCTATCTACTATGTATCTATCTTTTTCTCTCTTTCTTCCTTCCTTCCTTTATTCCTTCCTTCTTTCCTTCCTTTTTCTCTCTCTTTCATTTGATAGGACAGAGAGAAGTTGAGAGGGGAGTGGAAAACGGAGAGGGAGAGAGACAGAGCAACACCTGTAACACTGCTTCACTGTTTGTGAAGCTTTCTCCATTCTTGATGGGGACCAGGGAGTTGAACCCATGTCTTTGCACATAGTAATGTGTGTCCTCAAGTAGATGTTCCAGCGCCTTCACCTGAAGGCTAATTTTTTATGCAACTCTATTATTTGTGCATATATGACAATGTCTAATATTTTGTTTTTTTAATAGAGTTGGCTTCTATGATATAAATCACACCCATAATAACCTATAACAATACTATTTTTTCAGCAATAAGAGAGTTTTGGAGGTGTCTGCAAGGTAGTTCACCAAGGAAAGTGTACATTTTACCATACAGTAGAACATGGTTGGAGACCCTGACCACCACATGGCCACCACATGGAAGTTCCGTGAGCAGTCGAATAGTGCTGTATCTATCTTTCTTCCTTTGACTCCATCTTCCATTCTCTCTCTCTCTCCCTCTCTCTCTCTCTCTCTCTCTCTCTCTCTCTTTTTCTTCTAAGAAGAAAAAAGTCAAAGACAAAGTCTGTCATAACAGGAATCATATAAGCAGATCAAAGCTCTAGCAAATGATGACTGATGATAGATAGATAGATAGTCTTAAAAGTATGTTGACTCTTAGATGTAAAACTATACCCCCCATGACAATACAACAGTCTTGTAAAAGAACATATCCTCAATAAAATAATAATTGCAAAAATTAATATGTCATATAATAACTTAATTCTATCTGTTATAGATAAACAGAGTGAAAACTGAAGCAGATTGACTAAGGCGAGCAATGCTGTAAAGGCAGACTGAAATGCAACTTCAACTAGTGTTAGCTAGAGCTTGTATCTTGCCCTGTATAGGTATATAACCCCATGCCCCAGTACCTCAGAATGAAATGTTTTAGTATGGAAATAGGATCATAGGAAGAAGCAATTATAGAAGCCAGAACTCCCAGATTCTGCACCTCAAAAAGAATTTTGGTTCATACTCTCAAGTGGGAGGGTGATAGGAGGGAAGTGACCAAATGGCTCTGAGCGCCAAGTCCATTAGGCCCCAGAGAGACAAGAGGAAAAGAGAAAGGACACTCAGAATTGGTAATAGGTGCAGGTGTGACTTGGAAGGGAAAGGAGTGCAGGACCACAGGGAAGAAAGAGAGAAAACATAGACAAATATAGACATAATACATAGAAATAACATAGAAGTAAACAAACATAGAAATAATAATCTACCCATATCTTCAACTTTGGTAGAAACCACTGTAGCTTCCAATGGAAGGTGGTGGGAATCATGCCACATTATTATACCCCTGTTACCTTTTGATTTTGTAAATCAATATTAAGTCCCTAATAAAATTTTTAAAAATAGGGTCATAGTAGAAAAAATTCATTACGATGAGGTCATACTAGAATAGAATACGACCCTAATCCAACATGACCTGTGCTTGTCTCAGAACATAAACATGTGAAGATGGAAATGCACACATCAATCCAATACCACAATAACAAGAGAAGACAATAAAAAATATATATTCAGTTATTCCGCCTCTGGGTATTTATCATCAAACATCCAAAAAAAAAAAAAACCTACTCCAATTTGAAGAGATTGATGCATCTTCTTTGTTTATTGTTGCCTTGTTTATATTAGCCAAGAACTGGAAGCAACCTAAGTACATATCAACTGAAAAATGAAAAAAAGTCTGTGGTATATGCACACATCGGAACACTATGCATCTATAAAGAAAGATAAAATCCTACCATTTGCAGCAATATGGATGAGTTGTGTTTCATGAAATTATCCAGCTAGAACAACAACAATAACAACAAAAAAACAGCCTGATTTCATCAGATGTGATAAAGAAGGCAAGTAAATAAACTAAGTAAAAGAAACAATAAACTTTAGACTATAAAACAGCACATAAACAGCATTTTAATAGTAGAGGGAAAACCCTCTAACTGTACAGTTTTAACTGGATAGTCTAATAGATCCCTGAGTATTAGTTACAATTAAGCCGAAAAGCTTCCTAAGCGTAGCAAAACTGTCAGAAGGAGACAGTTAAGTAGGGTTCATGTTTATATTTCTCAGCAAGTCCCTCCATAGCGTATATTTGGACAAGTTAGCTCACTTATGTCTCAACTTTCCTATATATAAAATTAAAAGCTATGTGCCAGTACTTTATTTACTAATTGAAATAGTAGAAATAATAATTTTTTAAAAAAAACCTTAAAACTGTCCCTGACAGTGGTACAAAGTGTCAATATTAAAATATCATAGAATAATTAATGTCTACACATTTCCAACTGAAAACAATTTCCTGTTTTTCTTTGCCTAATTTTTCCTTTGATTTACATAGTAGGGAGTTGATTTCCCAGTCATCTGTGATTTGTATTACTGGAAGAACTGAACATGTACTTGCAAAAAACCATGGTAAAGTATTCCAAGAATATGACACCCTGAAAAAAAGGAATCAAGGAATTTCATTTTCACTTAGAATTATTTATAGTGGAATTCATTCAACTCATTCTTATTCTTAAAATTTTAGTGAGACATCTTTAAACGTCCCTGTTTTCAGATATAAGTAATTTCAGTTAGAGGAATGAAACAGTTGTCAATAACTTCATTATACTACACAGAAGGACTTGCAATGAGCACAAAGGAAAAGATCAGTCTGAGAGGTAGAGGTTGCGGCCATGGCATAAGCAGACTCCAAAGATATGTAGTTTCAGAGAGATCAGAACATCCTTTAAGTCTTTGGTCTTGAAAGGTATCCAAGCATACAAAGAATATTTTACCACATTATGATTTGTTTACTATCTTCTTGAGGGATGACATCTTTTTCTATTACAGAGTAGTCAGCTCCACCAAGTAAATTCATTACTTCATGCTAAGGAGGTACATTTTGCATCAGTTTTAGCATGTCTTGTGTTTTAAACCCCATCCCTTATGGGAAAAATAGTTACTTCTTACACACATACTGAGGTGTATGTGTGAATGAGAAGACAGAAAGAAAGGAAAGTTTGGTAAAGAGATGGCATTTTACTGAGCTGCCTGAACATAACAAAAGACTGGGCTTCCATGGCTTGCATTCCTGTGACATCTGCCCAGACAACCCATGACCTATATTCGTTCTTGATATGTTGATGTCATCTTAACCAGAAGCCAGACCTTGATTTGCTAAATAAAATGTATCCAGATTGACTTATTCCTGCCAGAAACCACAGTTTCCATTTTGTTTTTGAACTCAGTGAATCTCTTACTATATTTTCTTTTACAGGATTATTCCAATTTGACAAATCATTGATTCTCACTTGAAGTTTTGACCAAGAAGACAATCTTTGAACAGTTTAGTTCAGTTCAGTTGTCTACAAAGTTATGATCAATCCACTCTAAAGCCTGCCAGCTACTGATAGGTGTTTAAAAACCATACTTAGCCTAGGAACATATGGAAAGAGCTATGTGTGTATATGGGAACATTTATATTTTGCCTTTGTTTTAAGGGACTCTAACTGTTCACTGCAGACTCACATTTGGGGAAGTAAACAACATTGATGCTCTCTTTGACAGAGCACTTCCTCTCCTATTAAACATGTCTTTTATACAGCATTCTATTAAATGAAACAGTTATACTTAGTTGGCATTTCCGGAAAGGTTATGATAGCAGGTGAGGCAGTCCTACTCAATTAATCTTAACTGTCATTACTAGTTAGGACAATCATCTATAAGGACATGATTTTAACAGAGTAACATCTCATCTGACATTATGCTTGACTAGGCTTGTGATGTCATTGTTGATTCTGGTTAAATATATAGTTTTTGTGACTTTTAATTAAACTGTTATTTGCTTTTTGTCTTCTTTGTACAGATGTTAAAACCGAAGCAATGTCACCTCTTGTTAACTGACAGAAGAGCTATGATTTTTTACAATACTTAGCTGTTAATTATTTAATTTGAAAATGCTCTCTTTATAATTTTAGAAGAGAAGTTGAAATTTGTAAGTAATTCATTTTTTCTAAATGTGACTACTCACTTGCTTTGAAAAAGTTCCCAAATAAGCATGTTAAATACTCAAATGCAAAGAAGAGAATATATATATATATATATATATATATATATATATATATATATTTTTTTTTTTGCCAGTAGTGAAATCACTCACGTGGATATTGTGCACAACCAACTGTGGTCCAAACCCAGGCCTCGCAGCATTGAAGGAAACTTTATTGTTGTGGTTTCCTTCTCCCTCTCTGCTTTCCTAACTGTCTCTACATTAAAAAACAAAAAAGAAGAAGAATCTTTTTTATGGAGCTGAGGATGATTTGGCAAGAGAAATGTTACTCTGTTATCAATAAGAATTTGTGCAGACAAATGAGAAGTGACCATTTCATAAAGATGAGGTTTGCCTTCTAGAGCGCAAAGAGTGGAACTAAGAAGTACTGAAGGGGGTTGGGGTTGGGGAGGTAGCTCAGGGAAGTGCCTCCCATGCGCCAGGTGCTGGTTTTAGTCCTTAGCTCTGCCTGGAAACAGCAGGAAGAACTTCATGAATGGTATAGCTGTGCTTTGCAGTCTCTCTCTCTTCTCTGTCTCTCTCAAAAATTTTATTTATTTCCCTTTCTCATTAAAAAAGGGGGAGAAATGTAGGGGTCAGGAGAGGACTCACTAGAAAGAGAGCACACTCAGGGCCCTTGCCAACACAGGAGAGCATGAAGGAAGCTTCTTCACCTACAGTAGCAGTAGAGTTACGTAGTGGTCTCTCTTTTTCTCCCCCTCTCCCATTTTATCTCTCATCTCAAAAATGAGGGAACAGAGGGCGATGGACAAAATTACCCTACCTCTCGTAGGGACTCTTATTAGGCTTCTCCAGAGAAACATGGAAGAATTTTGCAGAAGTATTATTTTTTGTTTGTTTCTCTGAGTATTCTCCAGACTATTATCCATAATGGCTGCACCCGCTTGCTTTCCCACCAACAGTCTGGCAGAGTTTCTCTTTCTTCACACCCTCACCAGTGTTTGTCATTTCCTGTTTTGCTCCTGTAGACCATCACCCACAAACCCTAAACTAACAGCAGCTACAGGTAATAGAAAGGGCAATATCAGGAAGGCAACTACTCACCACAGCCCTGTCTTACTTCAGATTTTCAAGTCTTACATGTCTGAGGGAAAACAAACTTTCTACTAAATGGAAATATCAAAACGAGACTTTTTGTAGTTAACGCTAAATAAAGAATTTTTAGAAAGAGACAGGGAGAGAGGTAGAAACACCATAACAATGAAGTTTTCCCAGTGCTGTATTGCTTTTACGTGGTATATTGAGGGCTTGAACCTGACCCTTGCCCAAGGTAAAGCAAGCACCCTTCCCAGTGAGCAGTCTTCTCACTGAAAATGAGATTTTTTAATATTAAAATGAGACTGTTATTGTGATAAAAGGGAGAAGGAAAGTAAGGACAGATATAAATTTTACCTATAGGAGAATTTGACCACTAGATTGTTAGAACTTTGACCAGTGTTATTTACTCTATTTTCCCTTGATTACAGAGAAAGAATGTCTGTTCTCGTCTCAGGATTCAACAGGACTTCTTTAAAAACTAGACATCTGCAGAATCTGAGAAATGGTGCTATTGTCTTACCAAGGCAAGTAAAATGGAAGGTCTGATATTTGGAAAGTCTGATATTTGTCTGGTAAAATGATTCTGTGGAGATAGTAGAAGTCAGAAGCCACAAACATTAGCAAAATTTTTTACAAAAGCCATTCTATGGAAAGGACACCAAGTATAAGAAAGAAGTAACCAACTAAATAAATAAACATAATGATTGGTCAGTGACAAAATGTTCAATCTTTATCCCCCATTTATTTATTTATTTATTTATTTATTTATTTATTTATTTATTATTTTAAAAATTTCATTTATTTATTTATTCCCTTTTTGTTGCCCTTGTTTTATTGTTGTAGTTATTATTGTTGTTATTGATGTTGTCATTGTTGGATAGGACAAATAGAAATGGAGAGAGGAGAGGAAGACAAAGAGGGGGAGAGAAAGATAAACACCTGTAGACCTGCTTCACCACCTGTGAAGTGACACCCCTACAGGTGGGGAGACAGGGGCTCGAACCAGGATCCTTATGCCAGTCTTCGCGCTTCGCACCATGTGTGCTTAACCCGCTGCACCACCTCGCCATTTATTTTTCCTAGGGCTATAGTTGAATTACTTCCCCACAGACATGAGGTCAGTAATAATTATGTTTCAGTAACACTTGACTATTATATTTGACAATCTGCGAATCTATAGAAGTTGATTTCCAGGTTTTGTTCTTGAAACAAGTAAGTTGCATTTTACTTGAAACATGGATAACTTAACAGGTTTTTTTTTTCACTTCTAGTATTTGCAGTTTAGGGTAGTTTATTTATTTTATTTTCATTCCAGTCCCAGAGATGGCCACTTAGAAGGTTGTTTGGAATGTCTAGAATATAAAAAAAAAAATAGGCTTTCTAAAACTGAGATGGAATCAATAGTGACAAAGAATATTTTAAATGTTGAATTAATTTTCAAATATGATTTGTAATCAAAGGCTGAATTATAAAGAAATCCAGGAAATTTTCATTATGACAACACTAAAAATATTGACATTTCCATGAAAGTTGAAGAGGGTGACCCAGGGATCCAAAAATGACAAATATAATTTCAAGATGTTCTTCAGGACTGCAAATTTCTCTAAGTCTTTCATATCAACACAGAAAATGATAATTTTGGGATATTCATGAGTGGTAGCAGAGAAAACGCCTAAAAGATGTAGCAAAGTATTGAAACAAGGAAGTCAAAGGGCAGTGAACAATTTGGTTAAATAACACCCAGTCCCTTTCCTCACCACAAAGAGAAATATAAAGTTCAAAAAAACATTTTTGCTTTGTGGAAATTCAAATATTTCTTCCTATTCCCTGGAGTATCCACATTATTATGTCTGTATTTATATTATTTACATTTATGAATTTTTGTCCTCCTTGAAGCTCAAGTTGATTTATTAACTTGAAATTAGCCAAAGCTAATAATCCAAAGTGAAGACATAGCAACTCTATTGTTCCTAAGTCCTGAGGGGATATCTGTGCCTAGGTCATTTTAATTTTCTCTATTAAAGAAGTTTAGAGGGATAGGGTAACCTGCAGAATTCTCTCAGGTTCTTTTGTTCCTAGCCATGCTTATAAAATCCATTCTGCAATTCTTTTGTTGTTGCTGAGGAATCATCACACAATAACATTGTATCAGTTGCAGTATGCATCATTCAAACTTACATATTGAAACATAATTCAATATGCATCTCTGGAATCATATTTATAAATTGCATCATATGTAAAACTAAAAAACATTTCAGTATCCATCACTGCAACTTTATATGCACATCCTTTAGGCCCAAGTTACGCTCCCCAGTCTCCTCACTTTCAGCCTTTCCTTGTGGTCTTTTTTTTAAATTTATTTTTTATTTAAGAAAGGATAAATTAACAAAACCATAGGGTAGGAGGGGTACAACTCCACACAATTCCCACCACCCAATCTCCATATCCCATCCCCTTCCCTGATAGCTTTTCCATTCTCTATCCCTCTGGGAGCATGGACCCAGGGTCCTTGTGGGGTGCAGAAGGTGGAAGGTCTGGCTTCTGTAATTGCTTCCCCGCTGAACATGGATGTTGACTGGTCGGTCCATACTCCCAGTCTGCCTCTCTCTTTTAGTGCAAGCTAATTAATCTTTTATTTTGCTCATCTGTTCTCAGATTTCAGGTCTTATCAGCTTTGAATGTGCATATTAACCCTTGCTTTTAGAGTATGGAAACTGTCCAGAGCAGTGGAATCAACAAACCAACAACTCAGCTTTATATTAACATAGGCTAGTATTCTTCTCATTTCCCAGTAAATACTTGACAGAGATCAATGAGATGGTGAAATGGTAGCAGACAGACTGGGTTCAGAGAATCTGTCTTCTGTCCAAGTGGAGACTGTGCCCCCTCAAACACACCACTCCAATTCGCTCACTGTCATTATTATGATGGAGGGTGACAACAAACATCAATAGATATCCAGTTAATTTCTAGTCGCTCTGATGGAGGCTCAATCAAACTACATATGGCTAGCCACAACTTTTGGTAACTTGATCTTACGCCATTCACCTTGATCAAATATCTACATCAGTGTCTATTTTTGATAATCAAAGAAAATCCAATGGGGAATTTTTCCTTCTATAGCCCAGAAAAAAAGTGAGACTTGTGAAGAGAGTGTATTTTGTGGCAACTGTCACAGACTGCTCAAGAATGTACTAAGCTTCATTTTTGAGAACTACATTCCATAGACCCTTAGGCATCATTTCATTGACTATATTTAGTGTTATATTCTAGGTTGGATGTGTTCTTTGGTATGATTTGGTAGGTTTCTTTCTTCTTTTTTCCTTCCTTTTTAAAGATTTATTTAATGAAAGAGGGATGAGAGAGAGCAGAGAAAGAGAGAGGTCAGAGCGATATACGCAGTGCCAGATGTTGAATGAACTAGGGCCTCACATATGCAAATCCTCTATTCTACCTACCAAGCTACCGCTTTATCCACTGGTAGTTTGTTTGTCTGTTTGGTGAGAGAAGGCCTTGTGAGTGTGTAGGATTTTTCTAAACTAGTGTGTAGTAATTGTTTCACCACTGCATGAAATTTCAGCTTAGGGACAGTTTATAGGATCCTCTACTTTGGATTAGTGGAGGTAACCTGTATTCCTAAAATATACTTTCTCTTTTCTGTCTTCCACTTTAACCTCATGGCCAACTCCTCCTAACATTTCTTCAACTACCAGAGAACTTTGATTGCTCTGACTTGATATATCCACTAGGGATTTCAATGGAGAATTTCACCAACCTTTAAATTTACTCAGGAAAATTCAAGGGAAGAAATGTTGGTCAAGAGGTATTTTGACATCAGCTTGACTCATATTCAGGAATAATATTTTCCATCAAAATAAGAAGCTGTTAGTTATTTATTTAGTTACTTAATGAGACAGAAAAAATCAGCACACTTTTCCTTCATATATAGTGAACGGGATCAAGGAATATGTCTTATCTGTTGATTCACCTCTTGGGGCAATTGCTACATTTTTTATTATTAATCTTGAGAGTGTTTCTCAAATACTTCAGAGTTGGTAAGGAGTAAGGAATCAGATTACCTAGTTGTCCTTTAAATAAAAAATGGTGGTAGAAAGTTTTGCTGACCTTCTTTGTTTAGCTCAACTTTTATTTGTCAAGAACTGGAGACATGCCCCTGAACAAGCATTTTAGTAGCATACATTATGAATCTGAAAGGAGATAGGACTGAATTGCATCTGCTCTGGGCCACAGAACACAGTTATTGCTGTCCTGGAATAGTACCAACAGATCTGTAGCTATTTACCCATCATCTATACTACAGTCTCCACATATGAAGGGAATAGTAACTGTAACTATATAGAAGCCTGAGACAATCAGAGAACTGGAGACCACCAAAGCCTTCTGTACATAGAAAAATATGAAACCCCGGTTAAAAAATAAATGAATAAATAAATGCATTTGACTAACTCCCTAGGTTGACATAATAATTGTTTGCTTGCACTAAGATTTCTCTAAGAATGTTAAAACTTCTTAGTCAACAATTTGTTTGGCTCTATATGTTAACTCTTTTTTTCAGCCACCAGGTTTCAGATACTACTATGATGTCAACTGGACTTCCCTGGGCAGACAACCCACCAATATGTCCTGGAGCCCTGCTTCCCCAGAACCCCACCTCACTAGGAAAAGAGAGAGAGAGGCTGGGAGTATGGATCGACATGCCAATGCTCATGTTCATGGGGGAAGCAATTACAGAAGCCAGCCCTTCTATATTCTGCAGCCCATAATGACCCTGAGTCCATATTCTCAGAGGGTTAAAGAATAGGAAAGCTATCAGGGGAGGGGAAAGGATATGGAGTTTTGGTAGTAAGAGTTGTGTGGAGTTGTGCCCCTCTTATCCTATTATTTTTGTCAGTACTTCCTTTTGATAAATAAAATTTTTTAAAAAGTTAAAACTTCTTTTGACATCTATTTGCTTTGCTAATTGGTGGTGACTTCTTTACATTCATTATTATTTATTAACACTTAAGTTCTTTAAAATGCTACCAGCAATTAAAATGTTTCATAAGTGATTAAAGGCTCTCAAGAAAATTTCAGATTCATAGAAAGAAACTAGTTCCTAAAATCAACTGTATGCTATGTATCTTTTTGTGCAAGTTTGAAATGTCACAGCTCATATCATTCCAAACATCCGTGATGATTTTCAATTGGCGATTACATCTTTTCCCCTTATGTTTCTTATATGTGGAAAATGATAAAAATCAAGGGAAGGAAATTTTGAATGCAGCAAAGAGACTGTATAGAAGGTCTTTTGTGTTTAACTTAGTTTTAAACTGTTATAAGCCCTATGCTTCCTAGATCAAACACTATTTAACAGTAATAGCATCTCTGTTACTCAGAAATTCTTGCACTTGGGAACTTCAAGAAAAAAAAAAAAAGCTTTTCATTTGTGGAATTGAACATTCCGGCAGGAAATGGGATTTCAGCCCCTAGAAAAGCACTTTTTCTTCTGATACAAATTTTGCCATTGTGCTGTGATTGACAGCCGTCCCACTGTCTATAAACAATCTACTGATTTCCCCCAAATCACCATTTGGCTCCACATCCAACATTTAAACATTGAGTGGTTTTGCGCTCAATAAATTCTTTTTCATTTCATCCTAGGTTGCTATGTCTCTTCAAACAGAGACAGAAAAGCCCTGGTCTGTATCAGACAGATTTTAATTTTCAGTTCTCATCCATTTGGGAGAACTAGACACAGCAAACAGATTCTACCCCAAAACCTAGCAACCTGGAGTTTAAACAGCCAATGCATCTGAGTCCCCGGATGGGGCCCTGGACCTGTTCACACATGAATAAAGAAGATTAAGATTTCTTTTCAAAGAAGGAGGCCTTTTTGACAGCCAGTGTCAACAGCACTGTCTGCCTTCAATGTGAACCAGTCTTCCAGCACAGATTCCCACAGGGAGGTCTCTCTGATTAGCATGCTCCCCACTGCCACTCCATGTCAGCATTTAATTGAAGAATAAGGGTGTAAAGTTTTGCAAACTCTTACTTATCCACAAAGAAAGGATAACTTACAGGAATTGTTAAAAGAAAATGCCAGTGAACATGAACACCCACAGGGAACATTTTAAAAGTGAAGAACAGAGCAGAGAAATGAGCGATGGCAATGTTTCCTTTTATCTAATTGCAGAGACACAAACAAAAGCTTTGTGATCATAATATCAGTTTTGAAGTTACAAAAGTCAATTCTCCTCTAAAGAAGCAATCACTTTTCTTTCTACATAAGTTTATAAAATTATATTCGAAAGCAGACATTTGCCCTGAAAACATTTGACGAATACTGTTTGCCTTAATAAACAGTCCAGGCAGGAAATACCAATAGATATTACTGAAATTTATATTATGACTTTCTTGAACTCAGAGTAATAATGCTAAATTAAATAGACTAGGACTTGATTATGTATCTAGTTCCATATCACATTACATATCCTAGCTAAAAGCTCCTGGGGCGGGGGGGGGGGGGCTGTTCTGTATACAACTGTCACTTAACATCAGTTTAATTATCCCACTTCAATGACAAGTTCAAATACTTAAATATGTTAAACCATATACCGTTGTTTTGGTGTTTTGTTTTTTTTTAAATAATATATGCCTATTCATATGTATTGAGTCAGTTTGTGGCATGTTAGAATGACTGAGATATACCTATTTAAAGAGCGTAACTGGCTTTGATTATGTGACAAGTGTTTACATGATTTGATGTCAGCTGTCTGTTTTTCATGGCTGGATAAGAAAGTAAAGACACAAATATGCAACTCATGCCTATAGATGATGCTTCTTCTCCATCATGAATTGGTTTTGCAGTGCTGGTTGATTTTTATTCACTGAATACATGTTTACTGAGCACCTCTTGTATGCCAGGGAACTCAGAACAGAGATTGTAGTGTTTAGAAGCCAGAATTTGCATAAACTTGCTATAGCCAAGTGTGTAGCTCTCTTCCAAACTGTGTGTTTGGGTATCCATCCTGTCAGTAATATGATACTGATTGTAGTGAGAATGTTTATACTGTGATAGTCAGTGACATACAAATTACAGATCATTTTATCAAAGTCAGTTGTTAAGCAATCACTAATATAGTACAAGCTAAAGTTCCTATGTTCCTAGAACCTCCAATTTAAATGCAGCCTAGTAAACAGTCTTCCAGAGTTAATAGTACATCTGTGTTAATTGACCAGTGAAAAATTACAAAGGAATTGAGTATGAAGTTTTACTCACTGAGATTACTGCAGACCTGTTTCAAGGAAAATGTACTTATAAACAAGGATGAGAGCAAGACGAAAATATCAGGAATGGGGGTGAAACCAAGACTTGGATTCTTCAGAGCCAGAGTGAGATTTAAATTATAGTTAACTCTCAATGTAGGAGGCAACTGTGGAGAGAACAAAGAAACACCAGGTCTGAATAGTCACAAGAAAATTAGTTCACAAATGCTGAGATTTAAAGTTGTTTTTGGTCAGTGCTGTCTGATTATCTCCATTCTCAAGAGATACACTGGTTCCTCTTATCCTTTTCCTGGTGGAAGGGGGTATTCAAAGATAGTAATTTTCAGGCTCTCATGCATGTGAGAATCACATGGAAGATTTTCAAACCACAAATGAATGGATCTCAGCTCCAGAGGTTTTGTTCGATTAGCATGGTTTGGTGCTTAGGGAATTTGTAATTCTAAAACAGTGTTAGGTGATGATAATAATGCTCTCAATAAGGAGATGACACTTTGATAACCATTGTTCACAGCTCTAGAAAAAAAGTGAAAGTCACTAGTTTTAAATAGTAATTACTCATATATCACTCTGGGGGCATCAGCTGCCTCTCCTTCATATAGTGACTCCTTAAGATTGGTTATACCAATCTTCCTCAGCTACACAGGAACAAAGTAGCTAGTCATTGCAAGGTAAAACATTCTTTTTACATTGTCATTTGTCCGTCAAAGAGACATGCTATGTTGGAAGTCATCTGCAGAATCCTTGCGGCTTGACATCCTGAGATATTGCCTAGAACATATAAAGAATAATTCTTTAGGGGCCAGGTGGTGGAACACTGGGTTTAATGCACATAGTACTTGGACCTGCTTAAAGATTCCAGTTTGAGCACCCAGTTACCCACCTGAGGGCAGTTTGCTTCACAAGTGGTGAAGCAGGACTGCAGGTGTCTTTCTCCCTCTTTCTCTTCCCCTCCTCTCTCAATTTCTCTATGTCCTATGAAAACAGTCAGAAAAAAAAAAAAAAGTGGCGACAGAAGCAGTGGATTCTTAGAGCAGGCACCAAGCCCCAGTGGCAGTCTTGGAGGGGGGAAAAAGTGCTATATAGTCTATAGCAACTCACAGGGAAATCATCTATATTTCCATAGAGCAGTGACCACAACTTATATTTTTGTCCATGTGTGTTTGCTGATTATTGTTGTTAAATTCCGGACGGCTCCAGTCGGCAGGGCTAGCTTCACGGGCGGGTAACAGAGATGCCAAGACAATGGCTGGGCAGGGAAGCTGTATTTCTTTATTCAGGAACAACGATTCATAAACTAAGACAAACTAATCACCAAACAGAACTCTGCTGTCTCTTTGCGGCGGCGCAAGCACTCTCTCTTTTTCTGGAACTCAAGAACCCTCCAACTCTGGGACTCTCTAACTCTGTCACTCTGGAACTCTTGAACTCTCGTACTCGGGAACCCTCTGAAACTCTGGCCTTCTCGAACTCAGGAACCCTCTCTCAGGGTTCCTTGGGGTGCAGCCAAGCGGGCCCGCGAAATTAACTGGACTGATCCAATTCTCTTGGCGGGGGAGGGCTAGAACAAACCAATGTAAAGCATACGACAATTCCCCCTTTTCTTTGAACTAAATGGCTACAGTATCAAGGGTGTGGGGTGAACAGAAACATGTATCATACAGGCATTTTTTAAAAAGAAACTGGCACAAACATGGAGAAACATGTAAACAACAAGAACCAGTGTACTGCTAAGGGAAGGCCTGAGGGGGCCATATCTGCCTCTGTGGGCTAAACTTTATCAGCTTAAAAAAAAACATTTCTTGCCTCTGGGGGGCTACTTGCCTCGACGGGCATTTGCCTGGGGGCGGGGAACGGCCTAGAGTCCCAAAGGCAGCTAGCTGCAACTTACTTACTATGAAACAAAACTTGTTATTAGCATATCTACTGCACGATCCAATGTTTCTAATAAAGAAGGAATTTGAGACTTTTACATATCAACAACGTCTTTTAACCTTTTGTTACACCCATTCAAGATGGAGACACACCCTAGGTGTGGGCCGGAGAGGAAACCTCAGGCATGAGAATAATTAGGATAGCCATTGTGCAATCTACCATTTCTAATAGAGAAGGTAATGGAGAGTTATCAACAAGTCTATTTAACCTTTTGTTTAGACCAACTTAGTTAAAATATATTGATTGTTAACTAATTTTTGCCTCAGACTTTAAATGTAAGTCAATTTTTATCTTTATGAGAATTACGTTGAAAACCTTTTTCATTTAACTTTGACTAGTAAGAATTCAGCCTTAAAGCTACTGTTTACCAAACTTTAAACATACACATAAACATGGTCATTAATACACAAGGAGAGAAACCTTTGTTACGAAGACATGTCATTTTAAACACGAATTTAAATCTGTACTGTCTTAGTTGTTGGGGGGGGGGGTTCACCATCCGGAGGTGGCTTCCCGCACAGCTTCACTTTTAGGAATTGTAGGTTGCGATCTCTGCACAAATCTCTGTGTACTCCAGCTTGTCTGTCTTCACACCGGACCGGCGGCTGGAGATCTCGTGTGCCCAGTTTTGGCAGGGAGCCCGGGGGTCCGGGATTGTTCCAGAATTCATAGAAAGAGGGCAGGCAGGCCAGTTTTGTAGAAGGCATGGGCCTAGGTGCCCGGGCGTGGCGGCCATGATAGGCCGCCGCGGCCCAGCCCCATGGCCCTGCCATGTTTGCTGCCCTGTTCGCAGTGGCCGAGCAGCATGGAGGGATCACGCGTCCAGTGCCCTGCGCCACGCGGTGGAGAGCCGGCTCCTGTGGGCTGGCCTCGGGCTCTTGTGTGTTGGCCTCGGGCTCTTGCATGTTGGCCTCGGGCTCCAGGGGCTCTTGTGTGCTGGCGTCGGCCTCCTGCGGGCTGCAGGGCTTCGGGGCTGCTGGCACGGTGCGCGGGGTTGTCTGGGCGCAGCCGGCTGGCTGGCTGTTTAACCAGGTGGAAACAGCAGCTCCGCGCCTCGCCTCCCGCCCGCTGGCTCTTCCCACTGGCTGTTCTGAGTTCGCCCGAGCGAGTGGAAACCACAGAGTGGTCCAGAGATAAATGTTCCAGAAACAGCAAAACAGTCTCGTGAAGAAAGAGCAGAGGCCTTTGGAGATCTCTTCACAAGCAGAAGAGAAGGCCATAGTACATAGGTAGCCAAATTGTCTTTACTTATCTGAGAGATGCACAGGTCAGGTCCACGTGGGCGCCATTTGTTGTTAAAATTCCGGAAGGCTCTAGCCCGCCGGGCTAGCTTCACAGGCGGGTAACAGAGACGCGGAGACAACGGCTGGGCAGGGAAGCTGTATTTCTTTATTCAGGAACAACGATTCATAAACTAAGACAAACTAATCACCAAACAGAACTCTGCTGTCTCTTTGCAGCGGCACAAGCACTCTCTCTTACTCTGGAACTCAGAAACTCTCCAACTCTGGAACTCTGGAACTCTTGTACTCTGAAACTCTTCCACTGTGGAACTCTCTCTTACTCTGTAACTCTGAAAACTCTGGAACTCTGACGGGGTCCCTAGGGGCGGGGCCAAGCGGGCCCTCGAAACTAACTGGACTGATCTAATTCTCTTGGCGGGGGAGGGCTAGAACAAACCAATGTAAAGCATACGACAATGCTGCGCGGGAAGCCACCTCTGGATGGTGAACCCCCCCAACAACTAAGACAGTATAGATTTAAATTTGTGTTTAAAATGACATGTCTTCGTAACAAAGGTTTCTCTCCTTGTGTATTAATGACCATGTTTATGTGTATGTTTAAAGTTTGGCAAACAGTAGCTTTAAGGCTAAATTCTTACTAGTCAAAGTTAAATGAAAAAGGTTTTCAACGTAATTCTCATAAAGATAAAATTAACTTACATTTAAAGTCTGAGGTAAAAATTAGTTAACAATCAATATATTTTAACTAAGTTGGTCTAAACAAAAGGTTAAATAGACTTGGTGATATGTAAAACTCTCCATTACCTTCTCTATTAGAAATGGTAGATGGCACAATGGCTATGCTAATTATTCTCATGCCTGAGGTTTCCTCTCCGGCCCACACCTAGGGTGTGTCTCCATCTTGAATGGGTGTAACAAAAGGTTAAAAGACGTTGTTGATATGTAAAGTCTCAAATTCCTTCTCTATTAGAAACGTTGGATCGTGCAGTAGATATGCTAATAACAAGTTTTGTTTCATAGTAAGTAAATTGCAGCCAGCTGCCTTTGGGACTCTAGGCCGTTCCCTGCCCCCATACAAATGTCCGTCAAGACAGGTACGCCCCCCAGAGGCAAGAAATGTTTTTTTTAAGCTGATAAAGTTTAGCCCACAGAGGCAGATATGGCCCCCTCAGGCCTTTCCTTAGCAGCACACTGGTTCTTGATACTATAGTTATTTAGTTAAAAAGAAAAGGGGGAATTGTCGTATGCTTTATATTGGTTTGTTCTAGCCCTCCCCCGCCAAGAGAATTAGATCAGTCCAGTTAGTTTCGAGGGCCCGCTTGGCCCCGCCCCTAGGGACCCCACCAGAGTTCAAGAGTTTTCAGAGTTACAGAGTAAGAGAGAGTTCCACAGTGGAAGAGTTTCAGAGTACGAGAGTTCCAGAGTTCCAGAGTTGGAGAGTTCCTGAGTTCCAGAGAGAGTGCTTGTGCCGCCGCAAAGAGACAGCAGAGTTCTGTTTGGTGATTGGTTTGTCTTAGTTTATGAATCGTTGTTCCTGAATAAAGAAATACAGCTTCCCTGCCCAGCCGTTGTCTCCGCGTCTCTGTTACCCGCCCATGAAGCTAGCCCGGCTGGCTAGAGCCTTCCGGAATTTTAACAACAGATTATTTTCTACACAAAGACGCTATGTAAATTTTATTAACTGGGTAGCATCAAGGCTTTCTGTCCTGTCTCATCAAGTCATATTTTCATGTCAGCTATGAGGACTTAACAATCAACTCTAATGACAGTCCTTGTGACACAAGTCACTTAATAAATGTACTGGTAGGTCTTGGAAATAATTTGGAAATGTCTGTTACATGACCAGTAAAGAGAATTCACAATAGTATACAAAAAAAGTCAAATAAATTAGTTTTTTACTAATATGATTTTATAACTATCTCCTACATTAGCCTTTGCTGTGTTTGGCTGGTTCAGCTCAGTTGTTAAAAACTTGAGTTTCTCCACCCCATCAGCTGGGGCCCTAGTCAGGGAGTTCTGGGATTCCCACACAAACATGATGAGCCTAGAGCTCCAGTAGATCCCTGTCTCCATTGTCACTGGTCATCTCCATCAGGAACTGCCAGATTAGCTTCACGGGTAGGAGACAGAGATGACCAGGGACTCATGGCTGAGCTGAGAACGCTGTTCAAAAAATTAATCACAACACAATTCTGTCCTGCATCTCTCTCCTCCTGTGGAAGAGTCAGTAACAAAGGAAATATGTAAGATAGGGGGCTGGGAGAAGGAAAAAGCTCGAACCAGCAAGGACTAAACCAAATGTCCCAGAGGCGGGGGGGAGAAGACCAAACCAATGTCCCGGAGGTAGGGGGGTGCCCAGCCAACAGTGGACATGCAAACAGAACACTTCACAAGCAACACAAGTGAACCCAATGTGATGATTAAAACAGAAGGTCTCACAAGCAGAATCCAGAAGCATACCAACAAGGAACAATATAATGGGCCACTTTGGGGCCCCCATAGGACCTTGTCCACAATATGGATCAACAATAGTAGAGAATGTTCCATTCTCTGAAGGGGGGGTTAGATAACACACTCTATCTACCACCTGAAGAAGATGGGTCCTGAAATTGGTGCGACTCAGAATGTTCCGATTGATGACCACAGAATGCAAGTTTGGACCTATAGGGATGTAGAGGTAACATAGGGTCCTATGCTGAATATGGGCCCCAGATCAGATTAAATCGACGGGGTTTATAGTCAACAATATTAATGCACTTTCCCCATATTTGGGAGCCACTCTCTTCCTTGATCCAGCTTTTCTAGCCCTTTTTTGAGCCATGACATTTTCTCCCCAGACAATAATCTGGGTCCACCTGCATATTAGGCTCAGGAAAAAACTAATAAAGTCATGGGCCCTTTGGAATATACCTAAAATAGACCTACTAGGTATTTCTAAAACAAAGACCTCAAATCTTCATCTGCAATATTCCAGCCTTTAGGTTCATTATTAGTCAACAATGTGTATGGCTTTATTTGTTAACTCTTTTTCAGCCACCAGATTCCAGATGCTACCATGATGCCAACCGGACTTCCTTGGACAGATGACCCCACTAATGTTTCCTGGAGCCCTGCCCCAACAGGGAAAGTGAGATACAGATTGGGAGTATGGATTGACCTGTCAAAACCCACGTTCAGAGGGGAAGCAATTACAGAAGCCAGACCTTCTACCTTCTGCACCCCATAAGGCCCTGGGTCCATTCTCCCAAGGGATTAAAGAATAGGAAAACTATTAGGGGAGGTAATGGGATATGGAGCTCTTGTGGTGGGAATTGTACCCCTCTTATCCTATAGTCTTGTCAGTGTTTCTATTTTATAAACAAATAAATTAAAATAAAAAATCTTGACTCTCAGGGAAGTCTAACCTCATTTGGAGGAGATATAGGTGACCAGCAATTCAATTTGGTGATTATCATGAGGGTCCCATTCAACACCTATGTTCAGTGGGGAAGCAATTACAGAAGTCAGACCTTCCACCTTCTGCATCCCACAATGACCTTGGGTCCATACTCACAGAGGGATAAAGAATAGGGAAGCTATCAGGGGAGGGAATGGGATATGGTGGTGGGAATTGTGTGGAGTTGTACCCTTATCATCCTATGGCTTTTGCCAGTGTTTCCTTTTTAAAAATAAAAATTAAAAAAAAAGAAAAGAAAATTCCCTTTCTCTCCATTGTTACCAGTCATCTCTATCAGGAACAACACAATAGACCCCTTTTTCATCTCTATCACACTCAAACCAGAGATTTTTACTTTGGTGCCATATTCCGAATTCAGTCAAAACCTTCTTTGAGTTTACCTTTCTGTTCTTCTATCTCAACATTTGATTATGAGTGGTATCATCCCATACTTATCTTTGACTTTCTCACTTAGCTCACTTAACATAATTCCTTCTAGCTCTGTCCAAGATGGGTCACAGAAGGTGGGTTCATTGTTCTTCGTAGCTATGTACTATTCCATTGTGTATATATACCACAGATTTTTCAGCCATTCATCTGTTGTTGGGTACCTGGGTTGCTTCCAGGTTTTAGCTATTATGAATTGTGCTTCTATAATAATAGGTGTACGGATATATTTTTGGTTGGGCATTATGGAATCCTCGGGGTATATCCCTAGGAGAGGAATTACTGGGTCATATGGAAGGTCCATATCTAGCCTTGTGAGAGTCCTGGAGACTGCTCTCCACAGAGGTTGGACCAATTTACATTCCTACCAGCAATGTTGAAGGGTTCCTCTGTCTCTACAGCCTCTCCAGCATTTGCTTCTGTTGTCCTTTTTGATGTATGCCATTCTCACAGGGGTGAGGTGGTATCTCAATGTTGTCTTTATTTGTATTTCTCTGACAATCAGAGACCTGGAACAATTTTTCATGTGTTTGTTAGCCTTCTGAATCTCTTCTGTAGTGAATGTTCTGTTCACATCCTCTGCCCTTTTTTGGATTGGGTCATTTGCTTTTTTGTTGTTAAATTTGCTAAGCTCTTTGTATATTTTGGTTATTAATCTCTTGCCTGATGTATGGCATGTGAAGATATTCTCCCACTCTGTTAGGGGTCTCTTCATTTGTGTGATAGTTTTTTTGGCTGTGCAGAAGCTTTTCAGTTTGGTGTAGTCCCATTTTTTGCTGTTGTTTTAATCTTCCATACAATTGGGTTTTTGTCATCAAAGATATCCTTGATATATAGTTGGAAAATTGTTCCACCAATGTTTTCCTCTAAGTATTTGATAGTTTCTGGTCCAACTAACATCCAGGTCCTTGATCCATTTGGAGTTGAGTCTTGTTTCTGGTGAGATAAAGTGATTCAGTTTCATTTTCCTGCATGCTTCAACCCAGTTTTCTCAGCACCATTTATTAAAGAAAGCTTCCTTTCTCCATTTAATACTTTGGACCCCTTTATCAAAGATTAGATTTCCACAGGTGTTGGGGTTTAGTTCTGCGCTTTCAATTCTGTTCCACTGGTCTGTGTGACTATTTTTGTTTCTGTACCATTCTGTTTTGATTATGATGGCCTTATAATATAGTTTGAGATATGGGAGTGTGATGCCTCCTTTTCCGTTTTTTTTTTCCTCAAGATAGTTTTGGTGACTCTATGTGTTTTCTGGTTCCAGATAAATTACTGTAATTTTTGTGGAACTTTAATGGGTATCACATTAAATTTGTATATGGCTCTGGAGAGAATATTCATTTTGATGGTATTAATTCTTCCAATCCATGAGCATGGGATGTCTTTTCATTTCTTGGTATAATTTTCTATTTCCTTAAATAGTGACTCATAGTTTTCAGCATACAAGCCTTTTGCTTTGTTGGTCAGGTTTATTCCTAGGTATTTTATTGATTTTGCTGCATTGGTGAATGAGAGTGATTTCTGGATATCCTCTTCTCAAATTTAGTGTTTGCATAAAGAAATACCACTGATTTTTGTATATTGATTTTGTAGCCTGACATCTTTCTATACTGCCTGATAACTTCCACTAGTTTTCTGCAGGATTCTTTAGGTTTCTCTATATATACTATCATGTCATCTGCAAATAGTGAGAGCTTGACTTCTTGCATAACAGTCTGTATTCCTTTGATTTCTTTCTCTTGCCTCATTGCTATGGCAAGAACTTCCAATACTATGTTGAAGAGTAATGGTGATAGTGGACAGCCCTGTCTAGTCCCTGATCTGAGGTGGAATGCTTTCAGCTTCTGTACATTGAGTATGATATTGGTTGTAGGTTTCCTGTATATGGACTCCACTATCTTGAGGAATTTCCTGTCTATTCCCATTTTTTTGCAGGATTTTGAGCATGAATGGGTGTTGGATTTTGTCAAAGGCTTTCTCTGCAGCTATTGAGATGATTATGTGGTTTTGGTTTTGATTTTATGTTTTAATGACATTGATTGACTTAGGTATGTTGAACCAGACTTGCACTCCTGGGATAAATCCCACTTGGTCATAATGAACAATCTTTTTGATATACTGCTGTATCTGGCTGGCCAGGATCTTGTTCAATATTTTCTCATCTATGTTCATCAGAAATATTGGTCTGTAGTTTTCCTTTTTTGTTGTGTCCCTATCTACTTTTGCTATCAGAGTGATGTTGGCTTCATAGAAGGTGGAAAGGAGTGTTCCTGTTTCTTCTATCTTGTGGAAAAGCTTTAGAAGTACAGGTATTAACTGTTTCCTGAAGGTTTTGTAGAAATCGTTTGTGAAGCCATCTGGTCCAGGACTTAAGTTGTTGGGAATATTCTTAATAACTGTTTCATTTTCTTTTCCTGTGACTGGTGAATTTAGGTTTTATAGTTTTTCCTGGATCAGTTTTGGAAGGGCATATGTTTCTATGAATTCTTCCATTTCTTCCAGATTCCCTAGCTTGGTGTCATATAGTTCTTTGTAGAAGTTTCAGATGATTTTCTTGACTTCTGTGGTCCATTAGCCTGTATGATAGTTTGCCATCATTTCACCTTAAGTCTGTTTGTCATGTTGGGTCAGGTGGGATTTTCAAGCAGTATATGTTTGGGTTGTTTTTTCTGTTCCATCCTCCTACTCTGTGCCTTTTAATGGGTAAGTTTAAGGCATTGACATTTATTGATATTATGGATTTAAGGTATTGCAGTGTCATTATTCAACAATTTTTATTTGCTCTGATATATGGCAAGTATTATGATGATGTTCTTGTTTATAAGAGGTCTTTTAGAACCTCTTTCAGGGAAGGCTTGGTGATGGTTGCCTCCTTTAACTGCTGCCTGTCTGAGAAGATTTTGAGCCCTCTTCCAGCTTGAATGAAACTCTAGTAAGATATATTATCCTAGGTTGAAATCATTTTACATTGAGGGCTCCATAGTTATCTTGTCATTCCGTCTGGCTTTTAGAGTTTGAGAGGAGTTATATGCTGATAGTCTTATGGGTTTTCCCCTGTATGTGACTTTTTGTTTTTCTCTTGCATCCTTTATAATCCTTTCTTTACCCTTCTTTTCATTGTAATTATGATGTATTTTGGTGTCTTTAGGTCTGGGTTGATTCTGTTTGGTCTCTCTGGGCCTCTTGAATCTTAATGTCCTTTCTGCTCTTTAGGTATGGTAAGTTTTCTTCTATTATTTCCTCTAGAATGAGTACTTCCCCTTCCTCTCTTACTTCCTCTGGTAGGCCAGTTATATGACTGTTACTTCTTTTGATATTATCCCATATGTCTCTGTTGTTGTTTTCAGTGTCTCTCAATCTCTTTTTGAGCTCTTTTACCTCTTTCTTAGTTTCCTCTAGCTCATCCTCTGTCTGGCTGATTCTGTTTTCTGCTTCCGTTAATCTGATTTCCCTTCCCTCAACTTCTTTCTTCAGTTCAGTTATAGTATTAGCTTGTTCTTCTAATTGACCTTTTAGATCAGGTATTTCAGCTTCTGGTTCACTAATTACCTCAAGGTAGCTAGTATTTTCCTTGAGGGTCTCATCTGTTGTTTCCCTAATTCTGATAGCCCTTATCTCCGTAGTTGTCTTCATTTCTGTGATTATTATGTTTACTACTGCTTGCATACTTTTCTTATCTATGGTTACTTCTGACTGTTTTGAAGTTTCTTCTGACGTCCTGTCTGATTCATTGAGGCAGCAGTTTTATTTGCTCTTTATTTACCTTTTTTTTTTTTGATGTGGTTTGTATTCTTCTGTTCTGTTGTTCTTCATTTGTGTTGTACTAGCCACGCTGTACTAAAGTGTTCAGAAATGTAGTCACAAACCTCAGAAATTACAACAGTAGCAACTGAAGCAAGCATTGATGCAGTTCAACCAATTCCAGTTCACCAAACAACACTTCCAGTCCAAGAAAAAATAGCAAACAAAACCAAAAGGAAAAGCAAGAGTAGACAATTATGCAAATCTACTGTGCTATATAAGTTCTAGGGATAACCAGAGAAAGGAAAGTAGAAAAGAGGCACACACACACACAGTTCACTCTGAGTCAGATTTCTTCCACAAAATAATTCACAAACAAGGTCAGTGAATTCAGAAGGCAAAATAAGAAAGAAAAGAAGAAGAAAGTGTGTGTGTGGGGGGGGGTAAAGCAGTGAAAGGAAAGAGTTTTTTTTTTTTTTTTTTTTTAATTAGCTAAGAGGAGAGAAAAAGGAAAGTGGAAGGAAGAGGGAGAAACAAGTTTCTCTCACAATGGATAGGACACCCAGTCACCTATCAATGCAAAAGGCAATAGTAATCATTTTTGGTCAACCTGAAGAGGAGGGAAAAAGGACATGCATATATAATAACAGTAATAATAAAATAAGATAGGGTAAAAAAAAACCCTCATAGTCAGTCTGCAGTTTGAACCACTCCAGATTGTCTGCATACAGCCTGAGCAAAGACAATCAATTATAAGAAGTATCAAAGAAAAAAAAGAAAGAAAAAAAGAAAGAAAGAAAAGGAATAAAAAAACAAAACTTCCAGGTAGTCTTTCCCAGGCAGGGCTGAGGTTCTGATTGGTCAGGTATTTTGCCACTCAAATAGAGCTCTAGTCACAGAGAGAGGGAGAGAGAGAGAGAGAGAGAGAGAGAGAGAGAGAGAGAGAGAAGGAAAACAAAAAGAAAAACATTTGGAATGACACCCCTGCTATGCCAGGAATCTTGGTAAAGAAAATAGCTCCACAGGAAGACTGCTAGGAGCAGCTGGCTAGCCCTTCTGGGGTGGGAGGGGGCAGGGAATGGTGAGTTCAGAAATAGTGAAGCCAAAGATTTTACTTTGTCCATTTGGCTTCTGTTTGCCAGCTCAAGAGTGGGTTATAGGACTCTTTTTTGGTCTCACCCTGACCACCTCCTAGTCTCCCTTGCAGGGACGAGCCAGTTATCTTACCCTCTCCAGAGAATACAGGTTGTAAGCTGATTTTTTTTGGAGCTCATGCCAGGTGTTGTTTCCATGTCACCATCTTTGCTCTGCCCCTAAAAATACCATTCTTAAGATTTGCTGTATCTTATAAGACTCACTATAATTTATGTCCTTTAATGTCATTTACATAATGACATTATGCTGTATCTTATAAAGTGACACCAACCAGTTGCTTCTGTTCTCCCTGATTTAAGCTTATAGGTGATTTAATATTTGAAAGCACAAGTCATTATTAGAGGTGTATTAACAATTTTAGCCCACTGTTAAAATTCAATCTGAATACTCATTTGGAGTCTTACATGCTTAGATTAAAAGCATACATACTCAGAGCTATGGTCTATGCATGAAAAAGTTTGAGACATTCAATCTATTTTTCCCCTCTCATATTAATTAAATAGTGATTAATATTCTTTTAAAAGCCTCAGCTACACCTTGGATGTTAGAGGAAATTCAGCAAGGAGAAAGGTGAGAGAGAACTCAGAACTCTTTCAATTTCTGTCTGTCTCTACCAAAAAATAATTAAATAAAAATATTTAAAAACTTAAAAAAAGGAAAACTAGGATTACAAGAAGGAGACCATCAAAGGTTTTCCTCTTAGAATATACAATATATTGTACACAGTATTTTTATGTACACAATATTGATGCAGAATCTTTATAAATATCTGTGCAACAAATGCTGTCTGAGAAATATTCAGAGGCAGAACCTGGTATGCTATTCTGCTCAGTTTAGCATATATACGTCCAGCAAAAAATACATGACAAAATACCTTAAAAATTTAGCTTTACTGAAATTTATCTTAATTCAGCTTGAGAAAATTAAAACAAGCAGTTATTTGTGTCATTAAAATGTATAGAATTTCATGGGTGAAATTTTAATTGATAGTATGTTGTTCATCAAATTCATATCATTTCATGTTTCAGAAATAGAAATCAATTTATGTCCTAGTTTACAGAGAGATAAATATGTCTAGACACTAAAATAGTAGGGAAGCATATAAAAATAAGTACAGCAGATAACACAAGCTGCCTGAAACTGATTTACTTCCCTCAGATTTCAGTTAATTAATATGAGTCCATTTTTAGAGTGAAAAGCAGGATCTAGTCAGTCAGGAATTTGTTCAAAATCATAATTTCTATTACAAGTAAAGGCATTTTTAATCATGTTAACAATTTGTTCAAGTGAAATTCAGACCAACTTCAATAATCCTATACCACTGATTTAGTTGAGGTCAACAGAGGCAGGATGAAGGTAAGGGATCAGGGAAAAGAAGCATCCAAAAAATATAGTCACAGTCCTAGAGTTTCCAAGACTATGAGAAGAAAGGATCTTAATGAGAATGGGAAGGGTTCCTTGTAGTCTTAGAAAGAGTTTAAAATAACGATAGTTAATTGTTATTATGGTAAGTTAGTTGGAGTTATTTTTCTATGAAAATCCAGTGGTTAGGATCTACTGTAATATACTTGACCTCCCAGTTCTTAGCAACATCGCCCCGCCAGATATTCGTCGGGATGCGGCATCATCTAAGTTCATCTCCCACGTCTACGCTCGACCAATATACGCAGATATCTTCACCCACCCTGTCCAACGCTTGACGTCTCATCACCCAATCTGGTCCCCTACGCCTACACTGAACTTCTCTGTTCCAGACTCTTGGAAACAGAGTTGGCAGTCAGCTGAGGTCAAGAACAAACACCTCATCACAGACCCCTGCGAGCGTCAACCCGGCTTTGACCTAGCACGTTATGATTGGGCCCTCCTCAATCGCTATCGAACAGACCATGGCCGGTGCGCTGCTATGTTCCATCGCTGGGGAGCCAGAGACGACCCGAACTGCCCCTGCGGCTACAGACAGACTATGACCCACATAGTCAACGACTGCCACCTCTCCAGATTCAAAGGAGGTCTCGAAACTTTACATCAGGCTCAACCTGATGCTGTTGACTGGCTACGGAAGAAGGGCAAACACTAGAAGAAGAAGAAGAAGACTGTGCTTTGTGCAATTTAGGGATATCTACTAATCACTGTATCTTAGATATTGACAGGCCTAAGTGGTTTTGATTTAGCTGGCCTAAGGTTGTAGGTAATTTAGATATTTAAAACACTTTATACAAATATATGATTAGAGCTTCTTGAATAATTTATCCCAGTGTCAAAATCTGATCATCTTACAAATCTGAAACATTAAATACTTAGGCCAAAGAAAATACTCAGAGCTATTCTCTAGGTAGTTAGAAAACTTTAGTTATTATATCTACTCCCTCGAACATGTTAAATTAATAATTATTTATGATATTATAAATTAATAGGGTTAT